>NC_091015.1:73537529-73857301 GCF_041296385.1 Aphelocoma coerulescens | reverse complement strand
TTTGGGTTTTTTAATAGGAAAGTCCAGAATTTGTATAACACAAAGAGGGTCAATGTGTTGTATGCTTTGAGTTCTGATCAGACAATTACACCAGCTGTATGTACACCCAAAACAAAA
The DNA here is from genome assembly GCF_041296385.1 of Aphelocoma coerulescens. Classification (NCBI taxonomy): domain Eukaryota; kingdom Metazoa; phylum Chordata; class Aves; order Passeriformes; family Corvidae; genus Aphelocoma; species Aphelocoma coerulescens. The sequence continues at coordinate 73,857,184 of NC_091015.1, read as the reverse complement.
AGAGCTAAGGACAGGATTTGTACACCTTGTGTATGGTTTAAAACTTACATTCTCTGCCTGGTGACTTTCTGAACAGCTGTGATCAGCTGCGTCTCTCATCTTGGTATGGGAGTTTCAGCAATTGTCAGTTAGGAGAAATTATTTCTTACACTGGATGCAGCAGTGACTTCTGTAGTCTCAAAATGGCATATACTGGCATCAAAAATATTCTAGCTACACAATTATTTATGAGAACATCTACATTCTGTAGCCCAGAAAATTCCTGCAGAACCACCTCTGGAATGACTGCAGAATGTTTTACAGGCATGTAAACAGGACAAAAAAGTACATTACTTTTATTTTCCTTTAATTAGAACCTAATTTCTTTTCTCCTGTAAGGAAAAAACAAGTGCAGTGATGCACTATCAAATGGTCTTTGTGTATCTTTCTAGCTGAATTTCTAAAATTCCAAAGTGTCACTGGACTTGGATTAACATAGCTCAGAAATGCTAAATATAGGAACTAAAACCAGAGGAAAATCTGCTGTATTCTGGAGTAACTTGATTTCCTTCACCATGCACATTCAGGCACTTCTCATTCAACAAGGGGTCATTTGGTCATTTTATAGTAGCTATGCTGAGAGAGCACTGTTCAACAAGCTGGAAATAGAGAATGTTCAACTACTGATGAATGAAATGTATCAGCAGAAGATTTTACCAAGAATCTAGAATAAACAAAAATTTGCTTTCTAACCAGCTCCTGAGGGAGCCACTTACTATCTTGCTTGCTGAGCATGAACATAAAAACAAGCAAAGACTGAAGATGAGTATAAATCTTATAATACATATACATTACAAAGTGATTTTGAGCATAGGATAAAACCATTTGTCAGAAGAGGAAAAAACTTCTATCACCCGCTTCTGACAAGCAATAAACCAGTAACCTCTTCCATGTTTCATAAGGAAAAAAAGCAAATACCAAAGTGTATTAGAACTGTGCATGGTAATAATGACCATAGGATGACCTACAGATTCTTCTACTGCTAAATATCGAGGAAGGAATCCACTTTAATCTCACCAGCAAAGTCGGTTTTATTTTTCAGGAAATACATAACTTTCAAACTGTCATCACAAACAGAAAATCAATCAGACACTCCTATGTAACTCTAAAATGATATTTTTATTACATCTTTAAGAGCTTCAGCAATACCAACATGGACAAATGGGTCATTAAAGAGTGCTGTTCACAGTAATCAGTTAAATGATCATGGGATAAAATAAGATTTGGTTTTAAGTGCACTCGCAGAAAAGAACACAAAATGTTGAACTTCAATTATGGATATTTTATTAATTTGCAAATGCAGGGCACTGAGGGTAGCAGTATATCATCCATGATATTTTTCTATTTTTCATTAAGAAACCTCACTGCTTCCCCCATGAATTTTATTAGTGGGTCTGCAAACTGATTACAAACTCTGTATTATACAGAATTATGTCCATATGCACTTACAGTCAAAAGAAATAATGCAGATCCAGTGCCTACACTGCTGCATTTCTGTTTTGCTAAATAAATCAGTACTGCCTGCAATTCATACTTTTTCTTTTCTTCCACAGATGTCTGGCATTTCAAGAGGTAAGCAGGGGTTTTTACTTATTACTTAATTTTCATCAAATGGGAGAAATTTAAAAAGAAATAAATTTGCTTAACAGGAGGATTTCCCCTTACAGTAACCCTTATTAAGATTGGAATTCCCAATCTTCCAGCTGGCTAAGACAACACAGCATCTTACAGAGGCAATTAAAGGCCAGAAACATCCATCCTCTCTCCCACCTTCTGCTCAGAACAGGGGCAGGTTGGAGACAGCATGCCCAAGGCTGCCAGGGTGCCACAGGTAAGTAAATGAGCTACCAGTTCTCACAGGCCAGGATCTCCTCCCTGCTCATCCTTTTGAGGAAAGGGAAGCAAAGTCTGGTGAATTCTTCTTGCAGACCAGGAACAGCTTCAATGTTAAGTCAAAACTACAAATAGACAAGACACCTGTGTCTGCTCAAAATCCACAACTCACTATCTCTCATGAGGGTAGAAGGGTAGAGTTCTTTAAGCCAATTGCCTGGTTTGCTTCCTTTTAAAAAAGAAAGTGCTGCAGTCAGCATACATATTTCCTATAAAATTACAGCTTAGCTCAAAGTCAGGTGTATGGCCTTTCAGGACAACATAGGCTGTAGAAACACACAACTGAGATTTCAGGCCAAACATGATGCAGGTTAGGGAGTTTATGAAAAATCCACGGGCAAGTTGATACAGTCTGGGGTCCCAGGAATGGACCTGCTTAAGTGCAGCAGTAGTTATTTATGCCATCTCCTGAATCCTTCCCAAACTGAAGGGTTTCTTGTCTTCCTTTTAAAAATCCACTTCAATAGGCTCTTACTGTTGTCCAGGCTTGTAAAAAGAATTCTTTGTTCTCACCTTTGAGAATTTCTCAATATCCTCCTCTTCACCAAAATGCTGAGCAGTTATTTGTCTCTGTGAGCTTTTCAAGGCAAGCAGGTGTGTCCTTTTGCCATGAACTGACTCTTCACCCATTCAAGTCAAGAAGAGATGGTAATAAGCTGTTTTGCTTATTCTCAAAACACCTCTACTGCAACCTATAGACAAAGCTCATCCCTCTTTCAGATCAAGGCAAACTCATTCTGTCCTACAACCAAATTCCCCTCACTCCTCAAAAACTACTTCATTGACTTCTTTTCCACCCCCTTCCAATAAGAGATCCATATTTTCACCAAACACCCAACTATGTCTTTCAAAAAAAAAAATCATCAGAAAAAAGGTGCAGAAGCTACCATGTGATGATCAGCACAAGCCATTCCTTGCTTGGAATGACACAGACACAAACTGTTCAGAAATGCACAGCATCAATATTCAGTGCAAAAAAACAAACAAACAAAAAGCCTCCCACACTGAAAGAGTGTAGGCTTAGATGGGATACATGGAAAAAATTATTTACTATGAGGGAGACGAGGCACTGGCACGGGTGGCCCAGAGAAGCTGTGGAGGCCCCGTTCCTGGAAGTGTTCCAGGACAGGTTGGACAGGGCTCTAACACAGGATATCAAGTTGTTAAGAGCCCCCTCATCTTGGGGGACAGAGATCAGAGCACCAGTTCCACAAAGTCTTGTGAAGAGTTTACTTCTCTTCTGTACTCCAGACACCCTGCTGTCTTTATGAGAGATAGTCTTGCAAGGACAGTTTCAAAGATTCTAGAAGTTTTTTGTCACACAAAGGTTTCCTTAACTATTTCTGTTGGTGATATCACTGGATCATTTAGAGTTTTAAAATGCAGTTTCCATTTCAACAGAAAAAAAATTGGTAAAAAAGCAATTCTGCTGCCAACAGCAACAGTATACCTAGGTTTTCAAGTCCTGGAAAGATAAGGTAGGTACTTCCTGAACTTGAGTACAGAAAGAAAATTAGTATGAAGAAAATAAGCCTTGATGTTCAGCCAGATAAGGTGAAGATCTCTCACAAAAGAAAGAGATGGCTAAATACCATTTCAGGGTCAGCCCTGCACCCCCAGAGCCTGAGAATTAAGTTTATCCAAACAGGAATCTCGCTTTTCAGTGAACAGTACTAGTAAGTGATGGTAGTACCATAGATTAATCAATAAAGTGAGAAATAAAGCCAGTCTGATCATGTGTGATAGTTTTAAAGATCCTGTAACAAATGTGCATTTCCAGGAGTGGACAAACTTTGGGTTTGTGGTCATTTAAAAAAATAACAAGGAAGAGCTATCCACATATGTTGCCTGTGGTGCCCACCATTCTGTGTGTTCTCATGTCCCATCCATCAATCAGCAAAATCTTTAATACAGTGTGATACACAACTATCTATCTATTCAACACAATGCCAGATGAGCACATTTTGATTTTGCACAGAGAGCAACGACTGATAGGGTAGCCTAGTACTTGTTAAACCTTTCACTGTATCATCTTCCACTGTATTTCTGTGATACAGGTAAAAGGGTTTTTCAAGAAACTAAATTTGTCGCACATGCCTTTTTTAAGAATTTTACTTCAGCCTAAAGCTCATACACAGCTTACATTTTCGAGCACTCTGGACTTAGCTTTCAAGCTTTACACGTGTTTCCTTTTAATTCTGCAACTAATCCCAGCCCTTGCCAGTGACATTAAACTTACACATCCACAGAAAGGTACTTTGGGCAAGGAGCGTTTAATGCACCTAGCTTCCAGATCAGGATTCCTTCTGTAGTCCAGCATCCACAAGATACCAGTTTAGCTCAAAAGGTCAGGTGGCCAGATGGCTTGTTTGGACTCTAAGATTATACCAAAGACTGTTACAGAATTAACAGTCTCTGGATGTAAGACAAGATGTATATTTGCAAGGTGCCTAAGACAATGGAGGTTTGTTCCATGAGGCAAAGAAGCTATCAGAAATCCCAACCAAATCCAGTTAACATAATTTCTTTTTTTCTTAACAAAAAAGCACAGTCATTGAGGCCAAGCTGCGAAACAGACTTGAGGAGTCTTAATAATATATAAAAAATGAAATATTGCCATATCAGCATTTGGTTTGTCAGACCTAAACCAAGAAATTGTACAGGAAGTATCAGCTCATGCCCAAGCAGGTGAACAAGCCAACAACCCAGTAACTTAAGCCTTAAACACTTTGGGTTTGGTTTTCAATTACTTTTATTTTGATATTGTATCAAATTCATTATGTTCTAAAAGGTAAGGGCTGGCAGCCACAGGATAGCTTCAAGACCATACAACAAACACAACAACAACAAAATCAGTGAAACCATTGTTTTTTGTATGCAACTCTTTAAGCTCACATTCTTAGCATATTTCTGAAAAGAAAAGCACCACCAAAGCCTCCCACACAGCCTTCCATCAAGAAAAAAAACCCCAGCAAACAACACAACCTTCCCCACCTCCCACCCTCACTCCCCCTCCCCCCACAGCAAAACAACAAAAAAACCCAAAGCCAACATAAAAAGCAGTTTTGATTTTCTTTTTTCCCAGGCAGGAATATTAACTGTAACAGGCAAAAAACACCTCATAACTTTCTGGCCAGTAAGAAAATGGAAGAGATGCAAGGCACAGTTTTCTAGAAACCAATCCAACAAGAGGGTAATCTACATACAGATAACAAAACTTCAGTTCTCAGATAAGACAAATCCAATTACAACTTCTGAAACATGCTAGGGAGATCTAGCTTTGACTCAAATGAAAAATAAATACATCTAGAGCCCCACTGAATTCACCTGGAGATGGGTTCAACTGAGACAAAAACAAGTTTAACAGGTTAGGAGTGTTTCTCAGATCTATCCCTTCTCTGCCAGTGGGCTAGTGCCACGCTGTACCCAACAGGCATAACTCCCACGTGGCACACTGGAGGCACACGGGGTGAAGATATGGGTGCACACCATCACCTCCTTCCTTTTAAAGGAAACAGGGCTGTGCAGGCACATAACAAGGTGCTGTGGGTTCCAAAGGCTCTTCCAGACTGAACTAAAAATACTGTGCAGCGCATCTGTTCAGTGCAAACACAGCTCTTGAAAGCTGAACCAGTGAAAAACTTCTTTTCCTGAAGTAGCCTCTCTTTGCTCAGGCAATTAAGAAATATAGCAGAATCTATGACCAAGTGCAATCCTCAAGGTTTGGCATTTCATACCAGAGGCTACAGTAGTCAGGGATATATTTTAACACACGTATATGGCAGTTCATTTATGAGACCACTGATCTCAAACTTTGAGGTAATGAACCCTATTATCCTTCAAGATTTCTTATGGGCCATAAAACTTCATAATATGAATATCTAAACAATGCTTGGGGTTTTTTCCTTTCCATGGACCACAGTCATGAAATCCCAGTGCTCAGAGCTCTCTCTACCAAAACAAGTCCTCTTATAAAATATCAATATACTAATAGACAAATCCAGTTATGAGAAAACTGCTAGGATTACGCTCTTGCGTGGATTATCCAGCTTTTGGGAGGAAGGAGTCACAAAGCTGATCACTCAAAACACATTAGGGATCTGAACAGTCAGACTATGAATCACTTGAAAGACCTGAGACAACCACACCATCTGAGGAGAACACGCTTTATTCCCCTTTCATGCACAGAGATGCAGAGCACTAAAAACACACATGTTCATCACTAGCATCAGTCAGAAGTAATTGCTGCTGCAGAAATGAAATTTTAAGGGACAGCAACAATCACAAAAGGCTCTTCCAGGTAATAAAAAAAAGAACACTACGGCTTAGATGTAGAAGCATCCCTCCTGAACAGTGTCCCAGGCACCCTAAAACTTGCATTCCTTCTCAGCTGAGGGGCTAGCACTCAGATGACTCAATCCTCGCAAAAGTGTAAGTCTGCCTCTGTGAAGAAGTCACTTGAGCATCACAGTGCAAAATACCAAAAAAAAAAAAACCCAACCCCAAACCAACTCTACAAAACAAAGGCCCAAACTCCCATATGTTCTCAAATTCTTTACACTGTCCAATGTATAGAAAATAGTCTACCTGCATATTTTGTGGTGTTTGATTCATCCATGGACCAGAAGCAGTGATCAAAGGCAAACACCTGTAGAAGCACATAAAAAGACAAATTAGGAACTCCAGCTACAAGACATTTCTTTTAAAGCAGTACATATCCATGACAGTGTAATTGCAGCTAGGCTCTACTATTTCTGCAGATCCTAAATCAAGACTGTAAAAAGGCTTCACCAGCAGGAACATTTTTGTGTAATCCTGAGAGTTAAAAAGCTCAATACTTCTATCTGTATGACACACTATACAGATTACTCCTTACTCTATCCCCTAATACAGATTTCAAAACACAGACAAAACCTAATAATTAATGCCACACCTCTCTAGGCACTGACAAATGTTTCTGCCAAGAGTAACCAAACAGCACCCCAAGGACCCAGTATACAGAATTGGGTCAGATGACTATTTAGCAGACATCAGCACAAACGCACAGAAAAGTCCATCCACATGGGATGGACTTCTGATACTCAGTGAAGAGCATTACTATCTACTGTCTACATTTGCCTTAAGGAGCAAATAAATAGTATTAGACTACCTGCCTAAACTAAGAGCACAGTACTGCATCTCAGTAGAGGAAGCTTGGACACTACAAATAGAAGACATAGTCCTATTAGAGAAACAAGCTATCAGAGCTTGCTCTTAATGAAAAGACTTAAGATCACTTCAGTCAAGAGTTCCAGTGAGGTAGAAATTGAATGAGATTCAATATTGTGCTCAGAGGGCTTGCAAATCTGGAACAGTGTCCTGTAAAACCACTTAACACATTGAGATTTGATCTAAGTTTCTTTTCCTGCACATTTGAGGTATTTAACATTAGTTTTTTACAGCTTTAGATTGCTACAAACACAGCTTAAGCTGCAGTGTATTTTCCACATTTTGCCATGATAAACTGACTCTGGATTAGTTAACAGCATAGATTCTGGTTTTGTTATTTGGTTTGGGTTTTTTGGGGGGAGCACAAGAGGTGGGGAAAATCTCAAACCACCTTTTTAATAAAACTTTGCCTGGGTCAAGATTTTCTTTGCCTGGTCATCCAACAGGTAATCTCCTTTGTGAGACAAAGCATGCATGTCAGTGTAGGGCAAGAGCCACGGGCTCTGATAGCCAAAACATGTAAATTGCCTAGAGACAAATCCTGAGGTAAGGACAGAAGACGGATCATTTTCTTTTGGCTTTTGGGGATGAAGAACATCTTGAAGTCCCTGCTATTCAGAGTTGCTACACAATGTAATCTACTGATATGTTGTAATCTAACCCTTCCCAAGATGTCTATTGCTGAAAATATTCCAGAAGGTAACATCAGGTTAGCACAGTAACCTCACCTCCTTCCCTTTCCTCCAGCTTAATTCAAAACACATGAAATGGCCTGAGAGAAGACTTAATACTGAGACAACACTTAGTCCGTAAGACTGAAGAGTTCTGGAATTCCCTTCTGAAGAAAAAACAAACTCATAACAGTAATTTAACAGGGAGGCCTGAGTCACTGCAGCACAAATAGAATCAGACATTATCATGGATCAGGATGTTCCCTGATGTGACTGAGTCAAAGATGTCGTTTGGCCACTGAACTGCAAGTAAAATGCAGCAGTTACTTCACCTCGTCTTCAGACGTTCACATAAGCAGGGAGCATTTTAAGTTACCTTTTGTGCATTTGATCATCAAATATAGGCATAAAACCATGTCATCAGTAAGAAAACTAACCCTTTTCCTAACTTCTGTAGTCCAAGAACTATGGTTTCTCTTCTCATATTCCAATTGTATGGAGATTTTCCTCAGGGGACTTGGTAACAATACCTAGTCTCTCCAATGCTCCAATGGTAAGCAATTAAATCACAAAAAAAATCCCCACACCCTTCTGTAAGGATCCAAAACTGCCCATTCTTCTCCCCATAAAACTGTTACCTGCAGTGGATCACATAGACCATTTAAAAAGGTTACCCAGCTATACATGCTCATGCATAATGACTTAAATGTCAATACAGCAGTACTGTAGGCCAATTTAATCTATTGTCCTACACTTTTTCCCCTAGGTTAACACAGAAAATGATGACACGATCATTTAAGGACTTCTAATTTAAACACTGTTCTTGCAAAGACACTCTTAAAACTAAAATATGTGCTTGCAGCCAAGTGTTTCTCTTAGAAAAGCAGATTTTATTGGGATATTTTTTAAATGGTAAAAATTGGTCAGACTGGTTTTCAAAAGGTCAAAAATGATTATGCAATAGGAAGAGAAAAATTCTGTCTCAAGATAAAACGAATGTAAATATAGCATTTTAGTTTGTTTTCATACTAAACATAAAAAGCCAGAGCATGGATTTGGTCTATTTATAAAATCTGTTCTGAAAAATTGCCAAATCCTTCTAACAGAAGTAACAAGATTACTTCAAAAAGAAAGTGTCAGGCAAAAAGGCAGAAACTGCTGGGGCATGCACTACCTGCAAAACATGCAGGGCAGCTGCAGCAAAACTCCCCTTTCCATTAGAACAGGCAGGTGAACAATTAAACGTTTCTTTGATTAGTGATGACAAAGTAGCAACCTTGAACATTCCCAGCCACCATACATTAAGGATTCACCCAAGCAAAAGAATTGTATGGACAACTGAGACCTTTGGGAAAACAGATTGCAAACGCAGGAATTAACAGAGTAAAAATAAGGCACACAGGAGCAAGATACATGGTCCCAATCAGCAAGGCTCTTCAACATGTACATCAGGAAGGCACTTTATGGGTAATATCTGTAGGCCAGTATCCTACCAAAAGAGTAACCCTTGTACAGAAAAGATGACAAAAAAGGTAACTATTTTATATTTTTCTGATGCCCAGTGCAGGAACGGCAGGACAAGCAATCCCAAGTTGAGCATGGAAGCATACTTGGGGTCAAGACACAGAACCTATGCCATGAAGAAAAAACTAAGTATTCTAAGTATTATTTAATGTGCTCCCTTCTTTCTCCTCTCTTCACTGATTATTATTCCTTAAAACAGAAGTGGTGGGTATTACTCTTTTTTTCTGATAGAAGTGTGCAGAATAATTATTTTTTCTTATTAATTTTTTCTCCCCAGAATCCAGTTTTCTGAAGAAGGTATTAACCCCCCTGTAAATATGAATATCAAAGCCATGAGAAGTTCTGTTAATGTTCAAGTCTCAAACTCAATGGCCAATATTCAAAGTGGGCATTACCAGGCACTGAAAATGCCCTTTTAGCAAAAATCTTTACCAACTTGTACCAAAGCTGTATCTACCAACTATATCAAAACTACTGAAATGTATTTGAACAGAGATATCTGTGACACAAACACAACTTTTTAAACTTCAAGCATCCTATGTTACTTAGCTTTTAACTACATTTTGGAAGGTGTGTAATAGTATTCTTAACTCTCATTAATAATGTTCTGGGCTTTTAAACAACAGAGGGAATTAAACAAGCCTTAAAATTTTCTTATTTTCTGCCAGATTCTATATCTCATACTTCATCCTAGCATCTAAAAGAAAAAGCTAGATAAAAGGAAGCTGCCAGAAACCTGCCACACTAAGGCAGAAGGTTATAAACCAAAGATTTTGAATGAAGGGATGAACTGGGTACATTCAGGACAATTATATAAAAATGGAAATTTATGAGAAAGAACTAGCTGGGAACTGTTGGATCCTGGTACTACTGTATCCAGAGTCATTGTAAGTGTGCACATTACAAAATGTTAAGTATGCCATTTCTAGGTTACAGGGAACTATACTTGGAGTGTTAGCAACTATTAGAAATTGTACAAAATATTTGTTCTGGTAAGCACAACATTTAAGAAAAACAAAAGGTATGAGGCTTTGATGGCTTCAGCAAACACCTGCAGCAGTTTAGGAGAGCAGCTGGTTATTCTGCTAAGGAGACAGCTGGAGGTTATGGCTTCTTCAACAAGGCAAACTGGGATGCAGGCCCATGCATCCATCTCATACATCAGTGAAAAATCTAGAGTTTTGTCTCAAATTCATCTGTACCTGTGGCTTTAAAATGAAATTGCAGATTTTAATTAGATTTTAAACTACAGGAGCCATTGTGCCTGCTACTGCAGTAATATCTCACAGAATCTGAAAAGACAGCCAAAGGGGTGTTCACATTTTAAAAGGCAAAACATCCTGCAGAACTTGTTTTCATTAAGGTTCCTAATCAGTGACTTGAAGAATTAAAAATTTTAAGGGTTTATGTATGCAAGTTACAGGTAATGAGTACCATATCCAATATTAACTGCTTGCCAGTTCAAGCCAAATTACATAATTAGTTTAAAAAGGAGTTTAATTTCACATTCATTATTCTTTTGAAGTCTAATCCTCAATATAAGCCAGGCAGAGTCTGGGGCTTCCAGCATTTAGCATGCATTACCCAGATTGAACATAATCCCTAAGACATTGTCTCTGCAGCTATAAAATGTTGCAAATGTATAGCCCATGTTTAATAGCCATTTCCATCTGATCAAGAGATGGCCAATTAACCACAATTTGCTTTCATTGAGAAGCAGTCAGTCTGACAGGTTGGGTGACTTATGGGGCTACCTGGTTGCTAAAAAGAAAAGGAAGGGAGAACTGAGGAGGAGAAGATTTCATTCACCAGGCAGCTGTTCCTACATCCCTCTTACAACTGCTGAAGGAGATAAGTAATAAAGGACATACACAAGGAAATGGCAGACAGAGTCTACACCAGTAAGTTTAATGTAAGTGGAAGCAATTAAAGAACTGAAAAAAAAAAAAAGTTGGTCACTGTATGACAAACACAAGACGTACAACAGGGCTGAAGAAGTAGGGAGAAAAAATCCAAAGGGACGGACCTGGGGACACAGCTCACAGATCTCAGCTCAGAACAACGGTTTTACCTTTGTTGCAAAATTACACTTAAATGCGATGTTTGTAGAAATAGCAAAACAGCACCCTAATATCCTTATACAAATTTTCCTATCACAGCTTCTGAGCTACCAAGTTGAATTGGGAAAACAATTTATCCATGACTGATGATAAACTAGCACACTAAAGATAAAGAGACTTCCAATATTTACAAACTTTATTTAAAAACTTTTAATTTGAAAATCAACTGTGTGCAGTACCCTAAAAAAACTGTATAAATCAAGAAATGTCATATCACATCTTTACAAACCCAGCAATGCCTATTTTCCACTGATGATGCTAACCTTCTTCTGTCTCAATCTGATAAACATTTCACATAACATCATAAATTTCAGCACAATAGCTTAAGGATATTAATGACCATCCAACTATACCTAACAATAATGTGACATTTACGCACAAGCATGCAGCTGTTCTGGTTTTATCAAGGAAATAAAGGCCATACATAAGCTTTTACATAATGCCCAGAATAACTTTATCTGCCTATAATGGAACACAAATGATGTACTACAGGAAATGAGGGCCCTTGTAAAAACCTTTTTTTTTGGTGGAATTACAACAACAGAAAGAAGGAGGGTTTTCCTCCTTATACAAAAATGTTTAACAACGATCAAACTCTCTTTTATTAAGTATATCAACTGACAGAAGAACTTCATTAAATGTCCCAATAGGTACATATCACTTGGTCTCCCACCCTTCCTCTGCACTACAAACAGAGACAGTCATTACCAAGTGAATTATGGTGCACTTTGTCAACTTTTACACTAATTAGTAATTCCTGGCTATCGTCAAGTGCAAACAAAAATGGTTTATTTATTACTTGGTGTTTTTTGTCGCCTTTTAAAAACTGTGTTTTAGCTTTTAAGCAGAACTGTTGTAATGAAATGTTTTACACACAACACTTATTCAGTCTTCCAAATGGTTTTACGACTGCATTAAAATTTCGGCTTGTCCTGGTCACAGCTTTAACAAGCCATCTGCCTTCCTGCACGTCAGTTGGATTAAAATACATTCTTCCGAAATTATGAAGCTTTTAACTTGGAAGTCTGAAGAACAGATTTTTTTTTTTAATATGTTTTCCTTTATCAAAGCTGTTTTGATCACATACTACAGCAATATGCCCAATACTGCTGCACTGGTCAGTATTTTCAAGCAGATAAAAATGTAAAAAGAGACAAAATACTTACCTTAGGTGGTTTTCTGGATCATTGGCAAAAAAACCCAGCAATGGTGATGAGAAGCATGAATACACCATTCACATAAAGAGAAGGGATCAAATAAAAAAAAAAAAAAAGAAACAAAGTCAGTGTATGTCATTACTACAATCTGAACTTTTTAAATTCACAATGTATTTAAGAGTAATCATATCAGAAGATATTTAAATGACACACCACATATTTTTAACCAATAATTATTTAATTACTAATACAGTACCAAATGAAAAGGAAAGCATCAGATTCTTTGTAAATATAAAAATCTAACAGAACTGCATTCCAGAAGGAAGACAAGTATCTGTTTTGTCATGAAAGATGAAACACAGCCCGTCTCTGGTGGCTAATAAACCAAGCCCGCAAATTGGCAGACCAAGGTGCCAGGATGAAGCCCCATTGACTTCAGCAGTGCTACACAAGCATGTCCAAGGCAAGAGTCAAGCAAATGTTTCTTGCAGAGATTATAGAAGGAAGAAAAAGAAACCTGTGTAGGCTGTGTTCTCCCCAGCCACAAAAAGCCCACACAGCACATAAGAAACCAATGAAAAAACACCATCACCCTTCACACCAAACTCCAACTATCAGAAATAGTACAGGGATGACAAACCCCCAGTCTAAAGACACCAGCTCAGAGTACTTCAAATTGTCCTTAAATGCTTTTATGCTTTTGCTGGGAGGCATGTGGCCACATTATAAATTAAATCAACTTGGGTTTTTCTGGTGGGATTGGTTTCAAGCGAGATCGCTGCCCTGTCTCACTATGCAGCCCTGTGCGCGCTGATGCCAATGCAAGAGAGGAGGTGAACACACAGTGCAGAACTAGACTGACTTAGGCCATTCCTCAAAGCTACAACCTTAGGCACGTGTTTAAATTATATATTGAAAGAAGAAATTTCCACTTGCTCTTCACATCAAAAAAGCATGGATGAAGGAAAGAAAATGTGGATGAAGAGGAAAAACACAATGAGAAAGGTCTACAGGCAAACAACAAGACAAGCAGAGAATGCAGTATGGTATATAAGATAAGATACGGATGAAAAGTTTAGCAATACATGCATTACACAAAATTCAAAGATATAAAGAGGCTACACTCTCAGAGCAGAAACACCAGGGACCAAGCCATGCTTTCATTCACCAGCGTGTACACACCAACCCCACCAACTTGGGAGAAGGGCAGGGAAAACACAAAACACTTTGAGCAGTTTTCTTAGCAACCCACAATACAAGGGCTCAGCAAAAAATTCTGAAGGGATGCAAATCCACAAACACATCTTATGCAATCTTTTCTGCCTACTCTCAGTTCGGACCTCAGATGACACATCTGCCTGAAACAGAAGTTACAGAGCTGGGACACAGGACTGGTGTAATGCAAACATCATTTGCCTTCCAGCCAAACCACTTGCTGCAGCTTTACCCTTTCATTAGTGGTGACTACACAGCTCTGTCCATGGCTAGCTCATGAACAGGTGGTTCAGAACTTGTGCAGAATGCACTTATCTAATTGAAAAATACATTTAGCTCTACCCTGAATATTACCATTTTAATCCATTTTCAGATGTGATGCAATTACAATGTTATCAGCTTGTCTAGACAAGAGTCCCGGCACCACCTCTAAACTTCCAAGAGAAGTTGCTATTGAAAGAAGTCATCCAAGTTTTTTTGGAAAGCTTTTAAATACACTCATACCTTGAAAAATAATTCAGGATTATATCAGCTTTACTAGAGAATTCCTGAGAGACTGCTGTACAGGTTCAGCAGAAGTCCTAAACAGTTTACTTGGAAGTAAAGTCCAACAGAAAGCTTATCAACTGCTTTTTCTTCCTGAGATCGTTCTTATAAGCCCTAAATGGAAAAAGGTACAGAACACCACTGAAGTAAAAAAATGGTTTGACACATAATTCTTAAGACATTTACTTAAGCAGTGTAAGCCACTACCTTCTGGAAGTCTCCTCTAACTTTACTTTGATGTCTGTTTCAAGAAAAGTGTAATAGTCACTGTTTAAACCCCTGGTGGATGGCAGAGCTTCCCAGCAGCATCACTGATCTCTGGGATTTCAAAGCACAAGGAGCTGCAGCTTCCTACCATATGTCACATCCAACTGCTCCAAACTCTTAATACCAACTTCAGCAACTCCCAGCAACTCCGCATCAACATGATCAAAGGCCTCTGGAATAAATCAGCTATATTAACTCACAGGATAGATTTTGAAGCTATTTGGATATTCCAGCTAATCAACTCAGTGTAACCATCATTCTGGCAGTGATTCAGATGGAAACACTCCAAAATACTTCAATCAAAGGACTCAAACTAATAACTAAAGAATTGTTTACAGTTTACCAGAAATCACATCTGTGGCAGCTTAAAGATGTGCTATAAAAGCCTGCATTAGCCTAACCAAATTTTACATACTTTTTTTTTGTTTGCTTTGCTGCCTTTTTTTAATACGTGCTTTCTTACTTCTTTGCATTTCCAGAAACCAGCAGTTTTCAGCTTCATAGATAATTGAAGTTGTCTCAACTTTTAGCAAACAGTGACCATACAGATGTGGTCATTCAGTGTCATAGCTGGGGCTGGAGAGGCAGGGACACACACACAACACACATATGGACAACAGATCAGAGATACAACAACTAAAATATTTATTCCATGTCTAGTCATGCATGGTGTCAATGAGAAGATACAGGTATGCCTTTTGAGTGACAACAAAATCTCCTCTGAAGCAGACAGCTGGCATACACTTCAGGAAATTATCAAAGTTACCTAACCTTGAAATGCATCTACACAATAGAGGATTTTGGTTTAAGCTGATGGGCATCTTCAATCTGTATAATCAGACAGAAGACTGACTTTTTTTCACATGCCTGGAATTCAAAACCCAAGCAAATAACACCAAGAGTCTGAAAAATATTCTCACAGGTCAGAGGAAAAGTATGAATTTCATGACCACAAAGTCCACTGAATTTCTGGACTTCCTCCTGCCTTTGTCCTTAAGCCATCATGACTTTAGTAAAGTATCACTAGAATGATTTTTTAACTGTGCTGAACAGTGTGTCTGCTGTGGGTATCTACTCAGGCTTTTTGTTTCACAACAGTACTAAGCCTCTCCTGCCCTGCTTGGCTAACACACATCAAGATCTCAGAGTGCTTAGCTACCTCAAACTTTAAGCTAGATAAAGAAAGATAGGTTACAGAAAGGTTTGTGCTAATGTCAATTCTTTTTTTCTGTTATCTCTTGCTGAAACTGAACTCAATCTTTCCCACATTTGTCCAGAGAAATGACTCACAAAATGTCAGTTCTCATGCTCTGTGTCAGCACATGAATGAGAAATCTTCCTGACTGCACTCACATTTTCTCTCTAGCACCTCAACCCATTGCCTGTGACAGCACACCATGAGAGGAGTGCATTTTGCTAGTAATTTAACAGCAGCAAAGGTTCTTTCTTAGTTTTTTTTAACTATCTACATTCTCTCTAGGATTCTCCTTTTGTCACACAAAAAGTTGATACAAGATGACATTGCATATTCTGATTAGAAAACTAATCCCATGCAACAGGAAGCAACAGAAGACACCCTTGCACTACGAGCATCCAGAAATATGCTATATTGTTACCTTAAAGACTTGGTAACTTTCAAAACAAGACCTTTTTTGTTCCTTAGTGAGTGTTGTCAGCATTCCCAACCAAATGTTGCTCCCACCAGAAGGAAAGACATTTCATACATCAAAAAAACCTTGAAAGAATTATTTTTTCTCTCCATTTCATATAATGAAGCTTCATCACCCCACCCACCCCCAACCCCTAGTTAAGAAAGTCACCCTCAGTAGGGACAAGGTACATTTTAAAATGAGAAGGTAGGTGTAAAACCAGGTACTCCACATTAAAGGAGACAAAGGAACAAAGCGTCTCTGAGAAATAGGTCTTAGATTCTTTGGAACATCCACACAGCCCAATTTATCTCCAATTCAACTGTTTTAAAAAGCCAAGTAGGTCACAATTATACTATAATTATTTCACTTTTTGGAAAGTATTTGGGGGTTTTTTATCTTTCTTTTTCTTTTCTTTTTTTCTCACATTAGTTAATCAAGATGAAGCAACCATAACCAGCTATTTTAAATAACCACATATAGTATCTATGAATGAATGAACCAGATGACTCTGCAGCTCTTGTAAGATGACTACACCAAAAGTCAAGGTCTAAGACACTGAGTTTGAAAAACTTTTTGCTCTCATCACATGTGCAACCACAGCAAATTCATGGTACTCACTGACTTCCCAAATATTTAATTGCTTACATTCAGTGGTTACATAGTCATTGATGTACTCTTCAGGGTCACTGGTCAAAAGAATTATTACAAGCAACTATTAATATACAAGAAAATGGAGAAAAGTCTTCAAGTTTTTTTCAATTCATCAGCTAAAACAGTCTTTCCTCTGTAAGCACAGAGATGGTCAAATTGCAAAGATCATCCTGATAAAAATAGTATTTCTTAAATTTCACTGCTCCAGCATCTCTGGAGTCTAAAGACCAGCTGTTCAAAACAAATATTATAGTATTTTTGAGTGGGTTTAAATTTGGTTTAGTTTTTTAAAATCCAGCTGCCTTACAGCTCAGGCTAAGCATGTCACCAGCAGCATGCACTTGCCTCACTCAAAGGCAGAGTGCAAGGGAGCAAACCTGTGGAAGGACCATCATACGGAGTGTGCCTCACTATCCAGGACAGAAGTAACTGCACTGTTTGTTTATCCACGAGTGTGCAGCTTCCAGAGTGGCAACAAGAGAGACAGCAAGCACTCAGCACTCCTAACTGCAAACAGTGTAAATTATGAAGAAGCAGAGAGATTGTGTTTCTCCTATCTTTCACAGTAAGGTCATGCAGCTCTAAGACCCTTCTTTGGCTCCTGGTTTATCACTGCAGGCTGTTACCTGCCGGCTTGATACCAAGCACCTTAAAAAGCCTGGCTTTATATTATTGATGAACACTGTACTAAACTACCTAGATAAAGATCACAGTCTGCCACAGCAGCAGTTTCAGGTGATTATACACCGCAAGCTGTTGGTAGTAGACCACTTTCTCTACAAAGAAACCCGAAAAAGGACATTTATTTGCCCATTTCTCCCATGAATTTTCTAAACACAGAGTAGAGTAAATGGCAGGGACAATGCCCTCAAAGGGAACAACATTCCACCTCTGTGCTTGTCTAGGTTATCTCCTGTACAGCTGATTAATGAAGCTGGCATCATGATTGAATACTGGGATTCCTGGAAGAGTTACTTTATATACTGTGTGAGCACACATACATACCCAAATAGAAATAATTAGTTATTTTATATGCTTGCATAAGGTGAGCAGCACATGCCCTGATTAATCCTCCTACCCAGCAAAAGCCTGTTCTATAGACAAAATAATCCTTTGAAGAACAGCAAAAAACCCCAAACATTTTAACAAGTAAAGCAATTTGAGCAAGTGCCTGCATAATAAGGTGGTAGCTGATCATAATCAGAAGCACCATGAGAAACAGATGCATACTCTAATAATAAGTTGTTCCCACACGCTTTATGGAAACCTACCACATGCAAACAGAGAAAAGTCAGACACTGAAATCAGAATGACAAATACTGCAGTGCAAGTTAAACAAAACAAGACATTACAGTAGCAGAGTGATTTCCATGGCACTAAAGAAACAAAGACGCCTGGCTATTTCACCATAACAGGGTTCCACTGAAGTTCAGTCACTACAGGAATGAAACTAACCAAAGCTCATTAAATTAAGTGGAAGGCATTATATTCTGACATTTACAAGATGGAAGACAAAGTGACAGCTGTCCAGGAACATCATGCTGCTAACTTACCTTCACTCCCAAATTCTGAATATTTTTACTGCCCAAGGCATTATTATTCCAATGCCAACAATTTGTTGATGTGAAGTTCAAGTGTTTCTAATTTTTACACAGAAGCCTTGATGTCATGTAAAAACAACTTCTGTTGACAGCCTGAAAGAGGACTGATACCTGCCCTACATGCAACAGCACTTCACACACAGCAACTGGCTTAGGAGAGCAGTCACCATCCACCAGCAGAAAGATTAATTTATTACTCTGCTAGAAAACTCACTAAAAAACTAAAACCTGAATACTCTTCCACATAAAGTAAACTGGGGTTTTTAAAACCCATTTCAGTTAATTTTAGCTTTACTGAAAAGGCAAACACTAACTAAAATTTTCACTCTGCTCTGAGATTCAAGAGCTTTAATGCAATCCTGCTGAGACTCCATCTAGAACCCAAGTTAAATGATCTGTTTTCCCCAAGTCTTTAATCATACTAATTCAAAACTTATCCAAGACTCTAGTTATCGTAATGAAAACCTGCTACACCAATTACAAGTATAACATAACTACAATCACAAGGATATCAAGCTTGTTCTTACTAACATCCAGCTATAGCCTCATGACAAAAATGCAAAGGAATGAAAGTCTACCTAATATTCCCAGGTGCATTAGCAAGTAGTCCTGTACCTTTTAAAAGCAATTCTTTTCCCCTCCTTTTCAAAAAATAGAATGTGCAAGAATCTAAATGAGTAGATTTTTACCACCTAATCAGGTTTAAGTAATCAAGGAAATGAGGGAGGGGGAAAAAAATCTGAGCTCAGAACCCAAGATCTACTAGCCCTTAAGGGCAGTCTCCAGTGAATGATTCTTAGCCTGAATGTGATGAATATGCACCTATTATTGAATAGGTGAATATATTAATGAGCAGCACCTCTTATTCTTATCCTGTTGCATTTATTATCAGTGCCCTTGAGGAGAAAACACCCCGAGTATTAACCGGCATTTCAACTCTGCACAAACTTTATGGGGACTCTCACACCCAACCCATCACTGGAGTTAGCTACTCACAGCTATAACTACATCCTGAGTTTCCCATGTCAATGGAAAATGTTCCCTTTCAACACTACTACTCCTTTAACATTCCTTCAGAAGTGCTGCTTGTAAGAACCATCAAAACACCAGTGAAGATACACACCCCTGGTGGAGGTAGTGCTCAAAGCTTTGGAAAAATATACTGCTATTTTATCACTATATACAGTATTTAATCCAAGATAGATCACTTCCAAGAGCATGAGAAGGAAATTTGATAAGCAACACAGCATTTCATAAATTAAATTTAACTTTGTTAGTTTGCTGGTTCAAAACTCAGGCATTACAATTTGCTGAAAGGACATAACCAGAGCCATTAACAGCTTCACTGACAAGGCTGAAGACAGAAGATCTCTTGTCAGTGGAAAGACTGTACCAGAAAGAACTAAAGCAGAGGTGTAAATCAAGTAACTGGATCTGAACTTTGGTTGTAACACCTTACTTTCCTCAACAAATGGAAAAAAAAGGAAAAAAACCCACTCTTTTTGCTGCAAGATAAGCATTTTTTTCATACTCAATCAGGACAAGGATATTTTTTAAAAGATACTGCATGTGCACCAGTCCTGACCATGTATTCTGACTGGACTACAGACAAGAACCCTCAGGTTTCACTGTCACATTCCTTTATCATAACAGGGAAAACTATCATTCAATTGTCATCTACTTTATTTTACTAATGAGATTTCAAGAGAGATGCTAACTGGGTTTGACACTTCATCCTTTCACACAGCTCTGCCAATCTATGTTAGCATTCTTCAAACAACTGCAGTATGAAAAAATTGTCTGAGATTCAGCAAAACTCACAAATTACTGGTTTTTGTTTCATCCTACAAAGTGTTTGTATTGACACGACTATTAAATGAACTTATCAGATGGAAAATACCATTCATTAATTTGTAATCAAAATTAAAACTTAGGCTTGATGACAATACACTTTAGCATAGCAAATTCACCAAAACCATTTTACAAAAAGTCTATCTCAGCTGGCTGCAACACCAGCTGTTTTGGTAACTTTGAGATGACATTATTTGCTTTAATAGACAGCATTAACAACTGCTACCATTTATCAGAAAGTGGACATAATACAGAGAAAGATGATGATGGTGATTCATGGGATAAATAAAGTTTATTATGTGGAACAATATACCAAGAAAGTGAACTCAAATCAACTCTACATAAATAGTAAATAAGATCTCCTGAGCTGTTGCAGGATCGACATCTAAAAGTACTGAGGAGATTTTATTCTTATATAGCACTCATGCAAGTGACATCTCTAGAAATCCCTCCACAGAGCTTTGCAAAGCTTAGGAATCAACCCAGCATGTGCCATGAAATGAACCACACAAGTCATCCAAAGGCTAGAAAAATTCTTCACGGTGTGTGCTCCAAGTTTATCAGTTAACAAAATAGGCAGGTAACCACCTCCACAGAGAGGTGACATCAAGCACTAAGTTACTGAATCTATCAAGGAAAGGTAGAACCTGAATGCATTTCTACAATCTGAGAATAGATCATTCCCAGCAGAGATGGGTGGCAACTGCTATGGTACTCAGAGGTTTTTTTTTCCAGGACCTCTGACAGAGGTTAGATGCCCTTTTAGTATATACCAGAAAGGTAAAAGAGAACATTCTACACGACAAGGGATATGAGAAAAAAAGTATCTAACAGGCTCCCCTTCTCCAGTGAGCAGTGAATTTGTGACAATTCGTATAAATACTACGTTACTTTGAGCCACAAGCATTTCCTTTCTTGACAGCAAAGCTTGCAGGCCAGACCCCTCTACCAGGCCTTATGTGATGTATGTAACATGTACTTGGTGGAAATGACAACCACCTCCTTGCCAGGTGCCACATGGCAAATCACAAATTACAGGAGTGACAGACACACCACTACAATGAGCACTGTGGAAAAAAAAGCCAAGACCCCTAAGTCTTCCTAGACTGAAAAATGAAGTACACACTGCTTTTGTACAACAAAATAGGAAATATTTCAACTTGTAGTAACAATACAAGTCTAGTATCTTTGAAGGGCTAAGAAAACAAGGATGGTCTTATGACTGAAATATATTAACAGATAACAAATTAAAAGACCCAAATGATATTTGAATCCAATATTAAGCAAATTCTTTTGCTAGATCTAATTGAATTCTAAATGGTTGAATTCATGTTCTTTAAGAAGTCTGGCTTGATATGATGGAGAATAATCAAATCACAAGAAAAAAATATTTAAATACTAGTAACTGAAGTATTTTTCCTGTGAGGAGAGGCTGAGAAAGCTGGCACTGTTCAGACTGGAGAAGAGAAGGCTCAAGGGGAATCTCATCAAGGTATATAAATATCTGAGGGAGGGTACAAAGAGGAGGGAGCCAGGCTCTTTTCAGTGGTGCCCAGTGACAGGACCAGAGGCAATGGGCACACACTGAAACAAAGGAGATTCCATTTTTTCACAGTGAATGTGACCAAGTGCTGGCACAGGTTGACCACAGAGGTTGTAGACTCCCCTTCTTAAAAATACTCAAAAGCTGTCTGGACACAGTCCTGCTCATATTGCTCTAGGTGGCCCTGCTTGAGCAGGGGGGTTGAACCAGATGGCCTCCAACCTCAACACTCTTGTGAAAAAAGCTAAAATCACTTTTTAAAGACGTTGTGGTACACAGCAGTAGCATGAACATTACATATATAAATATAAAAAATATATTAACATATAAATGTATAAAATATGATCTGCAAGGCTTGAGACTCAGGAACTTTTAACAATTACTATAATCCCAGATTTGTGTCAATTTTTAAAAAGTCAATAAAAAAAAAAACACCTCTAAAAATCCTTAGATCATGTGCTCCCACACCAACCCGTATACAGTAGTTTCACAGAAAAAAATAAATCCAGTGTAATATAAAATTTGTGGCAGCTCAGCAACCTTCAGTGGGGTTTCATAGCTGGCTTTTATGACCAAATTTTTTCCACATCTCCAAAAAATACAGGCAGTCTTCTGCGAAGACAATTATTCACTGTGCTCATCAATTGAATGGTGCCAGGCAAGGCTGGGCATTCAAGTTTCACCTCTTGATTTTCAGGGAACCAGCTGGGACAGTATACTTTTAACATCACTGTAGCAAATTCTCTAGTTCCAAGCAGATGGTCACAGTCATTTCTAAGAAAGTGATGGTGGCAGCTGCAGTGGAAACGAAATGCCTAAAGACAAACTCTGAAAAAATAGTCAACAAGACTGAGAAGGGATGAGGTACAAATTTGAATAAAACTTAAAAAGATTTGCATGTGCAAGTCAGCAATGTAAACGGGTAAAACAGTCAAAGCTGATTTACTGCTGACTTCACATAGAGACTCTACTATAGAGGGAAGACAGTTACAGCTTTGAAGTGCCTCCGTGGAGAATGAGTCCATAGCTCTATGCAAGCATTTGTAGTGCTTAATTCAAAAACAGAAGAGCAGCATAATTTATTTGTTTTGTTACAATAGACTTCATTTTTACAATACCCAAAAGAGTTGGCCTCTGTCCCATAAAAATTTCAATTCATTTGAAAACAAACAGCACTACTACAGTGTAGATCAAGAGTAAAATTCCTGATTAAGTATTACAAGCAGTTTTCAATATAAAAAATAGTGATTTCAAAGAGTAAATGTGGACTCACGGGACCACAAGCACGGCAAGAATGCAGTTTACAAGATAGTGGAAGAGAAACAGAAGCCATCTCAGACCTTACAGACACTGATGGCTTTTAGAAAGTCTAGAAAGAGGTCACAATATAATGGTACACAAGTCATTAATGTGACCAGTCAATTAAGAACTAAAATGGATTTTTAGTATTTCCTGAAAAGACAGAAACCAAAAAATTATTTATGTCTATTCTTACAGCTAAAGAGAGAGTTTACATCTGCTGATACATAGTAGCTGGCTGAACAAAGCAATAAAACAGAGAGCAAGAATCTCCAGGTCATACGGTCTGTAATTGTCACAGGCAACAATGCCGTAAAGTCTTTTGAGATTGAGTTGCCTCTCATGAGGCAGAACAGCACTGACTTTGAATTATTCTGACTCATTCTCCTGCTGTCCAGAAAGCTTTCCCATATTTTGATAGTGAAGAAATTTAATCTCAATAATTTTGTTCTTGTACCAACACTGTCCTGTAATTTAACCCTTCAGTCAAACTTGGCTTTCTACATGTGCTCTCATACGTTGCGCTTCCCTCGCAGCTCTAAACACACTTCTAAATAGGGAGGTTTTGCAGTTCTTATCCTCTTCAAATCAGTTTGAATTCGTATTTCTTAAGCATAGTGAATCTGAAATATAGAGATTACAACAAAAGTCCGAGATATTACCAAGTCCAATACTACCAAGAGTCTCTTAGAAGGGCATAGTTCCTATGTTGCATTCATACTGAGCTGTTTATGAAGGAACAGCTGCATTTTAAAAATTTGGAAAATATGGAAAGAAAAAAATCTTTTTGCACAGAAAGCATAACTCTTTCCAGCCCCTGCTATATTCCTTCAGTACTCTTGAAGAACTATTGCCTAACTCTTCTGTGAATTGCAAAGGGAAGAATCATGACACATCAGAGACCAGTCTGCATTAGAGACCAGAAAGGAGGTGAGAACCGTAGAAATTGCTTTATTTTCAAAACCTGAAGAACTACTTTAGCTAGCAAATTCTTTCTGAGAATATCTCAGAGAAAGGAAAACTTTGAAAGCAGAGATTGTGTCTTTAATTAGGTTGCAGGTGAGATAGTTTTATCTCTGCAGGAGATGGGGGAGGAGAAAAAACAGGTAAGGTTTTAAGTGTGCATGCTGTTTCAGGTCTGAGGCAGAATGAGTAAGCTTCAGACTAAGACACTGGCAACAGTTGCTCTAGGAATACCTCCCTGTAATTGTAAGAGGCAAAGCCAGTTTAAGAAGTTTCTGCTCTTCTCGAACTCCTTGTTCCTAGCTCCACGCCACAGCCTCTCACATTCAGCTATGCTTCTGCCAGAAAAATGCAAGGCAATGGGAGGGTTGGGGGGAACAATACTTTGCTTTGATCATTCTTTATTTGAAAAACTATCTTAGTTTTACAGAACCAGAAACCAGCTGTCCCAATGCAGGGAATGTATGCAGCAAACATCAACGTGTAATTGGGAACATGAACCTGGGGAAAAAAGGGTGAAGCTGTACTGACTGCTAGACCACTGCCATATCACAGAAGGGGCAGATCCTGCCTCTGACAGCCATCAGGTCCTTTAATCAAGCCACCTGATGAACACAGCAGAAAACTCAGCAGCAGCCTAGTGCAGCTGCAGAACACAGGTGTTCTCACCAGCCATGGGTGGTGAGAAGCTACAGATGGAATTGACTGGTTTGTTTAACCTTAATGGCCTTCAGTGGCTGGGTTTTTACATATTAATTTACCTAACAATTTTTTAATCAGACTTTTAAAAGCTGAAATCCTGTGGCAAATTCTCACTTTAATTACAGACTTATCTTTGTACTTGCTCTGAATCCACCTCCTGATAATTAAAGTCTCATAGTTCTTGTAAGGCAATGGGCAGTAAATCCTTCCTCCTGCTGTTCATGGATGTACAGATCTCAAAACATATCCCTTTTCCCTCCCCAGCTGTCCTCCTCTAGACTAAAGACTTCTTGCTTTATTATTAGTTCCTCATGTAGAAGTGGTCTGTAAGCTCACCACCCTTACAGCCTTTCTCTATCTCTTCCTAGTTCCAGCAGACCTTTTTGAGACAGGAGGGCCAGAATAAAACATAACAGTCAAGAGCACTTTGCAGCTGTACTGAGACATGAAACTTCCTCCCTCATTCCCTGCTCTTTCCTGACATGCTTTTCCAGTAGGTCAAGACAGTCTCTTGCCATTTTTCACCCACTTGCTGAGCACTGAGCTGAGGTTTCCCTTGAATGTGCACAACTCCAAAGTGATTCACCTGGCAACAGGGAGCCCAGAAACCATGGCTGGGTACATAAGGTCAGAAGAGCTTTGTGTTTCACAATGAGTTTCATGTACCCTTTTATCATTCAGCCACAACCCACCTGAAGGTCCTCCCACAGCTTTCTGTGGCTGCCACACTCCAGCAGCAGCCACAACAACACTGTCTTGCCAATATATTCCATCACAGCCATATTCACGCCTTCTCCGGTTCATTTACAAAAGAAGAAATACCAGACCAAGCAGAGACCACTTCAGGATTCCACACCAGATGTCTGGGGGTGAAAGAAAGGATTTTGGCTGGACAAGTGGCTCATGCCTACTGATTCTGTTACTTCTATTAAGTGGGAGAAGCTAAAACTCACAAGTCCGTGGGTTGTGGCTGGCTTCTTTTCCTCCAAAACACTTGAAGCACGAATATCAGGTGCCTTGATAGCTTAAAATAACTCACTGGAACTGTAAAATTATTTTCAGTATTGAAACTTCCAGAAGTCTTTACAAAAAACAGGCTAAGGAAACTTGCAGGAAGAGCACGTTCCTTCCAAAGGGAACAAAATCGTGTGCAAAACCTTGGCTATACTATACACCCAATACTATTCATATAGGAATTGCTGAAATGAAATGTACAAAATAAGTGTGTCTTAAAAATGTTATAAATATTTTTGCTAGACACTAGTTTTTTGAACTAAGTGTTGATAAGTTAACTACTGTTGGTTAGCTTCTCCCAATTATCTGAAATGATGATGCCATTACTAGCATACCATTTACTGCTGTTTCAGAAGAAAAAGATACAGATTAAAAGAATGCAGCAATTATAAAAGAAAATGATACAAAAGTCCAGAATCAAAATGACAGTACTGAGGTTTGACATATCCTTCAAAAGCAAAATATCCTTCTACCTTAGGTCCTGTATGCACAACCAAATCTCAGTACTCTTTTTTTTTTCCTTTAAATATATTATACATAAATTATGTGGCATCATCCAATTCAAAAGCTGCATCCAAGAAATAGTACTCCAGAAAAAAAAAGCAAGGTTAGAGACAGCACATTTAAGGGACTAAAAATATTAGCTTTATTTGCAGTTTTCTTCTCAACAGGCTGCAATGGAAAATTATACAAACATCTCAGCTTTTCTACCCCTCACCTTCCAAATACTGAGGATCAAGATAAGCGAAACACACAAAAGCTTCCTTCACATACAGCTTTCCACATCTATTATTATAGTATAAACTGAGTGGCTACGTTCTGGGATTGCAATTTGGTTTTTATTTAATGTACGTTGTGCTACCTCTGACAAAAATGGATGTTCTTTGCTTGCCCTACTGAACACACGTGTATCTTCTTCTCTGTGCAACACCTGTAGCTAACTAGTCAACAGAAAAGCAGAAGTGCAATTATTTCATATTTAGTGTGTCTTTCCTAATCTAAACAACCTCTTTGTAGGCAATGAAACCTACCCTGAACAAACAGAAACAAACCTCAAAGGCTCAATACATTTTCTTTAGTTATGCATCAGTTGTATAAAAATTACTGTCAAGCTCAGACAAAAATAAGTTAACTGCACAACATAATGATATATAAAATTGGTAACCTTTTAATAGAAGCCTAGCTTTTCCAAATGGCACTCTTTTAGACTAATCTGCATAAGATATTTATGGTAATTACTTCAGTTACTCTGAGAATCTAACTCTTGACTCCTGGGCAGTTACAAATAGATACAATTTCTGTGCAGTGCCGCAGAAAGTATCACGAGTTTCCTAAATCCTGTCTCACTGAAAAAAAAAAATCCTCAGGAAAATAACATTGTATACATTAAATCAAATGCAACCCAGCTTGTCAAGAAAAGGCAACATTATCAAGTTCTACCCACGAGGAAAGGAGGAAAAGAAAGGGAGTGAAGGCAGGCAAATGGAAGAGAAAGATTCTTTTCCCCTTATAGAAGAAAATGATGATCAGTGGTCGTCAGGTAGAAGACAGACAAATTCCTTTAGGCAGCTGACAAAAAAACCCCAAACAAGAAAAACAAAAAAAATTGTTCTTCTCCTTTTCACCTTGACATATTCTATTACAACTACAGATAAGTGGTATTATTTACCTGACAGTTTCATTATTTTTTGCTCCTCCTTTTCTACTCTCCTCAAATGAAATTGTTTGGTTGTTTTGGGGTTGTTGTTTTGGTTTTTTTTTTGTTGTTGTTTTTTTTGTTTTTTTTTTTTTGGTTGGTTGGTTTTTTTTAAACACTGTGCTAATGAACTGGAGTAAACCTAATAAAACTGAAGAACACTGAAACAAAAAATCTGAAATACTGCCAACATTAATTCTGGCCTGCATTCTCAACAGAATCTCACTAACTGAGCTCAAAATCATTTATGCCTTGGACATTTTGGATTAAACTCCACTGTATCAGAGCAAACTCACAAACTGCAGCCTCGCAGTTTCAGTTTTCTGTCTATTCTTTGACCATTTTTCCACGGATACTTTTCAGATCTTGTTTTAACTCCCACATGTTTTAATATTTGTTGTAGCAACATGATAATGAAATGTATACAAGTCACTGTAATCACATAACTCTTCCAAAAATACAAAGACAGGATTTATTCCGTTGCAGAGGAGTCACATCCTCAACCTCCAAGCCAAACTTTATGTTAGGCACTAGGTATACAGCTTGGAAATAAAATTGTATAATGGAAATACTGAGAAGCTCTTTGCCATAGCATCACTGGCAATAAAAATACCCAAGATTACAAACAATATAATCATGTGAACATTCCAGGCCAGTCTATAAATAGAATTCAGAAAGAACTGGCCTTCCACAAATATAGTGCCTCAGTTCAACGTGTATCTGCTAAAAATACCAAATATGTTCAGTAACGTAAGTCCATCTGAATTTTGTGAATTAAATACCTATTTACACATCCTATCGCTTTTATTTAATTGATGATAATTCATGATTGACTACTCTGATAGACTTCTGACTGAACAAGTGTACACTTTGTATGTGAGTGTTATCAGCATTTGATTTATCCAGGAATATGCATATATTTTTGGATAAATCAATACTTTCCTTGATAGTACAGAAATACCATGACAAAGAGGCTGTCTTGATCAACAAGAAGATTAGAGATTATGATTCAGTAATTAATTTAGCATTCCAGCCACAAAGCAAAAAGACATGATATTATGCAGAGATTCTTAGGGATAAGATGCTCATCTGCATCTAACCTAGACAGATTACACAAATATACATTCAGAAAAAATTATTTTTTTGTACAAAAACCATACTATTTTAATATCGTTAATTATTTTTCCAGAAAGAACAAGAGAAAAACAGATTCATATTAATGGTTACACCACGTACTTATACAATAGAGGGAGTGGACACATTCCTCAGGTAGCAGATCAGTAGTACACAGCGTTTCAGAAACAATCAGAACTTCCTGAGAGATAATGGAAAAGATAATTCATGTGTTACTCAGGATAGGCTTATTCATTTTGCTTTGCCAAAAAGGAAGGTGTTGGACACTTAGGGAAGAAAATGACAATTTACCTGAAAGCAATAATGACTTAAAAGTTTATCAATGGCTGTAAATGTCAATTTTAAGAGTTCATAGTGATATAGTTGAAGAAAAAATACTAGTCTAGCGTCTCTGCAGCATGTCTCCTTATTTTCTATACCTTATTACCACCCCCCTTATTTTCTATACATCACCAGCTTTTGTAACATTATCTCACACATCAAACACTTCATTCACTGTAACAAACCAGTGACAATAAAGTCGAATGAAGAAGAATGAAAAAAAAATTGGATTTAAACATATCCCAAACTATCTTCGCTTGTTGCGGCACTTATCAAGCTGTCCACGCCAAGCACTTTAAACTTCCGCAGACCTGTTAGTGATCTGGGCTTGGCACAGAAGCAAGCGTAGCAAGGAGTGCTCTGACTGCCAGCCCCCTTCCCTGTAAGGCCCAGAGCAAGGCCTGGCTGGTGGCTCAGAAACCTGCTCTGGAGAGATTCCCAGCAAAACACCAGCACCTGAGCAGCAACACATTGAGCTGCCACAGACTCCAGGGAGTGACCCAGACCCAGAGCTGAGGACCAGAGTTAACCAGCGAGACATCCAACCAGCACTGCACATGCACCACAGTGCCAAGGAGTGTGGGAACTCCTGCAGAGTCTCCTCCTGTTCTTGTCTCTCTCACCTCCAAGCAACAATCACTGATCTGGCTCCTGACCATTCTATGGTTTTGAATGCAAGCTGCACAGGCAGAAGAGTTTACTGTTTAGAAAACTAGACACAACCTTCAGCAAACAGCTTCTAGAGCATTAAGGAGAAAAAAAGAAGGGGGGCAGGTGTAGGAAACCATAACTCTGGCTTCCCGTTCTTCAGTCAGAAGTAAGTTTCATTTATTTACCACATAACATTGAAAATTTAAATTTACTAGACAAGTTACTAAGCGTAAACAGAGAAAAACACTCCAACATAACCACAAAAAACATGGAAATCTCTTTAGATCAGTAACAATGCTGAGACAGTGCCAAAAAATTTTGCAGCATCCTGGCACATTTTTATAATCTTCTGTTTAGTTGCAGTTACAGACCTGCTTCAGAACCCCGAATATTTATACAGATACTAGGAATAAATAGAAAATACTCCCAGATAGAATAGGAAACTACAACATTCTCAGTGTTAAAGACAACTAATTAAGTCTCTGTGATGGACAAAGAAATGTAAACACTAAATGGTTCTTTTGTGACAGAACTATGCCCAGCTTTTAATAGAGTATAAGCCAGTTATCCTTGTAACTACATCAGTTGATTACTGATTCTAATTAAAGGAAATAAATAATAGGAATTTCAACGTAGAGATTTTATTCCTGACTAGCAGGACAGATCTGTGCCATTACCAAAAAGCGCTCTGAAATACAGAGAATGTATGTGAGACAGTTTCAGTTTCCAAGTTGCATGTTGAAACAGGAATGTGCTCTTTTGTTCTATTTTTTCCCCTCATTTAATCATAATGAAATCACTTGCGACATTACAACGGTTTCCAAAGCAACAGTCCAGTCAGATGTGATGAACAGGAGATAAGGGTGTGTGGGGAGAGCTCTCTAACCCACCGGTGATCTTGGTGGGAAACCCAGCATTCTGCAAAATTCATTCTGAAATTCCTATTCTGCAAGAATATCTTCATATAACAGGATCAACACTAAAGAAATACAAGGTGAGAGAATGGGGTTTTTTCCCAAAATACCTGAAAAGAATGTGTAAATCAGCTGATCTGTTCCATGGGGAAAATAAATTATATATAAAAACCAAGCAGAAAAAAGCAGTAGCCCAGCACTTACAGTTGCAATAATGCCAATGATAATCCAATGGCAAGCTAGACTCATCACCCTTCAGTATTTGGCTACAAGATTTCCCAAGAACTTAAAGAAATAATGCTTTATGAATCCTGACCAGAAAGGGTAAGGTGCAAGTAATAACCTTAGATCAAGTCAGGTGTACACGCCAACGAGATGCTGTCAGAAACATGAGAAACAGAGGATTGTGCCTTGAAAGGCAGGAACTTCAGCATGAGAAATGCAGCATGAATTCATCCAGAGATACACTTGGTCATATTTCTATAGACAAATTACCTTTAGGGGTTTCATGAGGTGTCTGCAATCTTTCAAAACAGAGTGCTTGAAATGCCGTGGATTAACCGACTCATGTGTCTGTGTCCCGGGGCATGTTATGTGTATATACTGCATATTAATGCTCAACCCACAGCACAAACAACACCAAAACTGCACACTCAGCATCATTTAAATATGTGAGGCACAGGAGACGAGATCTTCCTTCTTACACTGTATTAATACTTCGTAGATAATTAATATTTTTCCAAAAGATTCTCCTCAGAAAAACAGTGATAAAAATATTGCAATATCAAAGCGTGTGCCTTTCTCCTTAAGGAACAGCCTTAAAGAAGCATTTGAAGGGACAATTACCAACAAAAGCAATTGTTTCCTTACTGGTATTTTCTAACTATTGGCATGAAAATTAACCAGGAATCTTGCCTAAAAAGCAACCCAGTCTTTGAACTATCCTTCCAGACCTTTTGTTCCCATAAGTTTCACACTTCAAGTCAAACATAACACTAAATTACAGTAAAGAGGAAGCTCTGTGGAAATGCAGCAAACCTGCACAAACAAGTGATACAACTCAAGAATATTTACTATGCTAATCAGAGGCCTGGAAAAAAACAACCCCAGAGACTGTTAATTTCTTTGTTTAAAATGTAGAGAAACAAACAACAGAGAACGTCAGGAAAAGGTCTAAGTTCTGAATAGTACAATGAGTACAGGTACACAGCATTATTTCTGCTTCTAAAGGTACTTCCAACACAGACACCTGTCTATAAAACCACAGGACCACAAATGTCTGCATCAGATCCCAAAACAGCAAGAACTTAATGCAATTTAAAGTTGCATTTTATCTATTTCATGCTTTGGGACAAACAACAGCAATGGACAAACAACAGCACCCCGGTAAACTGGCTACTAGTTTTCCAAAGGAAAAAATCCATCCAGTGTAAACCTGTTGCTACTGCAGTATGAGTAGCCATCTCCTAGTTAAGCTTTCAGAGGGACACATAAGCAAACAACTCCAAAGAGATTTTGGAAACATGTTTTTTAATTGGGGGAGGCAGTAGCAGGGAAAATAATACAGGAAAATCTGGGTGAAGTGGTTGTTTCCAACAAACTCAGCAGCTTAAAGCTAGATTTTGTAAACATAAAAATCTCAATAAGCTTGTCTTGGGCCATTTTAAGAATTGTCTCAAGAAAGTTTTTCTTCAGAAAAACTCGTCATTCAACAGCAACTCTTCCAAAAACACACCTCACACATGAAGAAAAAGGGCAAAAAGAAAAAAAAAAGTATACCCTATGCACTATACACTGACTATACTCCAGCAATCCGCATGTGCCTATCGTACTTTCATGGTCAGACCTGAGCTGTCCACCACAGTAAAATATACCCCAGATTTTCTTGAATGAAAGATTATTGTTCTTACACATCTTAATTTGGTATCAAAACCTGGCAGTCTGGCACACAAACACAAAACCAAAGTTAAAATTTTATTCCTTGATAGTAACTCTTCTCCAGAAGGGAGGCACATCACGGCAAAATTCAATTGAATGTCTCTGGTGCCCAACAGCAGCAGACACACCTACACCCAGCCTACCTTTACTCTTTCTTCATTGCCAACAGCAACAATAGATTAACAGTGGAAGAAGTGCTAAGAATTCTCAAATACCTCAGCCTTAGAAATATTCTTCCAGTATATCACAC
This sequence comes from Aphelocoma coerulescens, assembly GCF_041296385.1. Lineage (NCBI taxonomy): Eukaryota > Metazoa > Chordata > Aves > Passeriformes > Corvidae > Aphelocoma > Aphelocoma coerulescens. The sequence continues at coordinate 73,824,364 of NC_091015.1, read as the reverse complement.
CATTAACCAACTTATGTGAACAACTGTAATTCAAAGCTGTCCCAAAGACACATTCACTTCATTTTACCTGTAGGATTATGTGAGATGCTAAAGATTCTGCCTGCTGCCTACAGTAAGGAGAGGCTTGGTCATCCTGGCAGGGAACAATGAAAAAGCCCTCCTCTTCCCTCCAGGTTTGCTCATTTGTTTGCTTTACCCACATCCTGCAAAGAGCTCCACAGTCAAAGCAATTATTTAATGGTTTGTTCTCCTTCATGCCATAACTTAGAGAATAGCTAAGTCTGGAAAAAACTTTAAAAAAACCCCAAACAACACACAAGCAGATGTATTTCTTCAGAGAAAAAGTTTCAAATGTTTTTGCATTCACAGAAAGTCAAAACAGACAAGTTACTTTTGTGAACTTTTTTTTTCAAACTAATTCCTGAAGAGCTTTTAGAAGTCATCTATTCTTCATTACTGTAAATTACTTCCATAATCTCAGAAAATTGTGATAAGGGATTTACAGCAATTTTCCCTTTCCAATAGCAAGCAGTGCCTTCTGACCCAATTCCAACTAAATCACTCATCTAAGCTTCAATTTGTATCACAGGATTTTTCTTCCAATGCTAAACACTGACCATTCTATTTACAACCTCCCACAGCCCCTATGTGAAACCTTGCCTCTGTTCTGCACCTCTGCCACAAGCTGAGGAAAAAGAAAACATTTCCCAGCAATTCTGTCTCTACCTTTTCCTCCAAATCCAAGACACCGATGATTCTAATTTACTTTAACTGCACATACTCACTATCTGATCAATAAACCTTGTTTCTTTACAAATACATTACCTCCCTTCCTTTTTGAAAGAAGTTTATTATTATTTTAAAAGGTGCTTTTCTTCACATCACTGCAGTCCATAATAATAAGTTCAGAGAAATTTAACATCGCCTCAAGACTTGGTCTTACAGATACTCAATACATCTTAACAAATACTAGCAAATACATTACTTGGGATCTCTAACACTCCTCCATGTTTATAACAGAGCAGCCATTTCTCTTTGCACTGTGATGGAAACTTTACTGCCATCTGTGCTGACTCCAGCTGGTATAGGACTAATATAAAATTCTGTTAGTTGCTTTGAGCTGCTTGTTCAGCTGGCAATAATAAAAGTCAAGCTCATTAACAGCAGTCTTGCACAGCAAAGTTTCTGTTTACCTCAGAGAGACGACTAAGCATCTCCATGAACCTTTTCACCATTAAAAAAAGAAGATTACTCTATTTACTTGGCACCTGTTTTTAATAACAATCACAAAAAGCCTCACAATTACATGCTGGAGTGTTTTCTTAAATATGTCTATCAACTGAGCCAAAATTACTTTAAAAAAAAGAAAAGCTGCTCCATCAAGGCAATATGCTGTTCCCTGTATACAAACTGAAATAAATTTCTAAAATCGGAGACCTTTCTAATGCTATTAGAGGCTGTTGAAGAATGAGCATCTCTGAAGCAAGTGTTCAGGAAACAGTTTTTTTATCACTCAACCATCACTTAATTGCACACTGATTCAGACTTTACATGTCATTTTATAATTTAAACAGACGAGACAAACTACTGGATTGCTCAAGCAATCTGTCATCTTAAATACACACTGGAGAATTTTATGCTCCTCTGCTTGCAAATTGCAGAATTTTGGAACTACAATCTGGCAGACAGTAAGGATGAAATTTAACAACTATTTTAGTGGGCTTTCCATTCTCCCTTCTCTTTGAAGTCACAGCAATGTTACTGTAGGCATCAGTAAGCACCAACACCAAGGAACCACAACTTGAACAGTTTAATTTATCTTACTAAATGTACAAATGCAGTAGAAATTATCTTGTGAACTGTTACCAGCTTTTGACTCTATCATGCTCACCCCAAACTTTTCTTTCTCATCTACACATTTTTTAAGAAACCCTCTTGACACAGCTCATAATGCATAATGTTCTTTTTTCTTTTGTCCTCCTACAGCTTCTGTCCAAAGCTGTACTTGTCTCAGTGGTCAACCTTCTGCCTGCAGGTCACTCCAATTTTTCATACTTACAAGTCATCTCTGATTCGTATCCTTCATTAAACTGCTGAGCCCAAACACACAGGGCAGACAAATACCAAAGGAAAAGCTATTTTTAAAAGAAGGTGGTCCTAGCTAATAGACATGGGCAATGAAAAGAAGTTAATTACCACCTTTGATGGTTAGCAAAATATGTTATCACATAATTTTTCTCAAACCTAGGAAATCCCATACTGTGACTCAGATGAAACTGTTCACTTTTTAAAGATTTTCTTACTATAACTCTCATGATTGACCAATATCCCACATCACCTGCAACCTGAGACACAGTACTAAAGAAAGAAAAATGTGCAGGTGTAGTTCTTAGTGAAAGCCTTGAAGACTGAAGATTGTTTTCTGTGATACCAGAAACTCAGAAGATGGTAGCCACCATCCCAGCTTTGTCCAAGTGGCAGGAGGTCAAGGTATTCCACATTTCAGAAAGGAGGCTGACTTGTCTCACCCACCACACAATCCAGAAACAGGAGAAGCACTAGGTGATCAAATGCAAAAGGAAAGACCTATCTTGTTTCCTCAAGTTAGCAGATATATTCCTTCTTTCCTTTAGCAGTTTCTTCCAATAATTAACTGTGCAATTCTGGCCTGCCCTCCCCCCCCCCAACCCCTTCACTGGGACTTGAGCATTCAGCTATTAATCTTTAGTTCATTAAGAAACCTTCTGTTCCTTGCATGATGTATCTATGAAGTTATCCACCTAACATTAGCAGTAGTAAAATAGCTATTTTTTAATATTCTTATTTAAAACCTAAGGATCACAGCTGAAAAAAATTAACTGCTATCAATGGAAATACAGAGCACCTCATTGTCAAGAGAACTGTGTAACACTGACATTACTTCTCAGGGCACAGTATTAAACAGCTGAAGAGTACTAACTTCGGACGTCACCTCACCTTATGTGCAAGGCACTACCTGATCACACTCTTGGGTTCAAGGTCAGTTGTTCATCCAGTCCAAGTTAATGGTCTACAGCTCCACTCACTTTTCTCTGGAAAAGCCCTGGAACTTTCAGCAGTAAGTTATGCAGCACTTCATTTCAGAAAGCCAGAAGTAAGAAGGTGCATGGGAGAGATTTAACTACTAAGCCAAAGTAATCTGGCCTCTCATAAACTTGTTGAATTTCAGCACTCATTCATATCGTGACCTTTTAAACTCTTAATGTTCAATATGAAAAACCATCCACAATACATTTTTCTTCTTCAGAAACTACTTCAGGTTGGATCTGCCATATGCAAAATTATTAGATTACAACAGACATTTTAATCGTTTTTCCTCTCAAAAAGAAAACCCACAGATCATAATCTGATTTGACCTGTTAATTACTTGTAATTGATGGTATCTCTACTGAATGAAGACAGCTGGAACACTTTGTTCAAGAAAATTTGGAACATGATGAAAAATAACCTTCTGACAACAAGAACATGCTCAGAACTGATTAATCCTCACCTGTCTTTGAGCTCCCAGAGAATTAAGTGCTCAGAAAAGGCAATTCTGGCAAAGGGGTGGAAAATAGGAGCTATTTGATGTCTACTTCCAAAACATTATATCATTATACCAAATATCATGTAAAAAAACCTAAACCCAAACTAAAACCAGTAATACACTGTTTTTACAATCTTTTAAAACCAAAACTTGTATACAACCTGCAGAGATTTACTTACTACTACATTTGCTTACTAAAGTATCTGTGTTCTTCTTTTGATTTTTCACTTGTAAACTTTAAAACTCTGAAAAGAAGTATTCAAGCTTTTGCAGCCCTTGTTAAAAAAAAAAAACAAAAAAACCAAAAACCAAAGCCCAGTTCAAATGTAACTATTAAAAATCTATTTTAATTTTGAATTCAAGCCTGTCCCATTCCCCAAAAACCCAGCATTTCATACAAGCATGCCCAGCCCAACTACTTCTGTAACTCCTGTCACATGCTTCACCAAACCTCTGATCATGGATTTATTCCACATGTTGCTCTCCACATAAACACTGCAATGTTCTCGAAACAAGTCCTAGCGGGTTTTTCTCTGAAAAATGTCTACCTGGGATCAACAACTTCTCTCTCCACAGAACTTGCCCAGTGAATTTGCAGTGGCATGCTGACTTGGGTGGCAAAATTACTCTTCTCATATTCAAAGCCACTACAAGAAAGATGGATACATCTACTCCTTTCCAACACAGCAACTGGTGTTAACCTCCAAGAGATACAGTGATGGACAGTACAGACACAATCAACTGACAACAGGAAACAGGAAGGTAAAGAATCTAGCCTCTAAAATTCCACAGGGCTATAATCATTAACAAAAATTTGATTTTGCATCTTTTCAGGTCCTATCATATTTTAAAGACCACACTGATAAAGTCAACAACTTTGCTACCTAGTTCTTGACACGGTTTACTCAAAGATTGCCAGTCATCATAATCACCTTCCCAAACTGACCTCCTACACTATGCAACTCTCACATTCATTGATAGCAGACATCATCACAGGAACTCTGACTGGCAGTCTGCACAGTGTGCTGCTGGCAGAAAATACTTTTTTCCTTAAACAATTTGTTTCTCTTTACACACACTTTGACATTTAAAAACATGTATTCAAACAACATACAGTATTCTCAATGGAATTTTACTCAAATAGCCCAAAGTCTATACACAGCTCAAATATTTTAAAGATAGGATAATCCTTCTTTCTTAAAAACTTGCTCATTCTTCTTTAACTCCTACTCGTCAGCTTGCAGCTAACACTATCCCATCAAAATGGTTTTTTGAGCTGTGATCTCAGACTGCAGAGACAGGTTTATCTTTTTATGAACATTTGTTTACAAAGAGTGGAACACTACTGTATTATTATACTGAAAGGTAGAAGTTTTTTGAAATGTCTTCCCACTGCCATTACCTGTGAAAATTTTATCCATGTTGAAGATTTATTGCGCAGGAAAAAAACCCCAAACACTGATTCCAGCCAGATTTTTTTAACTCAGGGCATAAAACAAAGCAAAAAAAGTGGCAAAGAAACAAGTTAATGCCCAAAAATAGAGAAGGTGCATGGACACTTTCATGCAGTGGAGAACACCTGATTAGGTACCAAAAAAGAGCACAGCCCCACCATGGATACCATGAGCAAAGAAGCACTCCAGGTTAAGAGACGGAGAGTTTGAGAACATGAGAATCTGTACCACCCTGCAGAAATTCACTGAGGCCTTTCCATTCAGCAGCAGCATACTAAGCACAGCATTATGGAAAAAGTTATTCCATTGTAAGATTTGTCTTACTGCAGCAGAAAAAACCCAACAAAAACCAAAAAACAACCAAGCTCTAAATCAGACATCTTAGAATCAAATCAAGCTGTCAGCCCTGACATGTTTCAGAACAGGAGAAAGATATTTACCAATTAGCACACAAAAACATAAATACAAAGAAGTTAATAATAGGATAAAAAAATCCCAATCCCTGTCAGTGAGTACTTACTATAAGGAAAGTTACTGAGAGGACTGGGAGCCAGAAAGCAGACAAAAGAGCTGAGGCATGAACACACACACACACAACCATAACAACTGCAGCCTACTAAATGTAATCAAAGCTTCCAACTTAGAGCAGGCCGCAGAGTGCTTCTGGGAATTGCTAACAGCGTTCAAGCTCTCTTCTGAAGCACCATCATTTCTGGAGATAACACTTTACATGGTATCTTTAAAGAGCATGGGAGAATGCAGGTAGAAGGTCAGGAGAATGAAGGGTAGAAGAAGAAGGAAGTTAAACTTGAGAAGAACAGAGAAAGGCATAAACTTTATCTATGGATCTGCTTGCACAGAAGTGATGAGGTTTAGTACTTAGATTAGCTATGTATGTTTAAAAAACCTGTAGGGTGTTAAGTCAGGCCTGGCTACTGGGCCCACGCATGGTGACCCAGAGACTGCAGAGTCTGTGGCCTGTGCTGGCACCCACTCAGAGGCAGTTAAGAAGGGAGCTCTGGGATTCTGCACTGGGATATGAAGTGCTCACAAGTGATGCTGTATACCACAGTTACACAATGGAAAGTCTCTTTCATAGAAAGAAGAACAGTGAAAAATGTATTCCTTCCTGATGATTATTTTTTTCCTGGTCCTGCAAATAACTGTGCTTTAAACTTAATATTCATATCAATCAGTAAGGTCAACAGGTATATTTAAATCAATCTATGAGTGTTACCCCACTTTTTGGCAAAGTACTTCAACTACTCAGTTTCTAGCATTCAGCAGAATACTTTAAATACTACTTAAGACACAGTTTTACAGTTCCATTTAGTACCATCTGTATTGCCATTACAGTCAAATTACTCAAAATGGGAGTAGGCTGAACCACTATGGGAAAATCTCAGATAACAGAGTGTACCCTCAGAAGCATGTGACAGGTATTCCCAAACACCAAATCAACACCATGGTGTCCATTAGTTATCTCTATATAGCCAGTCCTCACACCTGAGTTTTAGGGACCCCCATCAGCTTTGCCTCATTACCTGAACACATGCTCATCCTGCACTGCATGTGAACTAGGAGAGCAGTAGTGGAGGCCTACACTCACCTACCTGTTGCCCTTTCCTGTCCCTGGCACTGCTCTTGACTCCAACACTGCCACAAACACCAGGAACAGCATGGGCAGCACAGGCTAATGAAGCTTTGCTAGACACACAGACTGTGGGAGTCCAGCACTCAGTCTCCCGATCTGACTCTGCACGGGAGGACGTGAGGCCCCACAAAGCTTATCAGCTTCCACGACACCAAGCTGCAATTCTTCTGTTTCAGGAGCTGCAACTCAGCTAATTACCTCTGCCATAAATAACCCACGGCCTAAATGATCTCCCCAGGGATCTGCCTGCATAGTGAATAGCATTACACAAAACAAGTAGAACTAAAGCAGAATTACATGTGGTCTCCCAAAAAGTTGATAAAAATCCTTAGAAGAGAATGAGAAGCCATTTATTAAGGAACAAGAAAGACTCTGAGCAAGCAGGTTGGTCTGAAACACCCTGAAAAGTCATATGAAAGGGCACACAGGTTCTGAACTCTGATAAGCATTACATTAATTAGGGAGCAGCATTAATGAGGTCAACAGTTCTGGGTTAATAACACTAACATAAGAATGTGAAGGAGCAAAGTAGGTGAGGAGCAATACTGCAAACAAAACTCAGGTTTGACAAATACAGAATTAATTCGAAAATTATTTTAAAAGTTTATCACACTGATTCTTCAGTGTAGCTTTCCCATTTCGACCATCATCACTAATATTTTAAGTCAGAGCAACCCTCAGTTCTCAATTTTCAATGTAATAAGGAGTCAGCTGTTTCCTTTTTTTGCCTAAATAGCCATTCTACTCAAAAAAATGGTTGACATGTTGTTTGATTATTAATTCCATACCAGCTTAATTTATTGTCATCTACTATACCTGCAAACTGAGACATGAAACTAAAGGAGCATGCCACAAGAAAAGCCGCAGCTAATGCAGATATCCCATTTCAAATACTATTAAATTAACAGTACTTTAGGAGAAAAAACTACAAAAAAAAACCCCAACCAAAAATGCCACAGGACACCAACACAAAGCAGCCTTTGTGGCTTCTGTTAAGAGGAAAAGTTCTGCAGGGAATCTATAACTTTTCTTCTACTTTGGATGAAAAGTAGAATAATAATTGCAAAAGTATTTCAAATACAAAGTATTTCCACCATTACTTGGAAAAAAAATGCAAGTTTCTTAGTCAAATCAAACACTTTGAGCTCGCTGAACTCAGACATTGTTCCTTACGTCTACTAGTCAACAGATTGTCAGACTCTTACCACATCCAAATGTTTCTTGAAATTAATGAAGTTAGCTGGTTTTAGTTTTCTTTTCCTACACAACAACTGCTTGTTGTCAGTATTTCTATTTCCATCCCTTGGTACACACCGCTAATGAAAAATTCCTCACTCAAAATTCAGTTCTGCAATTCCATTTTATAACATCCCATTTCAAAGTCCACAAAGACCCAGCATTTACTTCCCCTCTTCCATCTGAGCAAAGGCAAGCTCACTTGCCTCTCTTTTTTGAACCATGATGAAGATGCCAACACCTTGAGAAAAACATTTGAACCATGAGATCCTTCAGAAGTCATTCTACAACAACCTTCTTGACAAAGGATGACATATTAAGATCAATTTGGCTTGGCAAGATTTTAATAAAACTAGTTTTACACCTTGATCATGCGTGTACAAGAATGTTTTCAAAGTCTATTTGATCTATCTTGCACATGAGCCATGGATTTGTTCCTCATTCAGGTAAGAAATTCTGAAATAGTAACCAATAGTACAGGTCAGACCACACACCAGAAGAACCATAACTCAGAAAACACATGTGTTGCAAAACACTAAGGGCATTCAGCCCACTCAACATTGCCAAGCTGCATTTCTGGGTTTAAACTAGCCCAAAGTTGCAAGAGAACATCCTGAAAGTCCGAACACGGGTACAATGCATTCCTCGGAGCACGCACAAAACTTGTATCTGTGACAGTAGATGGTAGCAACGACAGAAAGCTTGCACATCATTAGCATTTCTGACAAAAAGAGTGCCACTGACACATTCATGTCTGCAAAGCTGAAACTTCAAAAACTACTTGAGAGGATGCAGCCAGCCCCACGGAGTAAATAAGGGAGGAGAGATTAGACTGATGTCTATCCAGGTTCAGTACTTGTCCACCACACCCTGCTGAGAACTTGAAAATAGAACTGACAAGAGCTAACTTCTAACTTTCACCATGGGGAAGACAAACATCTCCCTCCTTCAGTACCCAGCAATTCTGACAGTAAAGAAGAATCCAATCATGGAACTGCAATGCTAAGAGATACAGAACATCTACTAGATTTAGTAAAAGATTCAAGTTACTGTTCCACTGAAAGGGACCTTAGGAGAACACTTAAATGCTCCATCTTCAAACACACTTTCATCATCCTTTTGATGGACACACAAGTTGTTTCCCACTAGATTATTTCAGTCAATTTACAAAGGTTCTCATTCATGACATTTACTGTAATAAACAGTAAAAATTCAGTGTTAAAATATGGGTTACAAGCATGCTATAAAACATGCCATGAACTTAGCTACAATGTTATAAACACCTCAAACAATAAACATTCTAAGGACTTGGAAGCTCTCGACAAGGAAGCTACAGAGCAAGCTGTCCAGTGTTCAATGGTCTGTTTACAGTAACTGATTTTCCTTTTTGTTTTCAACTTGGATCTCAACCAGAACACCCATGAAGACTAGTACCACCCCAGAGAATGCCAGTTTTTCAGGAGGATGAAAAGAAGCTTTTTTGGGGAGGGGGAGGGGGGGGGATGTGGGAGAGGTTGATTTTCTCCAACATATACTTTAAGGAGAGTCATCATGTTGTTGGGCAAACATTTCTTCACCTCTCTTTTGCCTATCACTGTCCTGGTTCCCAAGTATCCTTTCCCTATATTCCACCACATCAGCAGCAAATCCATTAACAAGCCATCTCTTGGGTTACCTTATGTGTCAGTTTCTCTGCAGACACTGAAGCAGCATTTCTCAAGGGCACTCCTATCAAAAATGCAGGTACAAGGATTAGATTTACACCAGAAGAATTAGAACTATTCAAAAGTTCCTTCTTTTTAAATGTAACGGGCACTATGGAAAGTACTAGCTTGCCTTCCAGAGTGCTTGTTTCAGAATAGCATATCTGCTGTGACCCAGGAAGAAGCTCCAAAACAGCAAAACATGACTGCTGGGATGCTGTTCCATTACACACTTAGAACAAGACTTCCAGAACCCCATTTTTGTCTCAATGTAGTAAAACAGCAACGTGCAGGAGGTCTGCAAATACATTCTGCTCTTACTCCCTTACATAGCTGCATGGTTCTCTTCAAAGAAAATATATTCAAACTCAACTACTTGTTGCTCAGCATTCAGAGGATACATAAGTAATGTATTAATGTCTTCAGCTACATACAGTGAATAAATGAACATTTGTCTGTTTTACCAAATGGCCAATTTTATTTCAGTCTGGTTTCGCTAGATAAAATTCTCTGAGAACATATTTTAAGTCTAAAAGAAATTGAGAAGTATCTCAAAATAGGGAATGACAACACAGTATGACAGGAAGGAAAAAAACGCCAAAACTCATCAAAATGTTTAGAACTTGCATCATTCAGGGAGGTGGTACTACTGAGCCAAAACAAGTCTGGAGCACTGCAGACTCACATCCCACTGCATATCTAAAAAACTCACACTGACAGATGCTGACAAAGAAACTTTCCCAACCAGACCAGGACATGCCGCTCATTCAGGGCCATAAAGCAGCTTTACCACAAGAAGACTTCCACCAGCTCTGTGCCTCCATGGGAATGCTCTGTTGATTCACCTTTTGCTAAAGCTTATCAACTGTAAAACAAGCCTGGGTTTTTGAATCAAAAAGTAAAACTGAACTTAAAGTAAATATTCAACAAGAATAAGAACTCTTAAGTTTTAAAAATTACATTGCAGCCAGTGCCAGTAACCATACAAGTCAATTTGTTTGGCAGATAAATTACCCCTTCCACCTCACATGATCCTTTTTGCTTCAGCTCTGAAAGAATCAAGTTTGTGAAAGGCCACCTCAGCTACACTGGACACGATTTTAATCATTAAGTCAGACAGAAAGTGGAAACCACATGAGAAGAAGTATCAAATCCTCCAGTTTCTTATCTAAGATCTGCTGTTCCTTGTCATCATGTAAGAATTATTAAGCAAAACAGACAGCTCCACATACTAGCATTTAACACTAGAAAAATTATTGCAGAAGCTCAACAGACAGATTCAGAATTTTAAAGCCTTACACTAGAAGAAAATTTATTCTTGACTAGAGGCTTTTGTACACTATTTACTTGGGATTAACACTTATTTTTAAAAAGAGACTGTGGAATAAATTAAGAAAATGTAAGCTCATTAAATAAAATATGATGTGTATTTTTTCATTGCATTTGTAAGCCTAAAATATTCTCTAATACAAAAAAAATTCAGAGGAAAATATTCAAGTGTTGACATTTTCAGCAAAGTGTTTTTAAAACAAAGCATCAAGTTACTTTATAGAAAGTTTACAGTTCACAATGCACCCTGGCACTTTTTTAAACATATGGAACAGTACTTCCTAAGTACATGCAGAGATAAGCATGCCATTCCAGCCACAGCAGCTGCTTTGATTCACATTTATGAAATGCTTAAAATTCTTGGAATATACATACACACTGCAAAAAGAAGATGCGGTGACACCATGAATCTCCAAGTCAGTCACTACTAGCCTGCTGTCTATGCTGTTACTGAACATGAAGACGCAGCAGCACAGGCTTAGTAGAGACTAGTTTTTAAGAAACAGGTAAGTGCAGGACCTGTTGCTAGTCCACAGTGAGCCTCTGCACCCATTTGCAGCATCATCATTAACCATGCTAGTTACCATGCACTAACACAAGCATCCAGAAATGTTTCAGGCACACCTTTCTTCTGCTGTGCTGACTGATGTACCTCAGAATAAGCACTGTACCATTAATAAGCACCAAAACAAATTCATGGCTTAATCTGTCAAAACAGTAGTTGCGGTATAAATTTCTGCCATGAGTTATAACACTTAAATAACAAATACGTCACTACAGGATGATGAGCCATTAGGGGCTTCATGAGGGGACTACACAGATTTCCCTATAATGATCCAAGTGAAATGAGACAGAACATTCAAATTACCTCCTCTTGAAAAAGTTTCACCTTACAAGCCACTAGCTTCAGATTATCCAAAGGTGATGTAGGAATATTTGATAAGCATGTATGTGCTTGAGAAAGTCTCTATTTAGGATGTAACAGAATGCCAAATTAAGGGTATGGCTGATGACTAAAGAATATACTAGCTTAGGATATGGTTATGAATTTATAATTGTTTTGATGGCTGGCAGTTGGGTTTTTAAACTATTATTTTTATATTAGAAGGCAACTATCAAAAATAAAGGCCAGAATTACAGATGATAACACTAACCAAGCACAACAGCATTAGAAAGCCACTTATTCACTTTTCACCCGAAATGAGGAATTATGTAAAGGGACACTCTCCTCTGGCACTGAAAACAGCTTGTGTAACTCCTGCTCTTCACCAACATGGATATCTTGAGCTCAAGTCATTGATTTTCAACTCCCATCAGCAAGGCATTTTTCTGTTTGACCTTCATATTCTAAGATAACTAACTGAGCTCCTCCATCACGCCCCAGCAAACACCCATCTCAAGCTTCACACATAAGAACCACAAAGACACATACAATCACCCGAAGCTCCCTCAAACTCTGATGACCAATTTTGGATCAACCTACGAAGTCAGGTACTAGCTAGACAAGCCTACGGCCCTTGTACTGCCTCTGGTAACACACAGCAACATTACTTCCAGGCAAGGACACAACTGTTAGTTAATTTGGTGCTTTGGGTCATAAGTTAACTCAAGAGTTGAGTCCTGTGTGGTGCACATCATTGCACAGCATGGGCCTTTTCGCTGTCGGCTGTACTCACTGTCTCCAGCCAACACTTTCATACTTCCTTAAAGAGCCTTCTCCACTCTACCATCAGTAACAGACATTCTCCCAAAATACCAAACAACCAGAGAAATTACTCAGTTAAGCAACAGCATCTGCACAGCACTGCTGCAGCAGTTGGCATCTCGCTACAGCGGGCAGTAATTGTTGCCATTAATAGATTCAAACCATGCCCAGGGCGGACCAAATAAGCAAAGGCACTGCACTACTTTCCCATCATTAAGGACAGTCTGTCCATGCAGGGAACACTGGCAGTGCAGCCAGAGGCAGCCACCACTACTCAGTCTGCACCAGAGGAACAGAGGAGCTCAAATCTGATAAAGTCTCAAACAATAGCAACAAGTGCATTCGTCAATTTAAAGATTTAGCTGTAATCTTATTACTAGAAGTACCACCATGTTGAATGCCTGAACAGCAGCTGCCTGCCTGCACATGCTGCCCTGCAGGCCTGATGAGACCAAGAATGCATTTGCTTGGTCCCTGAAATTTTGTGCCAAGATTAACACCCCAGCTCTGCTCGGCACACAGACCTGCACAGAAGGGCAGCTGGTGTGCACTGCTGCTCCCTGAGCTCAGGTTCTGCAGCACCAGGACTTCTTAAGGACTTCCTGAAGTATCTTGAATCTAACCCACACATGGGTCACAATATGTTTACAAGCATCATTTAAGTCTAAGTTTTTTAACTATTAAAGTAACAGCAAATTAGAAGTATTACCACGTGCACATTTAATAAACCTACTAGATGCATAACAGAGCAGAGAATCTTGTTTTCAAAACAAGACAGCTGCCTCTACACTAAGGTGATAAGGAGGTGCAAATAAAACTTTTCCTTTAGTCCTGACATCCTCCCAAAAAAGGAGAAAGAAAAAAAAAATCTCCATTTTAAGAGAGCTACAATTTTTAAAAATTTGTAATTCATTTCAATAGACAACATATTCAAGGTGTATTGACTAGTAATCCAGACCTCAAAAACACCCCTGGCTGCAGAAATAAACATGTGCATAGGTACCTGTACCTTCTAAACACAGAAACTAAGCATATCTAAAGTTCTACTGATCTTTTTACACATATTTTCATATCCCACAACTTAGGTCCTTCCAACACGGCAAAACAGAAAAACTGGACAGGTTTGAAGCTAAATCTCATTTGACTGTGCTCAACTCAGAAATATTTGAACATAACACTCAGTAGTCCAAAAGTAGAGAATGGCTACAAAGCAATGATTGCCTAAACATGGTCATTCTAAGAACAGTTTTCCTTCTCCTCAAACACTTTATCTATTTTTGTTCTGAAATTTTGCCAGCTAAGTACTACAGGCTGCTTACCCACAATCCCAACAGCCTCCAACAGTAGTTTCCTCTAGCAATCACATTTAAAGACCAAATCACAAGGTCCTAACAGCCGTCTGGATTTTGCAAGCACGGTAAAATAATGGATGTTGCATTTACTCACAGTTCAGGTCACCTCATGAAGAACCAAGAACCATGTCACACAGTATTTTGGACTACAAGTTCGTGTCTTGTGTTCCAAATTACATGGAATTTTAGAGCAACAGTTTCAAGGAACTGCATCTAGTGTCACATCTGAGGCATGAATGGATTAGAGCAATGCAAAAGTAGCTCCCAAAATTACATTTTCCAATTACACATTTCATAATTCAAATCCATCTCCTCTGCCAAGGTTCAAAGCTAACAGTTCACATCCTGAACACTGATGTCTAACAGGAAAGTTAGACAGGTCAAAGTCAGATTACTTTTACAACTTCCTGCAAAGATAAAAGTTGCCGCATTCTACTATTTTATGATCCACCTCTGACAGGTGATAATTTGAAGTTCACACATCAAAGACGTGATCTTGTCAGTCATTCCTTCAGATAAAGAACTAATTAGCAGCTGTCCTGTTTCAGCTTCCAGAAGTCTCAGTTCGAAAAACTTACCACTATCCCAAAGGCCTCCAACAGCGCTCTTCTCTCATCTCTGATGCTACTCAAAGCAATGTACCAAAAATGATGAAGTACCACAACCACCAAGGGAAGGACCGTGTACTAAAGACCATCCAAAACTATGCTTTCTCCAAAGCAGAAGGAGCAACAGCTGTTTTCTGGATACAAGAGTTTTAGGACAAGCTGCCTAGGGATGAAATCTGTGCTTCAGATATTAATCTTTGAAACTATTATGACCTACAAAAACTAGATAGACACACACACATCTGTTCCCAGCTATTTATTTTATTAAAGAGCTTAAACCTATGCAAAAAAAAAAAAAAAAAAAAAAAAAAAAACAAACAATAAAAAAAGCCCCCATATATTCTGGAATCTTTAATAATTTAGCACTATAACAAGAGGGTTTTTTTAAGTAGAATTGGGATTTGGTGCTACTTAGTCTTATCAAAATGAGGATGGAAGAGGACAGAACAAACAAGTCATAACATGCTGGGGTTTTTTTAAAGAGTTAAGACAGGCATGAAAGACACTTTCAGAAAAAAGTGAGATTTTGAGTTCAGCTCTACAATCTGAGGACTTCTTTCTTATTTTGTGCTCCGAGATTTTTATTAAGGCAAAGTTTGCAACAGGCTACTGTACTCTAATGGAATGAATTGCCCAATAAACAAATTTGTGTTTCAGTTAAAACTACAGATGAAATAGCATTTCGGTTCTAGTGTCTCCATGGTTCCTTGTTTATTTCTGTCAAGACAAATATTTTGCTTACTAAAGGAAAAATCATGTCATGAAGAACTGTTATCAGGGAGCCAAAATAAAACTTTTCAGATCCTATGTGTTAAAAAGGGTAGCTGAAAGGAAAGGAAGGAAAGAAGGAAAGCATATTTTAACAATCAGAAACAGAGGAGGAACCAACGCAGCAAGACCTCATTTGTCCTACTGAAAAGTAACATCCATAATGTAAAGTCAGATCTTTAGTAGACATAGAGATGTGAAATCTCCATTGTAAAAAATTATTCATTTTGCAAGATTGTCTGCGACTCCATACTCTAATTATCTTATAGTTACATTTTAATATGGCACCTTGTTGCCAACAACCAAATACAAACATTTATAGCAGGACAGAAGGATTCAATTGACTTTGAAACATAATAACCATTTCTGAAAGACAGTAAGTTAGAATAGGGGTTTTTTTTTTTCTGTGAAGAGAGAGAGTACTTTGAGAAAGGAAATTAAGGTTCCCAGGTGAAGACAGGGAAAAAAAAAAAAAATCAGAGCTCCCACAAACTTTCTTCTTGGGAAAAAATGGAAATCTATATTGGTTTGGGAAGGAAATGGCTGAGAGACAGGAGAGGTAATTAAAAGAACACACAAGCACACTTCAGCAGATATAAAGGAAACTAATGCTACCAGTAAAAGCAAAACAAGGGTTAAAGGTATGAGTCCAACAACGAACTTCCAGAAACTCTGCCAGCATCAGAGATTATACCTGATAGCAGCTAATGAAAACCGTTCCTTTTTGAACTCTGTCTCCTATTATTTCAGTTGATAAAGATTTTCCTGTGCCTTTCAGACTCAGACTGTTCAGTTTTACTACGTTCTGGTTTTCCTCCTTCATTAGTTTAGAACACTGGAAGTCATGTGCCTGTGGGCAACAGCAGGCCTGCTGCCTATAAAAAGACAGAACACTTGCATTTAATAACAATTACTATTTTGTAGCTGTGTTTGTTACGGTGCGAGTGTTGTGTGGTCTAGGAGTTAGGAGGTGCAGTCAGAATCCCGCTCTAATTTATGGTGTAACTTTACTCTAATACAATAATGAAAGTTGGACAAATGACAGCACTGTCTGGGATTTTAGGCCTTTTACATCACTTGTAAAACTAGCATTACTTGCCCATCTAAAATTCTTCAGAACTATACTTAATAATGCCTAGAAACTAATTAAAATAATGCAACTGAATTTCAATTTAATTCAAAAACTCCTTACAGCATAGGCAAAGCTAGTAAAATCTGATTTTCCTAACTTTGGATGTTCTTCTGAGAGCAAATTTTATAATTATTAAAGATTTACCTAATTTTACTTCAGAAAATTCTGTCAGTACCTTTTAAATTATAACTGAGAGAACAAAGCAAATAAAGAGTATGGTCCTG
Source organism: Aphelocoma coerulescens (assembly GCF_041296385.1). Taxonomy (NCBI): domain Eukaryota; kingdom Metazoa; phylum Chordata; class Aves; order Passeriformes; family Corvidae; genus Aphelocoma; species Aphelocoma coerulescens. The sequence goes on along the minus strand of NC_091015.1, from coordinate 73,807,634 downwards.
AATTCTACTTCCTACACCCTATAGTCTCTTGGCTTCAGCTGAATTAAAAAAAGCAGCCCTGGAAACCAAATTTGCTTTAGAAGGCTACTTATTCTTATTCCAAAATGCAGCACAAACTTGTACTTCCATTCAGCTAGAAAAAGGGAAATTTCCATATAAAAAGATAAAATGTAAAAAGGGAAAGGTAAGACTAAACAAAATATTAAAATAATGCATAGACTAGAGAAAGACCAATTAATCACCCTAACAAATTAAATCATTTTTGCAACGACATGGTTGTTCTGAAAGAAAAATCCAGTTAAGCTATATAAAAACAAGCTACACAAAGAAAACCAAAAATCCGTTTGACATCTCTAACCCTGCCAAGGCATCAATCCAAGTACAAGCAGCAGCTACTCAGCAGTTCAGGGCCAGTTTATACAGACATTTTATGGTGGGTACACATAGAAGAACAGAATCCATTTCTCATCATGAGAAATTAAACTATTTATATGAGTAAAATATATAAACCAGCAGTTTAGCACTGAAGGAAATGTAAGGATGTTCATGAGGCGCTAGAAAGCCCATTAGGCATCTTGACAGATTACATGCAAGGTCTGCCATTAAGCAGGCACCCCAACTATCTGTTTGCACTAATGAGACCTACTTCTGATCAGTATTTCTGACAGTTCTTTCCAATAACACATCTGGCAGTTGTTTCAAACACACAAGTTAGCAGCCAGCCAAATTCCAGCCTCACACTGCGCTGCAAGCAGGACAGCTATCCCTTGCCAACACAGCTGCCGACGGTGTGGTCGCACACAAGCGTCACAGCTCACCCATAAGGCTCTTGACGTAGAAACAGAAGCCAGTTCCCACCAAGAGAATTTATATATTTTATAGATATTAAAGCCTGATAAACACAAGACACATAAGCTCTCAAAAGACAGTCACTGCACAGTCTCACTGAACACCTGTGGGCCAATGTGCACAAGCAAAATTCCCACATTAGGGGCTCCTCATTAAACTGCCTTAGTCTCTCAAGTCTATTAAAATAGTGCTTTTTAAATCTTAATTCTGGTTTTGCTTTATAAACTCTATGTGTATTTTATGTTTCATACCTGTCAATTCAACTCACTCTGAAGAGTTCGTTATTCTTTTTATAGCACTGTTGTGATAGAAACTATATATACATTTCAACAAGCTCCTGTTTATTGATAAAACCCCCCATACATTCCAAAACAGAATAGTTTTTTAAAACCCCCAAAATTTCCATTTCACAGATGAGATGCTAAGACCCAGAGATGCAGCACAACTTACAGAAGATCACACAAAGATCGACGAAAGAAGCAGGAAACAAGCACATATCTTTCAAGATGCAGGCCAGCACTTTAGCCACAACAATAGTTCTGAAGACAATGCCAGCTAGATTTAAAATAAACTGGTGTGATTACACCTATATTCTAGTATGTGGGTTAACATGAGAAGCACCTTCACACCTTAGACATGCAAAAATAGAAAAGGTCTCAACTTTTTTTGCTGGAAAGCAGTAAAAGTATGACACTCTGCCTTTGCAAAAAAAAAATATTCTCACACCACAGTTTTTGTCATAATTATTAACGAACTGAATCAAAAGTATTTTTTAAAAAGGCTTAAGTACTGGAAAGGTGCTAGGCTGAAAATCTCCATACCCACTCAAATGATTTCTCAATCCTTGGCATTAAATGCATTTAAGAGGTCAACTGAACTTGAGCAGTCAACAGGTAACCGAGCAGATAAGAATACAGCATAACTATTCCCCTTGCACCTCCCCATCTTTCCCCACACTCCCTCAAAGGAAAGAAATCTTTTCCTGTTCTGATCTATTTTTACAGTCTAGTGCATTGGTATTTTGGATTATTTCCAAGGGTATTCTTTACTGGGGCATCACAACTAAATGCCAGATTTCAAAATTATTTTAGCATATTCTCATAGGCTACTTCACAGAACAACACCGAACTAATAAAGGATCTAGCAATTACAGCCTTTTCAAATGCAAATAGGTTAAAAACTAGTAAACAAAGTTATATAAAAAAACCATCCATCCCTAGCATAAAAATCAGATTCCGTTTCTTGTTCCCCCACAGGTTACACCAAGTTGTTAACAGCCTACACTCAAGGGAAATTTCTGAAAACAGCACACACAGCTTAAGTCATTACCTACTCCACACTTTATTTTTTTGAGCAGTCAATCAAGAATCAACTTCTGAACCTGGGAGACTAACAGAGATCTTCTGTCTCCACATTGGGTACCTCCGACTCCCCCAGGAAGCCAGGTAAAGAACCGATCCTTACTTCCCATGGATGCAAGCCCAACGCAGCAGCCCCGCTCAGCGCTCGCCTCTCGCCCTCTCCCTCCCACCGCAGCCCCGAAAAGCACCGAGCGACACCCTGGGGACCCCACCGCTGCCCTGACAAAGGCAGGCGAGGCGTCTGCGAGAGCGAGGCGGAGGAACCGGGGCTGGGCTTTCACTCAGGGCACGGCGACTCGGGGTTTTACCTTTCTCCCTGCTTGGCGTTGGAAGGCGGCGGGTGAAGCACAGTCTGGTTCCCTTCCATCTCCACGATGCACTTGGTATTCAGGTCCAGCTCTGCAAGGAGACACGGCGGGGGGCTGTAGCCAAGGCGAGCGAGCGCACCCCCCTTCTCCCGGCCCGCCGGGGCAGCTCGGCCCCCCCTGGCTGCCCCAGGAGCGAGGGGGCAGGGCGGCGGGGGGCAGGCGAGGGGGCTCGTCCTCCCGCCAGCCCGGGCAGAACGCGGGGGGACGCCGCGCCCCGGTGCCGCCCCCGCCCCGAGGTGCCCCCAGACCCCGGTTACCTCTCCTGCTCATGGGCCGGACCCTGACGGCAACTTTCACCTTGGTGTCCGACATCTTCCCCGCTCCCGGGAGCGGCGGGCGGGCGGCCCCGCTCAGCGCCGGCGGCGGCAGCGACACGGCGGAGCACCAGCGTCCATGCCGGGCCGGGCGCGAGGGCGGAGGGCCGGGGCAGGCGGGGAAGGCGACAGAGGGAGGGAGGGAGGGAAGGAGAGGAGGAGGAGGAGGGTCCGGCGCCGGGGAGGGCGGTGGTGGCGCAGCCCCAGCCGCCTCCTTGCTCAGCCGCGGTCCGCGCCGGCGCTGGCTGCCGATGGGCTCCTTCGCAGAACCGCTGCCGCCGCCGCCTCCCTGCCAATCCCCACCGCCATCTTCCTCCTCCTCCGCCGCCGCCGCCTCCTCCCGCCGCGCCGCCGGGAGTGCGGGCGCCCAGGCAGGCGGCGAGAGGGCGGGGAAAGGCGGTGGCGGCGCCGCCGGAAAGCGACGGAAACATCCGAGCGCCTTCGGCACCGGGGGCGTGGGGAGACTCCCTCTCCCCCCGCCCCATCCTCGGCCAGCCGCTGCTTCCCAGGGAGCACGCGCGGAGGGATGCGCGTTGCGCGGGAAGGCGACGCTGGCGGGAGCGGGATGCTACGGGAGTGGGCTGCGTCCGCCGGCCCTGCCCGACAGCCACCTGCCTCGTGCAGGTGTACGCCGCCACCACAGAGACACCGGCTTGCCCGACTATACACCATGTTGCCTTGTGGCAAGGAAAGGGAAAGCCACAATCTGCCACGGAAAAAAATGTCGTGGCGCCAGGGGATGTTTTTTGACAAAATATGCACAACGCTCCATTAGAAAACAACGAGCTGCCTGGCGCGGTTCTGGCACAGTATGGATGACCTGGGTGCAACGTGCGTGGAGGCCTGGAAGCGATGCAGCACCTCGAGGTGATGGAGCAAGGAGCCCAACTCGGGCTCCAGCCTGCACGTCACCTCCTTGACTATGAAGGGCTACCTGCGAAGAGCCGGGGCCACTCGCGCTGTCCCGCTGTTCCAAACAGCGATGGGCCACCACTGACGAGTGCCAGCTCAAACGCCGCAGGACAGGGTAGTGTGCATTTACCAGTGGCCAGTTCAGTATTGGGGGAAAGTGTTACAAACAGTGGTGCTTTATCCAGCAGCCGAGAGCTCCAAGGATGGCTGAGCTTCCAGTGGGCAAGCCAAGAAAGATTTTTAGCTTAAAATGCAATTGGCCTCTTTTCGAAGTGTCCTTTAAAACCTTTTCTCCCTAGAAGTGTTTCCTTAGCTTCAGCAAAAGATCTTCCAAAGAATCAATCCTTATTATCGATGCAGCTAACTGGCAGGAATCCCAGTGCAAAACAGCGATGTCTGTAACATTTTCTTTACAGAAGACAGGATCAGGATCAAACCTAAATGGGATTATTCTGTCTACTCTGGGGCTAAACCACTGTAGGGAGAATGGGCTAAATAACCAATGATGAATAGATAGCTGCACTGAGAAAGAGCAGACCTTTCAAACAGAGGTGGAAACAATGGAGGGAGGCTTAGAAGATCAACCCCTTCCCTGCTGCCAGCACACCAACCAGAAGAGCCTTGCAAAGTGACTGAGAGGAATGTTTCTGGAGGAGGCCTGGCTGCCCCAAATGGCCACAACTTGCAGGAATGCTGAAAGGAAACGAGACATGTACTTAGCACAGCAAAAGAGAAAAGTTACCAAATAGAGCTGGGCATCTGGAGAACGTCAGCAGAAGTAGCTGGTGCACATGGACTTCTTGCCTGTAGAAGCAGGCATAAGGAATGAAGTTCATTATGAAATGCAACATAAGCATGTGGCCCAACGAGTAAAGAAAAGGAGTGATGCTGACACGAGACATTCTATTTACTGCTGTAGACTAAGAACCCAGGTCAAAGTAAGTGCTGGCTCAAGACAAGGCATGAGGTCTGAAACGGCTGTGCAAAAAGGGAGTTGTTCTGTGAAACTTGGACACTGCTGGGAAAAAGAAGACAGCCAACAGATGGAAGGGAAAATACTCCCTTCCGTCTCAATTTTCCACCTCTTAGTGGAAAAACTACATCATTGCAAGATTAAATAAAAACAATTACATTAGCTGAAGAGAAACTAAAGGGAGTCTTTATGAGATTGACTATAATTTTGGCTGTGGGAAGAGTCTTGGGAAGAAATTTTTACGAATGTCTGGTATAGGCATGTGAATTTTGTTCCACCACTTGCAGGTACAGAAAGCTAGCCATGCAAAACTGTTTGAAAAGGCAGATGCGACCTAGTTTGTTCTAACTCAGACTGTAACTGTTCACTTCTTGTGAAATTCTGATTTATTCTAGTGTTATGTAGTTGAGAACGGGATTTCTACTCTTTCATTCACATCCATGTACCCTGAGAAACAGCTGCCAAAAATGTTGTCTTGGTTCCACCAGGTTTTTCTGCCCTCTCGAGAAAGGGCTTTTGGCAACATTTGTACCATGACCTGACCACACCTATTGAGCAGCATGCTTACAGTAGAACATATTTCTGGTCTCGCCTACACCTTTGCCATTAGGGCAGGATAGGAATAGGGTCATATTATAGAGGCCCCATGAGATCATTAGGTAGTTCAAAGAGCAATCTGTGAATTCAGGCCGACACAACATTTCTCTTCTGGCATTGTATCTCCCCATTGAATACCATATGGAACCCTTTACATCTCTGTCTTTGCTACTGGTAGCAACTGTGGATGAATGTCTCTCACCTGTCAGAATTTGTTAGCTTGATCAGTTTACATGCCCCGTGGGAACTGGCAAGGGATACTGATGGGTCACTAACCCATCGGAATTAGCTGCTAGCTATCCCAGACATGCTGATGGATGGATGGTAGATACTGGATGAGAAATGACAGCTTACTGCTTCAGCAATGAGGAAAGATGAGAACTGGAGAAAGTGGAGGCTGATGGTGGGTGAGGGGAACTCATATGGAAACATGGGAACAAAATCATCCGGAGCAATCCTTCCCTGATTTCCCTTTCCTCTCCCTGTTTTCCTCCACCCTCTATTTTATTCTGGCTCTGTACTACTGCAGTCAATAGGAATTTTGGAGTTTTACTATGGCCAGGCTTGAATCTTTTGTCTGTTTCTTGTTTTCCATCTGTTTCATTCTTCTTTCTTGCCTTAGAGCATTTCTGTACATTTGCCCATTGATCCACAGTTCAACAAAGAGCATAAAGAAAACATTGCTGCTTCCTTTGGTCTGGTGGGAAGTTCCAAATGCTCCTCATCTTCCCAAGGCATAACACCGGTAATGGGATTTGATGTGAAGGCACGCCTATGTCTTCCCACATATTCTGAGCAGGAGGATCAATTGCTCTGCTTCATGGCATGGAAATGGGGGAGCGATGGTGTGAATCCAGGTTGATGCCTGAAGCCCTGTTGGTGTTCCAGTGACCTCCCTTCTCAGCAAAGGGCAAAGAGAAATGTCATGGAGCCTGCCAAGAATATCCATCTTGTCAGCAGCATCCCCACCACATACCTTACTGTGCCTGACTGATGCATGCTGTCACTGGCACATCTGACTTCATCTTGTGTCACAGGAGCCAGAGAGGAGGAGGAGCTGGCAGCAGTGAGAGCAGTGCTATTCTTTTGCTGTTGAAAGTGATAAAGACAAAGTGTTTAATTTTATAGCACCTGAAATCCAAGAGATGCTTACAATGAAGGTTTTACTACAAAATTTAACCCAAGGAGTGTATTTTATAAGACTGACCAAAATAAAAGTTTTATTTGTGTTTCCAAAATTTTACTGAGTATTTTTTAAAAATTGAATTAACAGAGAAAACAAATTCTGTTTTGAACCCAAATACATTCCAGCATCATCCAGTCAGAAAGAGGTAAAATGAACAAACACTGTATAATAAAACCAACAGATATTTTTAAGGTTAATAATCTAATATATTATGCTTAACTTAGGAAAAAAACAGGAAGAAACCATAGCTCTAACCAAATAATTGATAAATCATTCACTTTTCATGTTGGTGAAAAAGAAGAATGGATAATAATTAGTGCATTTTTTAAAAATAGCATTTAGCACATAGGAAGGAGGCATGGTCATTATGGAAAGGAGAAATATTTCATGTTGGAGAGGTGGGATAAAATGCGACTATATTTGTGACAGGACACAAATGAGTGTCCTGTTATGCAGACAAACTTGACTTTTTCATTTAATAAGATGCATTTAGAGAGCACCTGGGGAAGCAAATGTCTGCCCATAATTGTACACCAGGAACCAAATTTCTGTCACACATCACTAGGTTTTGCAAGTAACCCTGCTGGACAGATGCACAGAATTTACAAAAGAGTGTGAGGGCAGGATTTTAGCCAGTGACCTGTCTGAGGGCACTTTTCAGGCCGCTTTTCCACTTCCTTCTTGCTCCAAATTCATGCTGGACTTTAGTCAGGCTGGATGGTTGCCACCTCTGTCTTATCAAAGATCTGTTTTGAGTTTCTCCAAAGCTGTGCAGGAGGCATGAAAATTGTTCTCTATGTCCAGCATATTTATGGCAACACTCTGGGCCCAGAAAGGGGCTGCAGTGACAAATGCCCTTCTGACACTCAGAAAAAAATTAAGCAGTTTGAATTGCCAGCATTAAGAACAAATGCAGGATATATGCACCTAAACATTATCCTGCCTGACAGGTGCTGCTCAAAGCTCCACAAGGTATATAGCTTTGAACAGGCCCTGCAGTTTAAACCTACCTCAGCTCTGTACAGAGTTGGCTGTCAGTGATGAACAGACTAAATCTGTTCTTACGGGCTAATTTACAAATGGTTTGAATTACCTGTTTGGCTTTACCTGGCTGGGGTGATGACCTCTGCCAGACCCTACCTCTGCCTCCATGCCCACCCTGGCTGCTCAACAGTAGATCTCACACTGGGATCAGAGGTGAACAATTACAACAAATTAATGTCCCCAGGACAGGCACAGTCACATCTCCATCAAGCTGAAACATTCCTTGCTGTGGGGGGAAAAAATATTGCATGCAATTTCACTGATCAGATCTGATGTTTTCTCCCTACCTCTGACACAATATTGCAATAGGCTTTTATAAACTTCATCCCAAGATCAGCGCAGTAAAGGATACTAACCCACCTGTAAGAGGAGCTGCCCAATTTTAGCTACATTTAACTCCATGACCATTCTGCAGAGGATAATCTCTTTGCTCCACTCACTGAAGAAGGGGGGCAGGGAGGCCTGTTCCCCATCTCCTATCACTTAGAACAGAGAAATCGTTTCAAATTACTGTGGGAACTTTAATGGTCATTACTACCTAGAGATGAGAAGCCCTATTAATAGAAATAAGTGAGCTTAGAAGCAGAGTAATGCAACTGTAGCAAAGAAACTGATGGGAAGTAAAAAAGTGGGGAAAGGTAGCAAAGAAACTGATGGGAAAAAAGAAAATTTCTTTATATTGCTCAGAAACATTTCCCTACACTCCAAAGGTTTAACTAAAGCTTTTACTGAATCCAAACTGAACCTTACTGACATCCTGGGAGGGATTTGGTTTATGGCAGGGAATTTAACATCCCTGCAATTGTACTTGAGATATGAGCAACAGTTGTGTCTTCCTGTGACAGCTAGTCATGTTCTATGTAGCTCACATTCCTTAGTTGTCCAGGAAAGAAATGGCGGATTTATTTATATTTTTGTTGCTATTGATGTTATTTATCTGTATACCATCCATTTTTCACTTCAGGAAACACTCCACCCCCAACTCAAATACCTTCCTAAATTTGTTTCTACCAGGGAGAGCTGTGGGTCTTCATCCTGGACTCAACCAAGTAATACCTGAATGAAAACCTATGTAGTTCAGTTATCACTTCAGTTATTTCCTACAGTGAAAGAAGAGGTACAGATGACATCGTAAAAAGCATGGCTGAGATTCCACGAGGAAAACTCAGTATAGCATTTAGGAGGAGGAGTTCAAAACAGAACAGACCCATTAAAGGGTTACTGGGAGAACTGTGGAATGGTGAACATTATCAAAGAAGAGCAGACTAAAAAAGTTCCGTTTGTTTAGTCTAGCAAAATGAAGACTGAGAAGGGATATGGCTGTTTATGCTTCCTTTCAGGCCAGTCAAAAGCATGGTGCTACTGAAGTTCCAGGAAAAACACTAGGACAAGAACAAATGGGTGTAAACTCTCTTTTATACAGCCTTTTAATGCTGGGCTGCATTAGGACGAGCACTGCCAGCAGGTCAAGGGAGGTGATCCTACCCCAGCACTCGTGAGGCCACACCTGGAATGCTGTGTCCAGTTTGGGGCTCCCCAGTACAAGAGGGACATGGACATAATGGCGACAGTCTAGTGAAGGGCCACAAGGAAGGGTGTGGAGAATCTCCTAAGAAGGGCTGAGATGACTGGGGCCATTTGGCATGGAGGAGAGAAGACTCAAGGGGAGGAATCTTATCATCATATCGATTCATCTGAAGGGGGGGTGCAAAGAAGAGGGAGCCAGGCCCTCTTCAGTGGTGCCCAGTGACAGGCCAGGAGGCAATAGGCACACACTGAAACACAGGAGGTTCCCTCTGGACACCAGGAAACACTTTTTCACTGTGAAGGTGACTGACTACTGGCACAGGGTGCCCACAGAGGTTGTAGAAACTTAATCCTCAGAAATACTCAAAAGCCATCTGGACATGGTCCTGTACAACCAGGTGGCCCTGTTTGGGAAGGGGAGTTGTACCAGATGGGCTCCAAAGGTCCCTGCCAACCTCAATCCTTCTGTGTTTCTGTTTCAGGCTGGAAATGAATTGACTTCTACCCCCAGAGGAATGAATGGCTTCTTACACAGAAGACCAGAGAACTAAATTAAGCTAATTTTAAGAGTGAGCTTGATTGGGTTAGGTGATGTAGAGCAGGGAACATTTCCTGCTGACCCTATCAGATATGTGCCACCATGCAGCCTTTAAACATCATGGTGATGATAATAGGTTATGGTAGTGGAAAGGGAAGGGAAAGGAAACAGTTTTGTACTGCTAAAAAGTAAGATCACAAGGTCCCAAAGGAACTGACATCACCTATCTGTGGTTAACATAACTATCAAGTTATGAAGAGGGATCGATGTTACATTAATAGAGATTTTCCCTTTTTTTTTCTTTCAATTTTCTACTATCTATTACTAGAAATCAAATGCTTTGCCTGAGAAAAAATTAACTGCCACAGCTGGTTTGTAAAGTTATTTACAATTTAAATCAGTAGGCAGGCCTCAGTGAACTGAAGGAAAGGACAACCCTGCCATTATTCCCCCTACTCAGAAAGCTCTCGCCCCTCTTCATCTTTATGATTAGGAATGTCTGGTATGCAAGCATCACTCCAGCACATCCATGCAGTTCTCTTGTGACTACAAGTCCCAAATTGAGATTAAGGGCACTTGTGAGCAGGGAGTTGGCTCACAAACATTGTCCAGAGCATCACTAATTATTATGCATTTGCTAAGTGCAGGTGTGTGCCTTTGCACAGGTAGGAAAAGTGAGTCTGCAGCCTCTAAGTGTCTTCAGTTAGCAAACAGATACTACATGCAGTCTGTCAAACACACAGCAGTGCTCAGACTCTGTCTTCAGAAGTGAGCTTTATGCTCAGTAGGGAGGAGTGGGAAAGCTGTAAATATAAACAGCCTGATTAGTGGCAGCAGCCTCTTGGAACAAAAGAGCAGCATTCCTGTTAACCCTTCTGCACTTAGTCACAGTCCCGTTGTTGGTTTACTTTCTGCTTTGAGAGAGAAGATGAACTTTGCTGGCTACCATGGGAGAGACTTGGAACTGGGGCCCTGCCCCTGGGAGGAGGAAGAGGGTGGGGAGGGAGGAGTACATGCACCAAGCTTGCTTACTAAGTAAGCTGAGCTATTAACCATGATGGCCAAGCCAAAATTTCTCCTTGCGCAATTACTTTTTAGCGATGCCTGCAAACAAGCACTGTAGCCAAATGTGCTATCTTTCCAAAGTGTGGAGAAGGAAAGAAGCTCTTGCTTGAAAGAGATTAGAAAGGAGAACAGTACACACTGGCACGTCAGCAAGTAAGGAAGCTGAGTGAGGCAAAGCCTTGAGAGAGGAGGTGGAATTGTGTTTGTTGAAACAGATGGAAGTCAGCTCAGCACAGATCTTGGATCTGTCTGCTGTCTATTGAAGTCATTAGGAAGATTTCACATTAAATTGAGCAGGTTTCATCAGTTCCTGTAGAAGGTAAAAACAAGTGCTGAAGGTACTAATTAAGGTGCATAATAAGACTCATGATCTTCTATTTAGAAAACAAAACACCACATCACTTCTCCTCCCAGTTCTCTCCAGTCTGAAGAAAACATACCCAATATAATAATCTCATAACCCACCACTACCAAAATTATCAACAACAGATCATACTCTCATTTTTCTATTAAAGACTGTCAAAGAGTGCAACCACTGGGTATCCTTTGTTGTCATGTCACTTCAAGTTTTGTCCTCTTTAACACATGGAAAAAGGCTTGCTCTTTGCAGGTAAAAAAAAAATAAATGGAGGAACAGATAGCCTAAGGAAGCTTCCAAGCTTCTTGTAGTTTGTCTACACCAGCATTTGATATGAAAACTCAGACCAGTTATAGCAGTCATACACAAAATCCTATACAGGGTCCTGGTCACTGGGACCAGCCTGGTGCTATCACAGAGAACTGAAAAAACAAACCAGTGACTTGTAAGTTAGTGACTTCTGATTTAATTTTTCCCACAGTCACTAATACAAATGGAGCTGCACAGGAGGAGCTGGGGTAGAAGGATTCCTAAAACTGTTAGTCCACACACAGTTTAAATTGTACAGTTCTTCACCCTCTTCTCTCCTGCAATAAAGCTTGTGTTGCCTGTCTCCCAAAGGCATTCCCTGAATGACTTAAGTCCTTTCCCACCATTCATATTGTGATCTGAAGTTTCCTCTCTTTAATCTGACAGCAAAGATGAAAGGCTGTTTTAGAAAAGAAACACAGCAAAACCAAAACATGGACAGAACCTCTGATGGAATTAACCTTTCTTCTGAAATCAAAGTGGTGAGGACACACATATACACCACAGTTTGACTGAACAACAGCTAATGAGAAATACAGTTCTGAAACAGACTAAACCAACTGGGAAGAATGGGTAAGGGTTGTGCAAAAGTCACAAATAGGAACAATGCGACTGAAATTCAGAAATCAAAAATTTAGCCTTATCATCAAGAACACTGACTTGAGGTTTAAGTCAAGTCAAGCAAAAGGGTGGAAGTCCTTTGCTTGATATAGATGTCTGGTAATAATTCTTGCGTGGCTTTGATTTCTCCAGTGAAAGAAATACATGAAAGACAAGATTTACTTCTGCCTTCAAGGTACACTTTTTAAAATGTTTCGTTCAGGTTTTTTTTTTAATTTCAGTAACACTGACACAGTGGAAATATGTGAAATATAGTATCAGGTGCATTTTAATGATAACACCAGCCAAGTACTGAACAGCTTCATGAATATCACAAAATAAATTACAAAAAGCTCCAATGCTGGGCCTGGGGTAACTTCAATTCCACTTTGCCATACTAGGGAAGAAATGATGCACTTTTCAATTGGTCTTTAAAAGGTACCCATCCTTCTTGAGAAATTAAACTAACAGTGGCTAACTACCCTGCAGCCTTAGAACTCCTTTCACACAGTCTTCTTGAGACAAGAACCTACAGTGTCATCTCTACTGCAGTGTAAACACCATAACTTTTCTAACCTGCTGGCTAAGACTAAAAGCCTCCTCTGTAGGATCTGCAAGACATGTTCAGGTATAAGGTCTCCACTGAAGCTGGTCCAGAGTGGGTCTTGCCCCAGCTCGCTGGTTACTGAGCAACTGCACATGCCAAAGGGGATCAGATCCACTCAGTCTAAAGGACTGTTGGGAACCAAGCAAGGGTTCTTCAGTACGTTATGAAAAGATAAATAAAAAAAGCTAAACTATCACAGTAACTTTCTTTCACAAAAGATTTCTGGTGTTGAAAGTCGTAATTGCTTATAATATATTCTAAACATGCACAGGATTTTCAGCACATAAAACCCCAAAGTAGCATTCCCAGAAATTGTCATCGTAAAGTCTGCTGCAAAGACTTCTCCAGGGCAAACCTCTGCTCTAGCCTGAATCTCCCTGACTTCAAGCCCAGTCCTGCAGCATTTATTTATGTGGACAATTCCATTTGCAGTACTCATGACTGCACAGATAAACTATTCATGACAGAGCAAGCCTCAACTCAAACAAGTCAGTTCAAGTAATATTAGGAATAGAAAAAGACTAATACATGTATTTTAAATACTTCTGGCTCCATAATATCATGCTGCAAGTTGAGGGGAAGTTGGCAGAGAACTCACTCAAGAGCCCTATTTCCTACCTAATTAAGGACAATGACAGATAAGGGAGCCAGGCACATCCTTTTCATATTAAAGTGATTATATATATTTTAATACTTAATCTGACTCTTTTTGATAGATTTCTTATAAAGCATATTTTAATGACATTATATTTCTTCTCATGGTAGTGGCTTAGTCTGTCATAGTAGAAGATACAATTGTTCTTTGTTTCTTACTTTTAGTACAGATCAGCAGTTACTAAATACTGGTTAATACTGGTTAAATTCCGTAGCCATATTATTCATGAAATCATGCTAGGTGAGCATCAAATGGGTTTTACCTTTCATCTATTTATATTTGGAAAAATCCCCAGTAAGAGTTACCTCCTGTGATTATGTAGGTGTATAGTTCTTTCAAGATCTTTTTTTTGTACTAGAAGTTTTAAAAGCAAGCTTTGATAGTTTTATCGGGTTTTTTTTGGTTGGCTGGTTTTCTTAGTATCTTCAGAGTTTTCTCAAAGTAAATTCTTTTTTTTTACCAGCAATAATTTTATATCTTTAATGCTATGTCTTACTTAAAATTGCCTAGCTTTTATTCATTACAAGGCACATAACAATATTTAAAGTATTTAAAATTTTTATGGAATCTTGTGACAAGCAATAGTTTCCTGATTTAAAAAACAATATATTCCATGAAAGCAGGATTTGTTCTCTCACCTCAACTCTCTGCCTATATAGTGCTCACCTGCAAACAAAGAATAAAAATTGCCTACATTAAGAGGGATATTTAGAAAAATGCTACGTATGTATTTATTAATTACTTGGAGCATACTTATCTAAAATGAATAGTTTGCTCCAAATCTTTATTTCCCCACAGAATTTTGCTACAAACTAAGAGATAATAAATGCTAAAAGTAACAGATAGCTCTCCTCAGGATAGCCATCTGAAAAGTGTCTAATTGTAGCTGGAAAATCTGTTCTAATGCAGGTTACTCCCCTGCCAGAGGTAAATACTAATTTAAATTTAAATACTAATTTCAGCCCTTATCATCTTGTCCATTTTCCAGGCTGAAATGCTTCACCTCTTAAGAATGCATTCCCTTTACTGGAATGATGGGTGTGCTCTGTGCTCTGACTTGGTGGAGTTCACCCTCTGCTTAAGCCACAGACACCTTTCATTAATTTTTTTCTCCTTTTCAGAGTTGATCTCGTCTCCTCCTTTCTATCCTCAACGTGAAATTTGAGCATTTCAAAACTGAAACCACGCACTTTTGTGGAGCACACTGGAAGCAATTATCTAGGAATACACTGCGGTTTGGAAAAGTATTAATTTCCATGATTTGTAGGAAACACCAAGGGAATTAGTAACAAGAAGATCATCAGTATAGTGTCAAAACTTCTTCCAAACTTCCTCAGGAAGGCACCTCCCAGACAAGAGGTGATTAAACACAGACTGTCGCTGCTTTATTAAGGTAACCTTGTAATGGGAACTCTCAGATCTAGCCTGAAGTCTGCCAAAGGCTTCCCTTGATTCTCAGCTCTCTTGTCTGCAGCTGCAGGACCAAGACATTTGTACCGTGTTTGCCTCACAGAGAGGTTGGAATGCCAAATTCAGGAATATCTGTAAATCTCTTGGAAAACAGTAGTGAGAAAAAGGTGTAAGTGCAGTGCATCATCTGCTCCCTGAGAACCTCTCCAGTATTAGAGAGCTTTGAAGCTGCCCAGGAGAGTCAGATGTTACACGAAAGAGGCACTTTAGAGAAAGCCGGGGTGTTTATGTAACAGTATCAAATAGGCGCTTGCTGCTCTCCGAACGATCTGTCACTTTTCTTGAGATGCCTGAATGAAGACCGAGGTTTAGAACTCACTTGAAAAATGTGTATTTTTGCTTTACTCCTGTGGAGGCAAGCTGTGACTCACAGGTGACATGTAAACTGTAAAACGAGCCTCTCAGAAGAATCAGGGAAAAAACCCCCAGACATTGAAGAGAAAGAAAAGAAAACTAATTCCTCCTGTGCAACAGCACTGTGACCATGGTCCCAGGGAAGAAAGCTGCTTTTTGACCTCCATCAACCCCTCCAGAACTGAAAGGTCTCCTATATTCAAGGCCATCATCTTGAAGGACCTGCTCTATAAAATTCTTAGTTGTTTGGGGGCTGGACATTACAGGACATCCCCTCTTCCCCTGAAATCAGTCCATGTTAAAAAATGCTACGGTGATGTTACATCCATGCTTTGGGAAAATATAAAGATCAAACTGATGTGCACAGCAATGTGACTGGAGGGAATGGACAGGTGCTCAAATGGACAACGTCCAAAATGAAGCAAATTTTATGTGTTTTCACCCTTTCTCCCTTATTCATCAATCTGAAAAAAAGGTTATATTCTTTATTTAAAGTTATTTTCTTCACAAGCAAAACAAAAATTATGTATGTTACAGAACATCATCTCAATATGCATTTCTGAAACTCCTCTGACTCCTTTAATTCTGTAACACTGTAAACATAACCTGATGTATTTATATGCAACCTGAGACCAGTGCTCAAAAATATACCAAATAGGAATTGCAGTGTGTGTGTGCACAACAGACATAGCAATCTCTACCAGGGCCTGAAGACATGACACTAAAGGAATACTATCCATTATATGTATTTGGTTTTAATCCAATGACTAGAGCACGAGGTATAAAGAGTTATGCAGAGGTGGTGAATTTTTAAATAATAAATAAATAAATGCAATTAAAATAAATGCAAAAGTAATTATCACTGAAGCAACGAGACACAGTCTTATGTTCCTTTCTAAATGGAATGGCCACCACTCTTTTCCAAATGTAAGCACACATCTAGCTATCCCCATTCCAAGCACAACCAGTCAGACTCCAAACCTAAGGTTATCAGTTCAAGTATGGGCCCTTCAATATTTGCCATCCCTCTCTCAGAACACAAGAGTTTGTGTCAAAAGAAAGATTTCAGCTTTACTGCTGCATACTCCCTTACACACCAAAGAACTCAGAATTTTTAATACTTGGTTTTATACAGTTCATTATGGCTTCTCAATTTAGGCACCTGCATCAAATGAATTAAGGAAGAATGTAATGGTTCCTTTGATGCAGTGTTGTACAACACTAAACACCAAGCTGCAGAGTAAAAGGAAAACAGTTGCATTCTTCACAGAAAAAGTCTGCATCTTCTTTCAGTAGGTAGGTAAAGCAGAGACTGCAGGAGATGGCACACAGAAAAAAAAATAAAATTCTATTAGGTAGAATAAAGTCCCAAAGTTTATTTTGCTTACAAACCCAAAAATCAAGTGATTTCTAGTTACCAAAGGAGACAGGAGCAGAATGGACAGCAATGGGAGTTTTTGTAGATTTTAAAACAGCATGAGTCAAATATTTAAAAATCAGCATTTCAACTGCTGGAAAATTGCCTACATGGCCGTAGGTCTTAGGAAATCCGTGAGTCCAGTAGCAAAAACAAGCCCCTAGTGCACACAAAGGTTTGAGGAGATGAAAGCTCACAGCCCATGGTTCAGAGGAAGTGCTACTGTGACAAAGTATTAATTATGTATGAATACAGCACTGATGGCATTGCATGCATTTTTAACACACAGCAGTCCCCCAAAGGAAGTGTTATCTAATTGGTTCTATCAAAGACAGGCATCTCCTTGGCATCTTGAAAGGAATATATAATCCAGGGGGTCTGCTTCTCTGAGTAAATTTCCTTCCTGACCTCCCAACTGGGCTCCTGCTCAGGGCCATACACCTCCTACTGCAGAACAGCCAAGGAGGATTTCTGGTTCTTCCAAAGGCACTCACTGCCTTTGACCTGGCAGTGGAGAAGGCTGAAAAATACAAACTGTGCAGATCCATATAATTTTCAATAGCAACAAATGGCCCTACAACAACTTCTGCAGGATATCACCAAACAGAAGAAGAAAACATCTACAGGGCAACTGCAATACAGAAATGGTGTTGTAACAAGGAAACATGTGATGAGAAGTTGTGAGGAATTGTCACTAAATTATTAAAATATAGGAATAAGCAAATCACACTTTATTGGCAGGTCACTGTTCAATTAACCTTTACAAATAGCTGCAATTAATATATTTGTTTTGTTTACATAAATGTTGACATGAGACAGATTAACACATTGGCTGAATTAGAGGGCTGAACTGCTCCAATTTAATGCAAGTATTTGGTAAATCACTGGTGCTGTAACACATGCAGTTATTAAATGCCCTGAAGTCAGACCAAAAGCCAGATAAAAAATTTACTGACAGATTGCCTGTGAATTTCAAATTACCTTAGTTAATATTAATGATTTCAATTACTAAAAAAAAGAAATTACCCAAAAAGTTTTCTGCCATTTTAATCAACTCTACCTCAGATAGCATTTACATTTATATGTAACTTCATTTTAATGCTGAACCATCTAAGTAATCATTTTAGCAGCAGGTAAATGCCTAAAAACGCAGTGGTGACTTCTAGTGGGGGTATTAAATCCTTCTCAAAATATCTCATATATACCATAATTTCCACTGTGCAATAAGGCAACAGGACTTGTGTCCACAGTAAAACTGTGAGAATATAAGTGAGAATATAATATTACTGTGAGTAAAACAAGAGAATATAAACTGATCTAAATCTCCTGTGTGTTCACAATCAACAAAACCTCATTTGGAAGCTAGGAAAAATAAAGATGCTTACGTCCCCCTTTCTCTATTACTTCTCACTAACATTTCAATTTGCAGTTGAATCCTGGAGTTTGAGGTGTAAAAGCACCATATTAATGACAAAACAGGGGCAGGCAGTGCTGAAAACCTCCTACTTGTAGCATTAGCAGCACAGCCAACTCAAACTTACACATGCAGGAGTATTTGTGGTCTAAACGTGAATAGAATACTTCAAGGGGCTTTTAGGGAAAGCAGCCCACTCTGTGTAACCACACACCAGATTAACTCTGGGTAAAGACACAGACTTGGGCATTTTAGAGGAAGACAGAGTGCTCCAGTACAACCTTAATAAAGGTAGGAATAAACTAGCCAAGAGTGCTCCCCGAAGTACATTTTCCTGGTACGGAAAAAACAGGCTTTGAACACGAATTCACTTCTCGTAACTCACTCATCAGTGCTAGCTCCTCCATCACAACGATTTTAGCTGGATTTAGGCAACCTTGAACGGAGGCTTCCAATTCTCCTATCATTCTGACAAGGCAATCTCTTTCCTTGTGCACAATTCCTGGAAACAGTTCTGTCAGGAGTGTATCTATACTTAAGAATAGTGAAAACTGTGTTGGGACACGTAAATAAATGACACATTACTTTCACAGGTGCTGGTCTTTGATTACTCGTCAAAAAGAACTAAAAACATTTGGTTATCAAGACATGGAATAGTTTTTAAATGCCAAATGATTTGTTTGGTTGATTCATTGTTGGCTACAGGCAGCAACAGCCAGGTCCTCTCCAACAGGTAGGCAAGAGATGTGATGCAAGTTTTGCAGGAAGCACGGCGTGTTGCTCAGAGGGTAATTTCACTCAAAGCCCAAAATCTGCCTCCTCCCTTCACGCCTACAAACACCAGAACTCTGCATGCTTTATGGCCAAAAGCAGCTTGCAGTAAGCATCTAACCCCATTCAGGTAGAGCTATATACTTTTACTGAATGATCACCGCTGTCTAAAACAACAAGGGAATCGTTTGCCATGTAAGTCAGTCCGACAGGATAAGAAAGTCCATGGCTAATTAGAGGATTAAAGATGGGAAACTCCTCAGGTTTCCCTAAGCATATGACAGCCTGGCTACAGACATCCGTTACTAGAACACGACCTTCCTTGTCGAAAGCCACAGCAGTAGCATATATTCTGGAGGGGAAAACGAGGTTCAGACCGAAGCTGTCCATCTGGCCGATGAGATCCATCTCGGCACTGAATATCTTCACGCGGGTGCTGTCCTTGCTCGGCCCTCGAGCTTTTAGGTGCTCTATTACCACGACAGCACCCGAGGTCTGGCAGACTGCAACCGCTCTGGGGCTGACAAGCCGGGACCGGATCATCTGACACTTCTTTAATTCCCCCGTTTGGAAGTCGGCCGTCAAGCGGTAGAGCGCGCCCGCCTCCGAGTCGGTCAGGATTACTTCGCTCTTGGGGGTGGCATCCAAGCCCCAGGGCAAAGAGAAGCCTTCCCGGACAGCCAGGACTCCCCTTCCCTCAAAATCGAAGGCCTTCACGGAGCAGTCCCCGCCGTCGGTGACCACCACGTGCCCGTCCGACGTGACCGTCACATCGAGGGGATACTTGATGTCGTTGCCCGCGTCCCCCCGCTCCCCGAAACGCCGCAGGCAGAACCCGCTCGGCCCGAAGACGTGGATCCTTTTCTTGCCGTCGTGTGCCACTGCCAGGCGGCCCGACCCGGGGCAGGCCGCCAGCCCAGTGGGGTTCACCAGCGACCCCCAGCCCCCCAGGCACAGCCGCAGACCGAGCCCCCCGGGAGCCGGCGCCGCCGCCCCTCCGCCGCTCCTGCCCAGGGCCGAGGCGAGGCCGCCGCCGCCGGGGCCCAGAAGCTCCAGCAGCTGCAGCAGAGGGCGGCAGTCGCTGGTCTCGGCGGGGCCGCAGAGCCGCCGGCAGAAGGGACACTCCAGCCTCCGGCGCTCGGCGCCGGCCAGGGCCCCCACGCAGCCCCGGCAGAGGACGTGCCCGCAGGGCAGGTTGAGCGGCCGCCGCTGCCCGTCGGGGCCGTACGGCTCGAAGCACACCCGGCACTCCAGCAGGCTCAGTTCCGCCTCGTCCTCCGCCGCCATGCCCGCCTGAGGAGAGCGATCGGAGCCCCCGCGCCGGCCCCGATCCCCCGGGCCCAGCGGGGCGGGCGCTGAGCGCGGCTGAGGCGGCCGCGCGCCCCCTGCGGGCCAGCGGGGGCGGAGCAGCGCTGCCGCCGGGACGGCGCTGGGGCCCTGCGGCCCGGGCCGCCCTTCCCGCCGGGACCGCCACAGCACTCGTACATCCACCAGTGTTCATATAGCCACCAGAACACTCAAATAACCACCGCAGTGTTCCAATATCCACAAGGACGTTCAAATACCCGCCAGAATATTCATATATCCACTAGATTCTTACAGACATCCCGTTACCAAGTTACCATACCACTACTAGCTGTATTTATGCCCCTACCAGAGTAAGGAATTAAGCCACAATTTCACAGAATCGTGGGACTGCTGGATGGTTTCGGTTGGAAGGGACCTTGAAGGTTATGTAGTTCCAATCTCCCTCCCATAGGTAGGGATGATCAGGATAGACCAGATTGCTCAAAGCCCCATCCAACCTGGCCTTGAACACTTCCAGGGACAGGGCATCCACAGCTACTCTGGGCAACCTGTTCTAGTCTCATCACTCTTGCACTAAGGAATTTCTTCTTAATATATCACCTAAACCTACCCTCTGCCAGTTTTCCCTTTGTCCTGTCACTACATGCCCTTATAAAAAGTCTCTCCAGTTCTCCTGCAGGCCCTTCAGGTACTGAAGGCTGGTCTAAGGTCTCCCCAGAGCCTTCTCCAGGCTGAACTATCCCAACTCTCTCAGCCTGTCTTCATAGGGGATGCACTCCATCTTTATTTCTTTGGATTTTCCCTGCCATTCTGGCAAACTTTAGAAAATATTTACATTCATCTCTAGTAGACACATTTCTCAGACAGATAAGTACACACATCTTGTAAGGTGCATGAACAGCATGTGCTCATTCTGCTAGGTGTATTTACAGGGTATTCTCAGAGTAATTGCAGGGTACACACAAAGAGCCATCTTACACATCCTAAAATGGCTGGTTTGGTATGTGGCATTGCTCTTGCCAGGCTGTCGCATGCCTGGGAGTCCTGTGCAGGACACCACAGAGCACGCGGCAGCCTCGTGCCAAGCGCCTGGCCTTTTGCAGCTATCACGTATCTTGAAGTCCAAGATAAACTTCAGCAGCTCTCATGTTGCATCCAGACAAAACTTTCTGTATTGAAAGGAAGGAGATGCTTTAACCTGGTAGCTGCAGTACTGGCCAGGAGTGAAAACAAACAAAAACAGCAGCTCCCAGCTTGTTTTGGCCCACTGGCTACATCCCTTCTTCTCTCTGTCAACCCAACCTTGAAACACGAGTATCTACAGGCAATACTGAGTGTTCCAATGGGTTGTGGGCGTGGGGACTGCTATGCTAAAACCAGGAGACCCATTTGCAGCTCTAGGACTATGGCACTCTAAAAAGCCCCATGACTTTTACTCGCCTTCTATTCTCGACAAATTATGATACACTACATTTCAATCATATCTTTCCTTTCAAAATAAGCTGCCAAGGGGAGAAATTCCCGTCCTCTGTCACTCTTAGAGAAGTTTTTCCTCCTATTCAGACGGAACATTCTGTGTTTCAGTTTGTGCCTGTGGCCCCTTGTCCTGCCCCTGAGCAACACTGAAAATCTGGTCCCATCCTCTTGTCCACTCCCCTAAAAGATATTTGTAAGCATTGATGAGTCCCTGCTCAGTTGCCTCCCCTCCAGGATAAACAATCCTAGCTCTCTCAGCCTTTCCTCATAAGCAAGATGCTCCAGTCCCCCAGCCATCTTTATAGTCCTCTGCTGGACCTACTCCATGTTGAGGTCTCTCTTGTACTGATGAGTCCAGAACTGGACACAGCACTCCAGAGGTGGCCTCACCAGGGCTGCGTAGAGGAGCACAATCACCTCCCTCGATCTGCTGACCACACTCTTCCTAATGCACCCAAGGATACCACTGGCCTTTTTGGCCAGAAGGGCACACTGCTGGCTAATTTGTTGACCACCAGGACTCCCAGGTCCTTCTCTGCAGAGCTGCCTTCCAGCACGTCAGCCCCCAGCCTGTGCTGGTGCCCTGGGTTTTTCTTCCCCAGGTGCAGGACCCTGCACTTGCCTTCACTGAACTTCACTAGGTTCCTCTCTGCCTGGCTCCTGTGCCTGTCCAGGTCTTGCAGCATGGCAGCACAGCACTTTGGTGTGTCACTCCCCCTAGTTTTGTATCATCAGCAAACTTACTGCAGGTACACTCTGTCCCTTCATTCAGATCACTGATTAATAAGGTGACCAAGACTGGACACAGTACTGACCCCTGGGAACACTGCTTGCTACAGCCTCCAACTAGACTGATCACAACACTGAGCTCTGCCACTCAGCCAGTTCTCAATCTACCTCACTGCCCACTAACCCAGCCCATTTCCCTTGGTGAATCCATGTTGGCTACTTCTGATAACCTTCTTTTCCTCCACTTGCTTAGAGATGACATCCAGGAGGGGTTGTTCCAAGGATAAAGGTGAGGTTGACTGGTCTATAGTTTCCTAGGTCCTCCTTCTTGCACTTTTTGAAGACTGGAGTGACATTGGTTTTCCTCCAGTCCTCAGGCACCCCTCCCGAACTCCATGGCCTTTCAGAGATGATGGAGAATGGCTTAGCAATAACATCTGCAGCTCTCTCAGCACTCTTTGAACTCTCTTACCCAAGGTAAGGCACTGCTGGTTTACCTGACAATAGCTGCACTCTCAAATGAGGGAGCAGCACACTTGTGAGCAACTGCCAGGACGTTTTCTACCCACACTCTCCCCTTTATGGTCATCCAGTCTACTTCCCTCCAGCCTTTCTTGCTGGATGGTAATTTCCTCTTGGCAGCTGCTGCCTTGCCTTGCCCCCTCACTGCCAGCTCTTCACTTGACATGTATTCACAGGGACAAGAGAGAACCAACTTGCAGCAGCTTCCCACCTCTCTCTGCCCAGCCTGGTGCAAGGCCAGTGCCCCAGAAAACAGTGTTTGAACTGCAGCTGACACACTCCCATGGCTGCTAGCTGACAAGGCCAACCTGCAGAGTGCCAGGCAGACAGCATTGATCAGCAATGGCTGAAAAGGTACAAGAACATTTCTTTCTCACAGCTCTCATGATTTGAATTGACATGGAAGAATAAGGTATACTTTAGTAATGGTTGTTTGTTCACGGAGTTTAAGAAAAGCTGTTCACATCTCAAAGCAGTAAAGGCAGCTGTGTAGGAGAGCTGACTTTGTAAGCAAAATGGACAAAAAGCCTGCTTCAAGAAGGCCCATTTTAAAATGTGAGATGTCAGTAAAAGCAAGATGGGAGGCAAGTTATTTTAATTCATTTTAATCAAGCTACAAACTTGAGTATATATAGCACCTCCAGAAAATAATCTAGTCCCCATTGCCTGTGTCTCTCTGAGAAATCATCGACTTTTTCAAGACACTTAATCTCACAGAAGTTGCCTGAAAAGGAGGTAAGAATAACAAATTAGTGAATGATTAGTCAAAGAAAAATGCAAAGTGTCCAGAAAAAAGAAAATCTTATCCACAGATTTCCTCATAGTCCCTAACACAGTGATATAAATGCACTGGGGGAAACCTAATCTCTCTCTTTTGCACTGGGATGCAACAGTCTATACAAATGACTCACTGCACAGAAACACTGCTGGAGTCTCAGAAAGTTGTAAATTTACAAGTAAGATATTACAGCACATCATGAGGAACACCAAAAATTAAATTCCTGACACAGCTCCAAATTTCATTACTTTGATAGATATGAGTTGTACATTTTTAGCATTTTCTTTGAGTGCCATGTTACTTTCCTTCTTTATCACAAAAGTACAGCAGAAACGGTAGCACTGGTAGGACTTGTATTAAAACCAGGGCAACTGGTTGATGAGGTGCAGGCGAAGGCAAAATGGTCAAACAGGACTCTGAGACTGCAGCTACAGGATTACTGAGTGCAGTATGAATCCTGGGAGAATAAAAAGGTACCAAAGCGAGACAAGAAACTTTGTCTCTTGGGTTTTCTTCATATCTTTTGAAGAACTGAGAACTTTCCTTGACAGCAAAATCCCTGTGGCTAAATGGTAATAATTTTTCCCAGTATTTTCCTATGACTCTAGCCTTTATATAAGAAGCAAATGACTGTATCACTCGTCACAGGGCAAGATAGAGGCATCTAAACATCTTTATGTGCTTTGGAAAAAATTCCTAAGGGTTAGCTGAAATTTTACTCACCAAACAAACTTTGAATTTCAGATTCAGGAACATAAAATGGTGGGCCTGAAAGAAAAGGGATTAAACTAATCAGAGAGGAGACATGGGAAGAAGACAAAATTTACATTGCAGTAGGAGAGCCAACCCCTTCACTCACAGCACCCGGCCTTTAATTGGGCCCCAGGGTGTAGCACCACCAGCAGGAATCATAAAACATGTCCAGGAACTCGTGGCACCTTGGTGGGCCAGACAGCTTTAGGTGTTGCTGCTGCTTCATCTCCAGCTGCAGCAGGGAATCATGAATGTGACGTGGCTATGACCACTCTCAGTGTGCTGTGTGAATCCAGTCCACAATCTCTTTATACTACAATGGCATGATTAAGGCTAAACGCTGAACAATGTCAGAGGGAAAGCAATGAATTAAACTGTTGTTGCTTGTGATAGCAAGACCTATTTTTGGGGGGGATAATTACGCTGAAGGGCCCAAAAGCAGAAAAAAAAAATCTTTCTTTTGTGAGTTCATATTAACTAAAAAAATCTCTCACTTCAGTACATAATATAAAAACTATAAAAGGAAAAAATACGACTTTACAAAATTTCACGTCTTCTAAGTAGATTCAGAGCATGGTAGCGGCTGAGAGAGAGGCACAAGATTGGCAACACATTGGGTTGCAAATACTGGATAAACAGCATGAAGCTGATGTTCTTGGGAGTGTTTCAAGCTCCCGAGGCCAGACAGGATGTTACTAAGTACTCTGACTTCCAGCTTCATTGTAACAGCCACACTTACAGTTTTCTTTCATTGTTAATATACCATGACTGTCCTCAACTCACCCTTAGCATCTCTGAATGCTAGAGAAAACCCAAATATAGTCTCAAGCTTGGTCAATATCTAAACTTTTTAACACACAGTTATACTGGTGCCACCAGCTAACAAAGCTATGCAGATAAGAATCTTGGGGAAGATACTAATACATCTACTATATCTTTATACAATTTGTATTAAAGCAAAATCACAACATGAACAGTACAAAGTTCTCACCTTTGTGTTTGTTTGGATCATATGAAACCGTAACAAGGAGATAAGAAGAATTTTTCTCCACTAGGTTGATCATCAAACTGGCATAGCTAAAATGAAAAAATTATGCTTTATTATTTTTGTAAAGCATTTAAGCATAGCATTCAAATATTCAACAAAATGCATTTCTATGCAGACAGAATTTGAACTGAACTGCACAGAGACTAAGCAAAACAGTTTAAATTTCAGGAGCATAAAATTCATGCTACACATGAAAAACATCAAATAAAGATTATACTTATTTCCCATAAACAAACATTTATCCTTTTTTTGCACATTCAGATCAAGATTAACAGTCAAACCAAGTATTCATCTGCCACAGTCTAGAATACAGTACACATTACATTACTGATCTTTTAAAATTATTGTGAATTGAAGATTATGAATCTAATCAAAAAATCCTGGGAGCAGGTTCAAACTAAATTTGGGCTGGCTATAGGAAAGAACAAAAAAATTTGGAATGAAGAGGAGTGAGGGGAAAAAGAACAAAGAGAGAAGAAGTAGATGGGGTGAAAAGGAAATAATAGAATTCAGATGAGACTTGAAGTTCTGCTTCTTTTGGGTTGGAACAAACCACATATTTTCCCACTGAGAGGCAGGGCGGCTTCCTGAAGGAAGAGTACAGCACTCTGAGACTGCAGCAGATGCTTGTGGTAGAGAAGAACTTGGGTAGGTTGGTTCTTTAAATAAAAAAGGACTCATCAACAAGTCAGAGGATCAAAAACTTGTCACTGATACATCAGAGAAAAGATAGTAACAATGCAATTTACTAACCGTTGTCTGTCACATGGATTCACAGCTACAAGAGCTCCTCTGTCCCAAACCCCATCAAACTTGCCAACAATTGAGCTGTAACAAGATAAGGAAAAGGGTTAGAAATAGTAAAAAGGCACCTTCATCTTTATTCAGATACTTTTGTAAAGTCATAAGGATTCTGCAGCTAGTGGTGCAGATCCCCCACCACCTTTTTTTATGGTGCAGCACTTTCATAATCCAAACCAATGGGATCTGGAATTTAAGAAGCCCTCCTGGTTCTCAGTCCTGCTGCAATAACAAAGAGGTGCAGGAATTGGTCAGTGCTTCCCCATCAGGGGGTGCTGAGACATGGCAGGGAGGAAGAAATGTAGTTTTAACATATTCAGCTACAAGTCTGGGTGTTCAGTAACCACATCCTGCTGTCTAACATGCACTCAGCACACCAACAGTTCTTGACCACTGTCTAAAACCCATGCAGTATTTCAGATGCAGGCTAAGGAAGGTGCCTTGTTGCTTACTATCACTGAGCTCAGCACATTCAGTAGCTTTAGGACACCTGAATTCCCAGCTACACGTCCAGGACAGTTAGCTTCAGCTTGCCATTTGTTTAATGCTAGAAAAGTTAAGTTACTGCTGCTTGCCTCAGTGTAATTGTGCTGCAGACACTAGTTTTGCTTCTGGATATGCTGGCAGATGGCTTCAATGACCACCCGAAGCCTGCAAGTGGGCAAGACTATCAAGAAATGCCTTTATTAATGGATGGTAAGAGCAGCCAGAGTGACACAAAAGACAAGAATATTCAGGGGATAAGAAAGAGCCTTGTTTCTGGTAATTATTAAAACACGAGGTTAGGCAGTAAGGTAGTAATGAAGTAAATTGCGTAATTTTAAAGAAAGTTTGAATACGTTTACTTAGAAAAATGTGGCATGAATGATGCAATAACCTTCTGCCTACTGGGCAGATGTCAGAGTCCAATTGCATCACCTCTGTCTTCATTTCTGCACAGGTTTTGGCTAGGGTAGGGCTACCTTTCTTCATAATAGCTTGCATAGGGCTGTGTTGGATTTCGGCTTGAAATCATGTTGATAATACGCTGATGACTGAGCTACTGCGGAGCAGCACTTACACAGCACCAACACCTTTTCTGCTCCTCACACCGTGACACCAGTGAGTAGGCTGGAGAGTACAAGAATGAACAAGAAGCTGGGCGGGGACACAGCAGGCACAGCTGACCCCAGCTGAGCAAAGGAATATTCCAGGCCATCTGGCTCCATTCTCAGCAATAAAACTGGCTGGGAGGTTGGTGGATGGGGGCAGTGTTTGGGGACTGGCTAGGTGTCAGTTGCTTGGTGGGCAACTGCTTTCATTCGCACCACTTGTCTTTCTTGGGTTTTATTTTCCTCTCTCTTTGGTTGTTCTTTTTTGTGTGTTTTTTTTTTTCCTTACAATTTTTTGAAATTTCTTTTTAATTATCAAACTGTTTTCATCTTCACGCACATGTTTCTTTCTCACTTTTACCCTTTCGATTGTCCCCCATCATCTCATGATGGGGGGAATAAGCAAGCAGCTGTGTGGTGCTTAGTTCTGTCACCTTAGCCAGAGTTAAACCATGAGAACTTCTCTCTGCCCACTGCTATTTTCATTGCAATAGCATTGCTAAGTCTCTGGCATCTAACCTACAAGCTGATCTTGTATTTCCCACTCTACTGCGATGAGACATGATAACACTTTCAAGTGCTGACTTCTTTTAAAGTTTGCCAAGTCTAATCTAATTTAAATAACCAGCCTTCTAACTGAAAGGAGATTTTAAAAGAGACAGTTAAACAAGCAATGGACATGCAGGGCACAAAGGAAAGTTTAGTGGGGCAGGTGACAAACTTGATCTTCTGAGGCTTGGAGGCAGTTCTCTCTGCATAGCTGAGTCTGCTGAAACCTTAGGCAAACCACTGAGGTTTTCTGCACTTGGTTTTTCTTTCCAGCTTTAATCTGGTCTAACTGGAATGGTGTCAGTGGCTCCATACAGGCATTTCATGTACTTTACTCCCCAGTGATTTCATCAGGGCCTACAGACATCCCAGGCTGCAGGCAGGCTCACGCTGTGGCCTTGTCCCAGTCCTGGTCTCCTGGCTGCCCAGATCTCAGGACCTGCTGAGTGTCTGGGTGCTCTTTGCCCCTTTGCACATCGAATTTCCTTCACAACACAATGAAGCCATGAGGAAAAGGTCAAAAAAGGCACACAGCTGTCTTTCACCCTGATGTAGAATCAGGATGAAGCTAAGGTATTAGGAAGCACTTCCCTTCGGTGTACCTTTCATTGTATCACACTGCCATGCATTTATACGGCATTCAGCATGGGTTAGGTACTACCACAACTAACAAAATTTAACATGTAAATCAGAAATTCACGTATCTGCAGAAAACCCACTGGATTTATGAGTAAACTTGTGAATTGCTATCTCTGCATATGTTTAATAGTTTCAGTTAAAGCAATTTTTGATTTTTTTGAAGTCTTGCAGCCATACTTAGGAGGTACAATGATTGTGTAATATAACTGTTTTACATATGTCCCAGAATGCCCAGAAAGAGCAGTAATTCCTGTTACTCTTTAACTAGCAAGAGTCTTTGAAATGTCCCATTCTGACAAAGGTCAGGAGCACACCTGAGTTTTCTTCTAATGAATGGTAGGCTAATGGAGATCAAAGGGACCTGTTAGTAGGCCAGGCTCAGCAAGAGAGAAATAAGTTTAATTTCCATAATTACTGGGTAATTAATCAAATTGTCTGTACACAGAAACTAGAAGTGTATGTGCATTTCTAGTCACAGGTATCTGCTGACTGCTGTTGGAAACACAGTTCATTCTGCATCCAGAATGTCTGTCTACCAATTTATTTTGTGGATGGAAAACTATGTACTGGATCCAGTGATATGCACTGAAATTGTCACTAATTATCTAATTTTGTTTATTTCAAAGTTATATTCCACCATGTTGTGATGGAAGTTACAGGTTTTACCACATGACTTGCTACAAAACTTATGACTGAATTTTTTTAAAATTTCTGAGAAGCTTAAGCAATCCCTGAGCAACTTGTCAACTCCCAGCAAGAAGGCTTTATAGGGATCTACAGCATAGCAAGCAGCTACACTGGGGGGGCAAGGAGGGGAAGAAACCAGGCAGTATCTACAAAGTCACATTCATACACAGCCCATCTGTTCAACACTTTGCAAGACCACTTACATATATACACTATTCAAACCAACTGGAGTCAGCTGCAGCAGCAGAAGTCTTAGTCATGGTCTATTGTCTGAAAGACTTTGGACTCTAGTAATGAACAGTCTTTTTTCCAGTGTTTTGGCAGATTGAAAAAAAAAGATCATATACTAAACACCACGTTCTGGTGTCCTGAACTACCTATTGTAACTGTATATGTACTAGTTCTGGAAAGCCTATTGAAGTAAATGTTAAAGCTCTAGCTCCTTTTTACTGAAGAGCCATGGAACAAATTCTTGTGCCTGACAGTTGTTTGTAGGAAGAGCAAACAAACACAAAAAACTTAACCAAAACCTTGTAATCTAGAGAAAATCACATCTGAGTAAGAACTGCAAGAGGAGGGAACTATAGTGCTAAGACACCTCTGGATATATTCTCTTTACTTTTACTAAGCTACTCTGAGTAAGGGATTGTACTAGAGTTTTGTTTCATAGAATTCATCAGTAATGTTAAAGATAATTTGGTTTTACTGTAAGAGCAAAAATATTTTTTGATAACTTTCACAGAATGGCTTGGAATAAGAAGCCCATTTAAAGATAATTAGTCGTTGTCCTTAATGATCAGCAATGGAATTAAGCTTTTGTTGGAGATTGGCTATTCATATTTCTCATACAAATTAATACAAGTTTTCTTGAGAGTAACTGACAAATCTTTGTCTGATTCAAAGAAAATAATAGTATTGGACAGTACTAGTACACGTTCAATTATAGAGAATTGTAAAACATGATGAGTATTCCTACCTGGACAAATCATAAATACTGCAGCAGTAGAGGGAAATGTTGCCAGAGGTACTCTACAATAAAAAGCAAGGGAAACAATCCTTATCAGCTAACTATCTTTAAATACACACTCATAAGCATATAAGTATGTATCTTAAAATATACCCATATACTACTAAAAATGAAATTTAAAAAATACATTTACATGTAATGGGGAAAAACAGTGAGAAACATTTTTAGTTTTAGTTTACTGAGGTAACTCTTCTGGTCCCCTCCAGAGAGGTTCTAATCCACCAAGGCATGCAATTGCCCAGTTTTAAAATACATTCCTTCTACATTCAGGTGCTTCACTGTCATAAGAAGGTCAAAGTAGTAAGTTTAGAAGAATAACTTCTCAGCCCAAAAATACAACTCAGAGCTTCCTTTTAGACCTCCTCAGAAGAGGTGAATGATTACCAGTAAAACAGAGGCATAAAAGCAGAATGACTTGTTTGCTCAGTTATGCCTGCATTGCATGATTAACCACACCACATCATTTGACAACACAGGAGACATACCTGGAACATTTTTGCTCCTGAAATCTCAGGGACTGGCTCCTCACAATAAGGCAGACTGTGTTCTGAAAAAAATTCCTTCACCGCTTGCTCGCTGACTTCCACACCAACAACACTGTGTCCCATGTCTGCCAGCCTGCATGTAAGAGAGGGACCAAGTTTACATGAGGCCCACAGGTTGGGCAAAATGTGTATCTCCCATGCATCATTTATTCATTAGGGAAATCTTAGTTTTAGGATGCCCTGATATGTCTAATCCTGACTTTCTGAAGCATTCAGATTATATTGAACACCTCCCTTCCATAATCTGAGCTTAAATTAGCACCACTCAGCATGCAGTTGACAAGGACTTATATGCTTTATTTAGATTCAATGAATTATGCATTTATTCCTACGAACTCAATGAAAACAGGTGATTGCACTGAGAAACTGTCCATTTCAGAAAGGTGCTGTGCTCTGAACTGAGGTTGCTGAGGCACACTGCCCACCCAGCTGTCTCTGTGGCTTGGCAGGAACAGGCAACGAAGGAGGTGTGGTAACCTCCACGCTGCTGCAGCTCAGCAAAACACCAATGTGTGTCAAAGCCCACAGTCAGCCTAGAAAGTAGTTACTGTGATAAAACCTGATAGCTGGATTACTTGAGGATGCAGCTCAGTTTTTGGTTTGTGCTCCCTCCCTCCAAGAAAGAACACTGGCTTATATAGGCCCGGATTATAAACACAACACTACCACCACTGGCCCCCCCAAAAAAAGGTAAAAGTAAAATAAGAAGTATAAAAAAAGAGGAAGTTAAATTTAGTCCAAATCATTTAAATTTCCAGATTGGCATGCCATATGGTCTCTTGAAAATGTTATCTGGCACAACCGACCTCAGTGTGGACAATTTAAGCTGGCATTGCTACCAAAAGCAGCAGTGGTAAGGGCATAGCTTCAGTCACTCTATCCATCTAAATTCAGCATTTCCCAAGCTGAACTTGGGACAGTCAAGAGGACTTTCAGGTCAGACCTTATCCATTCAATTTATGCTACTATACAAAACACCAGCTTCCTCCTCCCTTCAGCTTCCAGCGACGCTGCTTTCCTACCAGTGGAGATGCAGCACATTTCCACTGGCCAATGTAAAGTCGGGAATTTCCCCTCTCCCTTCCTCCCTCCCCACATCAAATAAGGTTTTTGCTCTTATTATCTGTGTTTTACCATTTCATCTCTACTGCTTTACCACAAAGTGGGAAAAATATCCTCAGTCCACTCCTGCCATTTAAAAGAACATCCAGATACTTCTGGAGGAGCCTGCAGAAAAACAAGACATGTCTTACTTCACAAGTATTTGTGCTGGCACACGAAAAGCCAAGTGCTACACACTATGCCAGGTAGCATGAAAACTCCATAATGGCACATATATTATTAGCTCAACCTGCTTCATGCCATTAGAAATAAACACATAAAATAAAAACATTCACCTTCTGTTTACACAGCAAGAAAATCAGTTTCATGACATTCAGAAATTAACACATTTCTGTTTGTTCTATTTTCTGTTTATCTTTGCAAGTAAACAACCCAACCAACCCACCACTAAGAGGGCCGTAACAGAGATTTTAAACAGAACTATTATTAACTTTCTGTATCAATCAAATCACTTCTACAGGTCTTGAAAGGCTATATAATCAGGTCTGCTCTCTTAGGTCCTTGTCTTTTATCGCATGGTAGTTGCTCTGATGCCCTCTGCACACTGTTTCAAGCCCCAGTTTCATAACATGAACAACAGTGCAAAGCTTCTCCATCAGAAAATTTAAGATTTTCTAGTCAAACTAGCCAAGATTTAAAACTTGATTCAAGAGTAAAAGCTCTACATTCATTTCAATACTTTCTTTTCTCCGTCCTTTGACAAATGTAGGTCACAAAAATATCTGTATTTATTTTTGTTTCAAGCTGTGCCCATGTAAGATAATTTCCCTTTGGCAAATGTTCCATTTTCAATTAAGAGCTTCTCGAATGAGCCAAGTAACTCATCTCATGGCATTTCTTAAAACAGCTTAGGCAGAAGAGCGAAGTCACGTACGGATGCCCTTGTTCCTTGTGAAACCCGATGTTACCCATTTCCCATTTTTGTAGCCATTCCTCCTCTGTCACCACTCTCTCTTTCTGTGACCCAATATCAGAGCCTTCCAGGAGCCCGGATGCATCCGCTGAGTGGTCCATGTCTCCAGGGAGTGCTTGCTGCTGTGAAGAAAAGACAGAAAAATTACCACCACCCAATGCATAGTTTGGAACTGGCTCTTACTTCCTCGAGTCGGACAAAAATTTAGTAGATCTCAGGAGATCACAATCTGGTGACAGCTGCAGTGTAGCTGTACCGAACGCCACGGAGCACTCAGCACACTCTTGCTACCCATAGCTTCGGCCAGAGCCCCTTTCCCGGGGCGAAGGCGGCTGAACGCGCCCTGTCCAGCACTACGGGACCGCGGGTGGCCTCCCTGTTCGCACCCATAGGGAAGCCCCCCTACCCAGGTAATGAAGGGGGGAGATGCCGACACGTCTCTCACGTGAAACCCGCGGGCAGAAGGCGGGGGCGAGCGGCTGCTCGGGCCCGGGGGACCCTCGGGGTGACCCGTGGCGCCTCAGCACCGCCCCCCTTGCCGCCCCCCTCGGCACCCCCGCCCGGACAGCGGCAGCGGCGGTACCTGCGCGGCCGCGGGTCCCGCGAGGGCGGCGGGGCCTGGGCGGTGCCTCCCCGCCCTCCCCCTCGCTACGCACCGCGGAGAGCGGAAGCGGCGGCAGGAGGAGGCGGGCTGAGGGTGCACGGCACCGGGGAGGAGGAGGATGGCGGTGGGGATGGCGGCGGCGGTGAGTGACTCCTTCCCCCAGTTGCAGCGCCCACCGCGGGGCCGCCTGCTCCTCCCCAGAACGGCGGGGCAGGGGCCAGCGCTGCCCCCGTCCTCACCTCCCCGCTTGTCTCTTACTTCCCCCTTGTCTCCCTCCCTCCCTCCCTTCCTTCCCCCTTCTCCACCCTTTTTCCCC
Source organism: Aphelocoma coerulescens (assembly GCF_041296385.1). NCBI lineage: Eukaryota > Metazoa > Chordata > Aves > Passeriformes > Corvidae > Aphelocoma > Aphelocoma coerulescens. The sequence goes on along the minus strand of NC_091015.1, from coordinate 73,774,037 downwards.
GCTGCAGCTCTAGCAGGAGGCGGCGCGGACACGCGTGAATGTGGTCTCCGGCCCCCGAGTGACGCGGCCCCGAGGTGAGTGCCAGGCGCCAGCCTCAGTGCCTGCCCCGCCGCCGGCCGGCACCCGCGGGACCGCCTCCGCCTGGCTCCGGGGCAGCCCAGCCGCGGGGGCTGCCCTGCTCCGGGGGCTGCGCTGCTCCGGGGGCTGCGCTGCTCCGGGGGCTGCGCTGCTCCGCGGGCTGCGCTGCTCCGGGGGCTGCCCTGCTCCGGGGGCTGCCCCTCGGGACCTCCGCCCGCCGCCAGCTGTCACAGCCGCGGCCGGCGGGGCTGGGCGCCTCCGCTTTACTCGGGCTGAGTTTTAGAGGTGTGTGCACTCCCCGTGTTAATGAGGCTGCTCTCGCTTCCTCTCCGTCGCTGACAGTGTGGTTTCTTTCTTTTTTAAATTTTTTTTTTTCTTCCCCAAAGACAAACTTGCTGCCAACTGTGCAGGTAAACTCCACAAAGCTTTCCAATGTAGGCCACACATTACAGACGGATGAAACATTATCGAATGTGACAGCGCATTATGCATCTCTCTCTCCTTTTAAAGGGCTTATTTTCTCAGCCAGTAAGATGCCTACAGGATAGGATGCAAAGTCATGTAAAGCTTGGTGGAGTAAGCCACATTTGCTTGTTCTCTAAAAATTTGTGGGGTTTTTGGAGGGTGGTTTTTGGTTTGGGAGGGAAGTGGGGACAAAGTATCATACAACTGATCTTTTTCTCCCTTTCACCCCACCTCCCTCTTACCCCTCCCATAGTGCTTACAGCAAAAACATGTCTCTGATTTCGTACAACTGCCCTCCGCCTTTCAAAATGGGAGGCCTCTCCGAATCGGAAATATTTTTACCAAACTTCCTAATGATTGGTAACTGGCACTTTTTCTCTCCCTGGATATGCAACGAAAAAAGTTTGCGTGTTCTTTTACCTTCTTGGATAAAAGGGCCCCATAGCAGTAGCAGACTGTGATCACCTGATGGTCACCAAAATGAGTCACCTGGTGCCTTGCTCAGCACTCCTTGCTCAGTTGGAAGCCTCTGACTGTAAGGACCGTGGCATCTCAGGACGATTATTTACTGTCAGAAGCTACGGTGATCCAGAGAGATACTGTTGTGCCACTGATCCATAAAGAAGGCTGTAGGGGAAAAAAGCCACCATTTTCTGGGGCGTTATGCAGCAGTTTAGGGAAATCTCATGTAAATGAAACTGGTTGGTTTTCTTTACTCTCCAGCCTTATCCACCCCCATACAGAGAAGTGATGCTAATTTTTTTTTTTTTAAGGTAATAGAGATTGACTTAATAATTTTTTTCCTACCTCTGGCTAGTTGTGATTGGAGGGGATACATGCAAGAAACAAAGTTGAGTTTTGTATTGGGTCACTTGAACTAATTTTTCACGTATGTGGATATCCTCATGTGATTTCCTCTCACAAACAATTTCTTCTATCTTGAGAGGAGAATGAACCAGTTTACTTGACGTGAATCAGCTTAATATGAAATTTTGTAAAATTCCCGCTCTCTTCCTGTTACCTTTACCTTTAGCAGAATTTCTGAGCGAAGATACTGCTGCCTTGTCCATCACTGACAGCTTGAATAAGGACATTGCAGCCTGAAACAGGGAGAATTGAGAAGTCTCACATATATATATATATATAAAAAAAAAACTCTTCCAAAAACATAATTACAAACTGATCCCTATTACAAGAATTTCATGATGCAGTGCTGTAGTACTAGGGGTTTATTTCCACTTCTTTTCTGTATGTTTTAGAGCACTCTTAGATTTACTTCTTCCTCTGGGCTTCGTGCTTTACTCCCTGTGAAAAGAAGGCCTTTGATAATACCATTTAAAATATCCTTTATATTATTTCTATATTTTATATAAATATAAATTTTATATAAACATATTTTTTATATTTATTTCTGCATAATAATTTCTCACACTCAGTGGTTTCCAGTTTACATGGTTAACTGCAGTCCATTCTGTGCTCCTACCAATGCAGTCAAAGACAGCTACAGAGCATTCTCATGCTATAAATCTTTTTTGTCCTGTAGAATACTTAACAGCAAACTTTGTAATATTCCAATCACTTACAGCTGCACTATAACATCAGTCTAGACTTTGAATTCTGATGTATTTTCATAGGAGGGTGTACAAGTCTTGGAAATGGTTGTTCATCTGGTATTAAATGTCTCTTCAGTACACTGTTTGGAAAAGTGCTTTACAGTGCAAATCTCTTGCTGCCAATAAATCAGTAGTTAGCAGGACGAGTGTTACTCTGAGTGGTATTTGAATGCTTGCATCAGCATTGAGCTGATGTCTGTTCACTTTGCCAACCCAAATTCCAGTCCAGGTCTTCACGTAATGCAAATCAGATTACTGAAATCCAGGATATGCTGATCTGGAACAGCCTGTCAAGATGTACTCAGGGATCTAATCTTAACCACAAATTTGGTTTAAAATAGTAGTATTGTTCCTTTCTTGTAATGCCTCATTCCCATTTTCCTCTCGAATTAACAGTGAAGCTGAACAGATTCTTACCTAGGTAACTCTGTCAAAAGTAGCATTATGATTGGCTGTGATTAACTCTGCAAAGTCAAGCAATTTAAATTAATTAACTATTGCCTACCTTTTTTCAGATCTAACAATACAATGTCAATGGGAAGGGTACGAACGAAAAAAAAGGCATGTTCTTTGGATCAGTCTCCAGACAGCCTTCCTGTGAGGAGTTCTGGAAGACAGGTATATATAATAATTTAAAAACACATGGACTTCTACTTTGCTATTTTTTAATTTTCTGTTGACATTTGTAAAGAAGTGGGCTTTGTTGTGGATAAGTTAGGTCTTAAAGTACTTATTCACAGAGAGGGAGAATGAGTTAATTCTGTGAATAAGCAGGTCAAGTGTCTCATTTTTCAAACAATATTCAGAAAAGATAAATACTCAATATAACCTGTAAGTATGTAATATGTTAAAAATACAGTCACAGATTTCTGTACAGTCAAAGTTTTCTGCCCATCCAGACAGAGGCCTAAAACAACATAATACACAGTGCCTTTGAGGCCCAGAAGAGACATTTGGTATACAGTTTTGTATCCAAAAAAATGCCCTAAGCCTACCCTGGTATTTTATTTGAGGCACAGATAGGATTGCCACTAATTAATATCTATAAGTATTATCAAAGAGGAGATTTTCCAAAGGAGAAATAAAATGAATGCATGAGGCTTGACTCATGAACACCTGATGGAGCTTAAAATACTATTTAAACTGTACGCTTTGCTTATAATTTCTTCAGTGGCATCAATTAGACTAAGGCAAGACATTTTTAGATATAAATGGTATTTCCAGTCTTGCTGTAGGTTTGGGTTTTTCTTTTTGTGGCCTTTTTTTTTTTTAGTAGAAAAAACTGACCTAATTTGACAGCTGTTTCATGCTGCAGCTATTTCACAATGGCTACAAAGATTTTCATTAGGATAGTTTTAACTACGGGATGCCACTCATAAGCTGCAAAACTGTCTGAATGCCACTTTGTAGAAGATGCATTTGTGTCATTTATGGTCAGATTCCAGCTATTCTTTATTAGGTGAAGAAGAAAGCGGCTGAAGCAGCAGATGATGATGATGAAGCATCAGAGAAGAAATACAGAAAGTGTGAAAAAGCTGGATGCACTGCAACATGTCCTGTTTGCTTTGCCAGTGCAGCTGAAAGGTTTGTTCCTTTTTACTTGCACTTTTCTTGGACTTTCTAAATCTGCAGCTGAAGTTTAGGATTCTAACTATATTCTGAAAAATTCCTTCATTTCTAAATGTAGAAAGAGAATTGAAGGATACTGCTAATATGAGTCTTATGATGCCAGGAAAATGTTCCAAGTTATTCCTGTTGTGGATAACTTTCTCCTGTGCAAGCTGCTAATTTGGATACAGAGTATCTTTGGGATATGCTTATTTATGTTATTAATGGTGTCCTTGCTTCTGTGAAAGTGAGAGCATATTAGTGTAATTTGAGAAAGCTAAACTTGCTTTCAAGATGGAAAATGAAACTACCATTTACTGTAGAAAGTCTTTACCACTCTTTCATTGGAATGCTTTGCATTCTGAGGTGAGATTCTAGCCTTGAAATCTGAGGTTTTAGGAGAGCCAGTCATATTTATCTGAAGTCTTTGTTCTTGTACGCTTTCTCTGCACTTTCACAAGTACTTTTGCATTGTGACCCTGGTGGTTTTGAATGCATGATACTGGCAAGGTATATCTATAATAGGCAACATGTTAGATCTCATTATGAAGCAGGCACGCTCTAGTTAAGTAGCACTCCTCCCTCCCTGATAATTGAGACAAACTTTCCTTCTTTATAGCATTGAAAAATAAATGAAACTAATTAGGTGCTTCATTTAGTTATATCCATGGATTGTTCTTTGGTGGCAGGAAGTCAATGTATTCTGGATGTTGTCATAGGGAAGCCAAGTGTTTTGGCAGCTGCCTGAGAGACTTGTCTGGGAAGTGAGCACCTGTGAGATCAGCATTGGTGATATTACAGTTTTTATTTAGGAAACAAAGCATACTGCTTACTCATCTTCTTGAATTGTTATTCTAATATTTTGATTTTCACCTTTCCCACTCCCCCAAGTACATACTTTCAATTTTCTTTATTTGAGATGAGCTCATTTCATGGCTATTTGAGTTAGTATCTTAGGTCACTGCTTTTTACCTTGTGCATTTATCTTGAACAATTTCATTGAGTTTAATGAGAGTATTCTAAGTGAAGAACAATTGCTTTGTCTGATGAATGTAATATTTGTAATGGATATTTCTTTTTGAGAGTAGTAAAGAACAAATGCCCAGAATGTGTAACTGCTTCCTTAGGGTTTTGTTTCACTGGGTTAAAATCACAAGTTGTTAATGAGAAAAAAATAGGCAACATCTGTTTTGTGTTCAGTTTTGCCTTTATAGTTTTGTCAGTTGCTCTGGGGACAGAACATTGTAATGACTTATGAATCAATTGATCACGTGTACAAGAAAACCCATAATTTAAATGATCCCTCCCAACTCTGCACTAATATTGGAAAAAAATGCAACAAAGTAAAGGAACTTTTAAGTTCTTGTGGAGAGGAGCTTTGTCATCTTATACGTTTGCAAAATGCTTAATGTGTCACAGCACATATTCACTGTTTCATGTTCAGGAAATGCCTGCTTAAAGGGTACTAAAGACAGGCTCAGTTGACCATTGTTAGAGGGAGGCTGCTGGAAGCCAGACCAACTATAAAACTGCACATTGTGTACACTTTGCCTCCTTTGCATCTGGTGTTGCTTAGTTTGGAAACTGGAAATGTTTGAGACAATTGAAATGACCTTATTGTTATTTGTATGGTTGTAGTGCCTTGTGTAAGTCAGCCTTCGTGAATAACATAAAGCCCTGGCTTGTTCTGAATATTTTGTTCACATCCTAGAACGTGCTATTGTCAATAGAATGATTTTTTCTTTTCCCCTAAATGTACTGTAAAACTATTTCTATGTCTCCCGCATTACAGATGTGCGAAAAATGGGTATACATCTAGATGGTATCATCTGTCCTGTGGGGAACACTTCTGCAATGAATGTTTTGACCACTATTACCGAAGGTAGATTTACCAATTAAGGTTGTGTCCTTTCAGCGCTTATGAAAATTTGGCAGCTGTTACAACTGTTGAAACATAAACAACAATAACAAACATGTACATAAACATAATACAAAGACTTGTCCTCTGTCCTTGCTTTAGCCAGACTGAGGCTTAGACAGTGATGCTAAAACTGCAGCTGTTGCATGGACTAATCAACTTAAACAGAGTAGCGTGAACAAAACTGGTTAGTTTAGGCAGGCCGGTTTGTGTGTGCAATTATTCTGAAGCTTTTGTCTTTTTTAAAAACAATGTCAGAGAATTTTAAATTATGAGTAAATGTGTTTTCCTGTGTAAGATAAATTCTCTTTACACTGTGCATTCGGGAGACCTTGCCACTCTAAAGCAGTACAATAAAAAGCAGCTAGAAATCAGTAAGGAGATCTAACTCTTGCGGTTCAGTCACCATGAAGACTCTTGTCAGGTTGACAGAGTGCTTTCAGCTCCAGGCTTCTTCCCATTTGAGTGGGAATTACATCCAGCTCTACCAAGAATTTTGTGTGCTTATGTGCTCAGCAGTACCCATCACTCAGTCCAGGCCTTAGATACCAGGAAGTGTGTTCATAAGCAAGAGGCCATAATGGTCACGATGCAATTTATTGCTGTTGTAAGAACCATGACTCTCTCCTTTTAACAGCAAAAATACTCTCTACACTAATTTCTCTGTCCTTATATAAAATGTTTAATTTTAGAGTAACTGCTATTGCTTGAGGTGAACTAGATATTCAGTTTTCTGACTTCTTGCTCTTTTCTTTCTTCTTAGCCATAAAGATGGTTATGATAAATATACTGCCTGGAAAAGGATTTGGACAAGTAATGGTAAAAGTGAGCCCAGTCCAAAAGCCTTTATGGCTGATCAACAGCTTCCTTACTGGGTAAGGTGAAAGGTGATTTATTTAATAGGAATGTGATGTTCTGATGTGTTTCTGATATTCTGCTGTTCAAGCAGATGGTCAGCTGAGTTTTTGTGGGTTTGTTTCTAGTATTAGGATAATGGAAAAGCTCAAGATAAAAATTCTGATCAGCTCCTCCACTGTTGGAGACTCTCTCCACACCCCACGAAGACCAATCTGTTACTTTTCAGTGAAGTAGTTGCTGTGATTTTCAGGTAGAATAAGATTTGGCAGGGAAAGTATGAAAGACTTTGAAATCAGATTTTGTATTTCCCTGGTAAAGAGAGCAGAAGAAAGATAGGAATGGAATGATGTTTGGTGGTGGTGTTTTGTTTTTTCTTGAAGTGGTGAAGAATATATTTTTGAAGTAATGCTTGCAAAGTCCACTGAAGACCATAGTAATGGGGCATTGAATTAATTTTGGCCTTAGGTTCTGTGCAGAAATTCAGTTTTGCAGGAGATGGGTGCAAGATATCTGTAGATCAAACACTATTTATGGCCTGATGATTGCAAAAGAATGTATCTAACAATTATATTTTACAACTTTCTCACGTCTCACTTCTTTCTGATTGGTTATTTAAGTTGCATTAATCTCATCTGTAATCACAAGCAACAAGTGAAAACATGTTTGTTTTTTGACTTGCAGGTGCAGTGTACAAAGCCAGAATGTGGTAAATGGCGTCAGCTGACAAAGGAAATCCAGCTGACACCACAAATAGCAAAAACCTACAGATGTGGTATGAAACTGAACAATTCCACCAAGGTACCACACAACAGTTTTGCTCATATTGAAACTTAACGAGTTGGAATTTCTTGTTTGTAGAAATCAATTTCTTCTTGTTTGCTGCTCAGTGTCTCTAATGTCAAAATGATAGTCTGATGGCCTGGAGAACTGCACAGTGACAGGCCTACATGCTGCTTGGACTTTTTGTTTTCTGACAGGAAATGTCAAGAAAGAAGTATCTGAAATATCTTTGTCTGCAGAGGCAATTGTAAAATCCTTCAGCTATGGAAAGGTTATCAGAATGTACAAAATAGACATACAGCAAAATGCTCATTTCAGTTTTGTTTGACCTTTCTTCATTATTGAGGAAAGCATTTGAAAAGCTCCATGAGCTTTTCCTAATTGCTATCAAGTCTGTCATGGGGCTTTATATGAAAAGTTTCAGCTTTGGCATGAAGATAACTCCTGAAATTTGAAAGAGTCCTTGAAGTGCTATAGAATATATTTGGCACTTACGAAAAAACACAACATGAAAATAGTGACCATATGAAAACCTGAAGGGTCAGCATTTAATTTTGAAACTCAGTGATAAAGATACTCTTAAAATAAATAAGAAACTCTCTTTTATAGTCTAGACTAGAAGAGTCGCTCTGGAAAAATGTGGGATATTTCCAGAATTTTTCTATAAAATTCTGTATTTTTTTCTTGATTTGTTTCAGTATTCCACCCCATTTTATAGAATAGAATGTATATTTTAATGTCTGATCATTAGAAACTAACTTAACAAATGAAAAACATTTTTTAGAGTGCTTTTGCTGTATGATGTGTTGTGTTTTTAACCTGCACATTTCTCTACTTTTTTTTTTTTAAACAATCATGTCTACTACAGAAGGCTAACACTATGCACTTCTTTTTGTTTAATTTAGAGAATTATGCCATAGAGTATTATTTTGCTTTATACATAATTTTTTCCGCACAGCTTAAGCAAAGCTCTCATACCATTCACTTGTCTTTCAGACTGAGGGCTCAGACCAGTGTTCCATGCCTGAGGACTTGGTGAGTAGTAGCTGTTCCTCCTCATTTGTCCTAGAATATGAAAGCAATCTTAAAGCACAGCATATTTCTTTCCTTTTTTATTTTGGTTCTTTGGCCAATTATGTCAGTATTTACGCATTTTGCTCAGGAAACTGTCAGACACTATTTGCAACAGAGCCTAGGGCTTTTTACGTTCTCATATTTTTCCTCTTTTCCCTTGCCATACCAAGTAGCTTTCAAGTGGTTCGTGGTGTCCTTCAGTCGTGACTCAAAGTTTACTCCCAATTCTCATTTTTGGTCAGGCAAAATATTACTCAGTTCCCATCTTTGAAGTAGAATTCATTCCCCATCCTAAAATTTCCTTGTCTTTCAGGTGGTTTCTGTCTTTAGTCAAGCTAGTCTCCTTTTTTTGAAGGCTGCAAGAGAACACCTAAGCATGTTTTCTCTCTCCTCTCCCTCATACTACAAAATGTACATACAAGATGTATGTTGGTGTTTCAAGGGGTTTGTGATCGTGCCACCCTGTGTTTCAGATTTCATATAAACTTATCTTCAATAAGCCAATGTTCACAAGTGTACCTGAGGTACCTCTATCACAGGGAACATGTTCAAGCTTATTGTTGACTCTTGTAGAAGCTTTGTGGCTTTGTTTCTCTAATGCATGTTTGACTTCTAAATTAAGGGTGAATCATCAGCGCTTCTTAGGGTTCTACAAGGTCTTTGATGGGAATAGCAGAATCTAAATTAAACTGATCAGTTAGTGTAGGCTTTTCTAACCTCAGACTTCTGGATGCGTGACTGTAAATGTTTTATAAAGGGCCTGATAAGCATAGATGTGTTATTATGGCATGTCTCATTTGTTTACTTTCCATATGGTGTGGGGTTTGTCAAGTTTCAGCTCCATATCTGAGGAAGAGATCAATACTACAGGTTTTCTGTGTCAGGCTGAGGAGGGGGAAAGAGGGAGAGAAAGTGTCTTGATGACTTGCAATTCTGAGATTGATACTTCTAGTGCTTTTTGGTCTCAGTTTTGGAGGGAGGGGGGAAATTGGTTCATTTTCCAACATTTTTAAAGTACTGATGTGTTCTCTTCTCCCCTCTTTCCTTCACTTCTCCGCTTGGCCAGAGAGTGGCTGAAGTTTCAGACCATTGGTGGTACTCCATGCTCATACTCCCTCCTTTGCTGAAAGACAGTGTGGCAGCTCCCTTTCTAGCTGCGTATTATCCAGACTGCGTGGGCATGAGTCCATCCTGTACCAGCACTAATCGGTTACCTGGTGAATCCAACCTTGTGAAGTTAGAGCACTTAAAGAGTGTTCCTAATGTGACTGGTAAGGGCCATCTGCAGGGCTCTGTTGCTTAAAAAGGTGTGATAAATTTTGCCTTATAACTGAGTTTATAAGGCACATAATTCTCCTGATTCGTAACACTGGTTCTGTTCTCAGCACTAATACACAGTCTCTGTGTGACTGCCTCTGTAGTTTGGTGCCATTCGCTTGTTTGTAAGATAAAGGTAATATATTTCTTATGGCTTTTCTTTAGGGAGTAAGCACAGACTGCAAAGGCTTTCTGTGTACCACTGTCATTTGTGTATAGAAAAAGGAAATTACCATGTAGGTAGTTAAAGACTGTTTGCATTCTTAAGGAAATGAAGATTTATCAAAAAAACCCAGGATTCTACTAGTTTTGATATTGTGGATCTTTGGGGCTTTGAAGAAAAGAATTTGATTTCTTAAGGCACTCAGATTCTGTTTAGGTTATATTTTTTTGCTAGTGACAGCCTGGGAGTGCAGATCTGCAGAATAGGTCAGGTATAGAAAAGGTAATTCAGGATTGTCATACTGACCTCTCAGAGAGTGCTTTGATGGAATTTCAGCTTCTGTGTTGTCTTAGCAGGCTTTGTTCTCCTTAGGTGCTGAAAATAAATCTGTTCATGTGTTCAACAGAAGTTATATCTGCTTAACAGAAAACTTCGTTACACAGAGCTACCAATACTGAACGTGGAAGATGACTACTTTTAATTATTACCCCCTCTGGGCAGTATAGGGAGTTGAAGAAGAAAGGAGTTCAGAGTACTGCCTGAGTCTGTACAGTGATGCTAGTCCTCAAGACTTGAATTTAGATTCTACTCCTTGTTGGAATCCTCATGGCATCGAAGTGCCATGAAACATTACCGATTCTTTGACAAAAATTCAGCTCTGATAGGTCCAAGGTGTACTCATCAGGCAGCAGGACAATAATTAATGCAGAGCTAGGGGGCAGGAGAGAGGAGAGCCGTATAAATGGAATCATTCTGGAGGTGCCTAGAGGCTGGAAAGCTTCCTTACTTGTTATCTGTGTGAGGTCAGTGGATCGTTTTAGAGGGAGAGGGATGTGATGTGATGGAGTATGATTAATTCCTGGTGTGTCTTTATTCAGTTGCAGGCATGAACAAGTATTTTCAGCCTTTTTACCAGCCCAATGAATGTGGGAAAGCACTTTGTGTGAGGCCAGATGTCATGGAACTCGATGAGCTCTATGAGTTCCCAGAATATTCACGAGACCCTACCATGTACCTGGCGTTGAGAAACTTGATTTTGGCTTTGTGGTACACAAACTGCAAGGTAAGAGATGCTGGTTGTTAATTTGCTTGTTTAAAAATAATAGCAGCTGTTCTGGGACTCATTTCTTGGATGACTCCTTACGCACCAGAAAAATTGCTCCCATGCTTTTGGAAATCCATTCTAAGATTGACTGGGTTTTGGGGGGTTTGTTGGGGTTGAGAGCTTTTGGTTTGATTTGGTTTTTCTTTTTTTAGATTTAATGCATAGGAGCTTTCTCTGCAGTAAAAATCAAAAGTTTTAAAATTATTAAAACTCTACACTGCCTAGCCAGCTATTAACTTTTTAAAGGGATGCTTGAACACATCTAAACAGTGTCTTGTGGGTGCTTTATGATTTTTTTTTTTTTACCTGATTGTTGGACAGGGAAGTGATTGTCCTTTTACTTAGGCTAACCCTATGGCACTGCCTTTGATAGAACTGCTGGAGTTTCACATAGCAAAGCTTTCTGATATGGATGTCTGCATTATGTGAAGGTTTTGGATATTAATCTCTTTTTCCCTTAAGAGTCAATTTTGGAATGGATTTTACTGGAATACCATTGTGAGCATTTCCACTATGTAGATTAATTTTGCAAACAGGAATCCATTTCAATACCATTCCTGTAGTAATGGAACACACCATGAAGTTTGTGAAAGTCTCTTGTAGACTCATTTGGTTTTATTCCATGTTAATCTTCCTTAATAAATGTTACCATACTGTGTAAAGCTAGCTGACAAGAATTTTCCACAAAAATTCTTTTAAAATGCTCTCAGAAGGCCGAGTCAGGATTTTTTACCATTTGATCTACAGTTTAAAAATGATGTAAACATATGAAAAAATGGAATATTAGAAAATCAACAGTTTCTATTCTTTCTTTCTCCTTTGCAGGAGGCTCTTACCCCTCAAAAATGTATCCATCATATCATTGTTCGGGGGCTCGTGCGGATTCGCTGTGTACAGGAAATGGAGAGGATCCTGTATTTTATGACAAGGAAAGGGCTAATTAATACAGGGATTTTGTCAGTCAGTCCTGACCAGTACCTTCTTCCTAAGGAATACCACAATGTAAGTTGCTGTAATAATCCCTACATTGTTAGTGCTATAAAACTACATGGTCCATACAATAATTATTTTGGTTCTGGATTTTTTTTTCTCATTTACATAAATGGATGGAATGATAGGTAAAATGACATCTAAAAGCTAACATGTGGCAAGTCTTTCACATTGTTGTCATATGCCTTCAATGGGTATGGAAACAACATAAATTAGAGTCCTTCCAAAAAAGATTTTTTTCCCACTAAAATCTATGGAATTCATTCTCATGGATTTGTGCTTCCCATGTGCTGTTCAGATGGATGGGAACTGTGTGAAAAATATACACGTTCTGTGGTTTACTCCTATAATACACCTCTGCTTCCATAGTGAGGAAACTGCTATTCCATGTTGGTTTGCAAGACCTATGATTTAAAGGGAACATGTTTATGACTAGCAAGTTGTTAGATAGCACCCAAAACTTACTAATGTATCCTCTAAGAGAATACCTCCTAGAAATTGTAAGTCATGTTTGGAAAGTGTATTTGTAGATGTTTTTAATTTATAAAATAGTTTTTACTGGTCAACCCAACCTATGATTGAAATCTTTACAAGGTATGTATGTTTCTTGTCTGATAAAATTCAGTTAGATTCCGACTTTTGTTACTGATAACTTCAGCTCTTTCTGTTAAAAGAAACTGAGGCATCTTCTTTTGAAGTCCTTAAAAACTTTAACTGTTTTCAAAGCTACCACTGATCTTGTTTCTATATTAAAGGCACTGTCATCTTTAAAAGTTATTACAGATTACTTTAGAGGGCAAGAAGACCTAGACTTCTGAAACTTACAGACATTTTTACCTTTTGCAAAAAGAAAAATGAGAGTGAAATGACAATTTCTGTTTTATTTCTAACTATTTTTATTAAATATTTTAATATATTTTAGAAATCTGTCATTATTGTTGGGGCTGGTTCAGCAGGATTAGCAGCAGCCCGACAACTGCACAACTTTGGAATTAAGGTAAGAAGCTTTAGAGTACATTACTTAAAAAAATCAGACTTCCTCTGCTTTGAAAAGTGTTGTTCATCAAAAAGAAAAAGCCTCCATTCTTGTTACAAACATGTATGTGTAGTACATCCTAATTAATTTGTAAAATCTGGGGTTTTACTGAGTAAATCTGCTGTTTAAAAGCAGTGTTTGTTTGTATCTAAAATTAAACAAAGCATGCAGCATATATTTTCTACAGACACGGCACCCAGATCATTGTGTTTAATAGCCTCTAGCATGCATTAAACTCCAATTTTGAGATTTCCTAAATAAATCTTCAGCTTTTTAAAAAAGAAGGCTTATTTTTGTTTCTAAAGTAACAGTTATATTTGTATATATAGATCCCGAAGTGTAACCTTTGAAAGATTATTTAAATGCATAAATTAACTACAAATGATCCAGAAATGAAAAGAAAGTGTTAAGATTGTTAACACTGCTGGATTGCTCAGGGATTTTTTTGTGTTTTGTTGCCTCCTTTGCTCTGGAGATGAACAGATATGCTTAATAGAATTTTATCTTACAATTTACTAAGCTGCATTTTGCCACAGGTCTTTGTCTTAGAAGCTAAAGACAGAATTGGTGGCCGAGTGTGGGATGATAAGACATTCACAGGTGTCACTGTTGGAAGAGGTGCACAAATCGTCAATGGATGTGTCAACAACCCAATGGCACTAATGTGTGAGCAAGTGGGTTCCTGCAGTGGTCATGATTATCACTAGTGAAAAACTGTTGTTAAAGCCAGGCTCAGATGGCTGGGTAAGGGTGGGAGTCCTTTTCTTGTGACATGATTAAAATCCTGTTCTGCATTGTAAGTAAATTCCATGTTGCTAATATATTTGATGACAGTTGGGAACAGAGAAGAGCTGTAGAATGGTTTCAGGCACATTATGTAAAGAAAACAAGGTGGCTCCAGCTTCTGAACCAGAAGAAACCACTTTTTTCCTCTTTTCTAGAGACAGTAACATAAAAGGTTCCCAGCAGACTTCTTTATGGCTGAGAAAGGCTTTACTGTGGGAGGCTACTGCTTCTGTGATGGATTTGCCTTTGCTGCCTCTCAGTATTTTTAGTTAAATTTTGCACAAGCTAAGATTAACATTTCTAGTTTTTTTAGTTGTTAGATTTTTAACAACTAAATTGCTACTGATGCAAACATGCTGTGGTTCAATTTCTGTAAAAATTCTTGTTACTTGCTGGTTTAGTTTAGTTTTTTTTGAGGTAGGGATCTGAATTTCTCCAAGTGGAACCTGAGTGTGGATTTTGCTCAGACACACATGTAAATCCAGCCCATGCCATTTAATTGTTTAGTGCTCTATAGTGCCATTAAGAAATTCTAGGTTTTTTATCTAGGTGTTTTAAAAAGTCACGTTTTATTTGTGAGACGGGGAACAATGACTTCTGGATACACTTCAGATACTCATCCCTTTGTGGCCATTTAATGTAAATTTTCATTGAAAGTACAACTGTGTCTTAAGATCTGCAGTGGTAACCAACAGCCTAGAGAGATGTGAGGATATGTGAAAAACACTGGAGCATGCCCTAAGTAACAAGGCCCTAGGAAGAAATTAGCACTGTGTTTGTGCTATTTTCTCTGGATTAACTCTGTAGAACACAAAAGCATCTTTATTTAAATTGAGCTCTGTTGTGTTTTTGATGCAGGTTGGATAAGCAAAGCAAGGTACTAGGTTTAATTCCAAATACTTACTTTCTTTGGTTGTTAATAACATTTATGGTAACTGGGAAACAATATCCTGTCAATTCCTGAGTTCAGGGAACTGTTTGGGCCTCAGACACCAGAAAGTTGTATAAAGTAACTGATTTTAATTGTGACTTAGAAAATGAATTGAGGTGGAAATAAAGGAGACTGGTTCATCATGTTTGATTACCAGACTCTGTATTTCTGCACTAGGCCTTGCCTGACAGGAAAGTTGCAGAGGAGGTTTCTTTGAATCCCCAATAAAGGAAAGGACAGAAAAGTGGGAAAAAACCAATTTGTGGACAATTAACAGATAGAAGGATTGTTGGTATTCCAGTTTCAAGTGAACAAGAGTTACTCTGACTAAAGTTGTTGATGTTTTTAAAATTGTATCACTTAAATCTGAGGCATTTACCACCTTATGTTAAGTAACTTTGAGCAGGCTGGGTGCTGTAGATTTTTCATACTTAAAAAAGCAATAAAATGTCTTTTTCTTAAGCTTGGCATAAAAATGCACAAACTAGGGGAGAAATGTGACTTGATCCAGGAAGGTGGAAGGATAACAGATCCCACTATTGATAAACGTATGGACTTTCATTTCAATGCCATCCTAGATGTCGTCTCTGAGTGGAGAAAAGATAAAACCCAACATCAAGATGTTCCTCTTGGTGGTAAGTGAGAGATTTATTGCAAAGTGAAGGTGTTGGCTATGTTCATAAAGTTCTATATTAAATTGGCTCTTACATCAGACATTTTTTAAAGTGTATGGCTGTCCATCTGACCTTAAATCCAATAGGTATTTCTGATATTCTGTCTTGTTTTCATGAGGTAGCTTTTTTCAGTATAGCTAGTGTCACTAGCAGCTCAAAAGACTTGCTTCTGGCTGAAGCAGGCCATAGCTAGCCTTAGCCTTACACTTTTTGACTAACCTGCCTAAAAATGCCTGATCAAAGCCGCCTGCTGGCAAGAAGAGTCCTGTCTCCATTGGTAACGCCTCCCACCACGGTTACAGCTTGTAAACTCAACAGCAAAAAATAAATTTGCTCAGGAATGTCTGCCTCCCAAATCTCTTTAGCATGGATTCTGTAAGACAGAATTAAGAACTCCTATGTTCTTCAGTGAACCCTAGATCAAATTTCTCAGTTCTTTGATTTTGTAAAAATTAATCAGGATTTATTTGCAGGGATTCTCCATTATCTTAAAGTGTATTTTACCTGAAATATCTTCAACTGTATATTGATGATAGCTAAACAATTAATTTCTCTCCTGTCTCACTTAGAAACCTATGAGTAAACAACAAAGTTGTACTCTATCACTGGAAAGATCTTGTGGTTTTTTGGGTTTTTTTTTGTTTGTTTTTTTTTTTTTTTCTATGAGAAGAAAAACATCTTGGTACAAACTAGCACTAAGCTTGAAAATCTTGTGATCCAGGGAACAGCATGTTGAAATGCAGTAGGACTTCTGACAAACTGTGATATATTCTAATTTAATATGTGTTCTTTCACAGAAAAAATACAAGAGATCTATAAAGCCTTTATTCAGGAGTCTGGTATCCAGTTCAGTGAGCTGGAAGAAAAAGTACTACAGTTCCATCTCAGTAATTTGGAATATGCCTGTGGCAGCAATCTCTCTCAGGTGAGTTTTGACAGCTGCGTTCTGAAGTGGTTGAGCTCCACAGAAGATAGGGTTAGAAGTAACCTTGAGAAATCACCTGATCCATTCTATGGCCCTAGAGGAAGAATCAGCTATCCTGACTATTCCTACACCTCTGACCTGTTCTTTGCAAGCACTGAGACACCGACTCCAACACTGCCTTGTTTAATCTGATGGGAGTTACTGATGCGTTTCCAGTGAGATGCTCTTTAAGCAGAAGTTGAGAGTAGATGGTTAGAAGGGAGTAGTAGGGCATCTTGCTGAGATGCTGGGTGAGAGTTAACTCCTCCTCAGATGTTGGGTGTGACTTCTGCTTCTCAGTTCTGTTTAAGAACTGAGGTATTTCTCTACCCCGCTATGTATCTTGAGAATAAATGCATTTAACTTCTGAAGTGTTCCAACCCCCTGATGGTGAGGCCCAGTTCACCACTCCTAGGTACTCT
The DNA here is from genome assembly GCF_041296385.1 of Aphelocoma coerulescens. NCBI lineage: Eukaryota > Metazoa > Chordata > Aves > Passeriformes > Corvidae > Aphelocoma > Aphelocoma coerulescens. The sequence goes on along the minus strand of NC_091015.1, from coordinate 73,757,255 downwards.
CTTGGCTACCTCATACTTGGCTGCCATCAAGACTTCAGTTTTAACCAAGCAGCTCCAGGAAATACCAAAGTATCATATTATTGGCAGTGCATTATTTACTCAGTCCTGTTGCTACATTTAAAGACATTTAGTGTCAACTGTACTACAGCAGTGGGACAGCTGACTGATACATGCAGATGTACAAATCTGAACTGAGAAGTGCACAAGAACATAACAAAAATCTGCAAGACAATGCTATACCAGAGCAGTCACTGGAAAATATTTTGATAGGTCAAGTTTTCATACTCCACGAGCACCCAGGGGAATTAAGAAAGATGCAAAAATCTACCTTACCTTCAATTTTAGAATCAAAATATGATTGATTTTATGCAACTGCAGTGATAGGAATTAGCATCTGAATAGTAGTTTGAGAATTGTTTCAGATTTTTCACTGCTAAGTGGTAATTGCTTAGTGCAAATACCACTATTTTATTAACTTTAAGGTTGCAGGGGTTGGGGGACAAGGTCAATGAAAGGTATCATGGAAAAACCTCCAAAGTGACAGAAAAATTCCATCGAGCTGTTTTTTTTTTGTATCTCATTTTCCCCTTTATGTTGGGAAATAAGGTATTTCCATTTTTATATGAAGTCCTAAGGCTGTAAAATCTGATAATTTTGCTGGATATGGACAACTGAAATAAATACACTGCAATTCACCTGGATTTTTGTACTACTTTCCTTGTTTTCTCTCCTAAGCAGAACCATAAATTCTCTGCTACTGACCAACCCATATTAAGACTTTTCTTAATCCAGCAATTGATATGTTATATACTAGCACTAGGTAAATAAGAATTTTGATTTTGTCAGCATTGCCATAAATTCTGGTAATACACTTTTTCCAGTTGCAAAGGGGGCTAGGGTGGCTTCTTCTAAGCTGTGGAACTTTTCGTAGGACCCATGTCCCATCACCAGTAGAAACAGGCAATTATGTTCTGTCCACAGGTATCTGCACGCTCATGGGACCACAACGAATTTTTTGCCCAGTTTGCTGGAGATCACACTCTTCTAACTGTGGGATATTCCACTGTGATTGATAAGTTGGCAGAAGGGCTGGACATCCGGCTGAATTTCCCAGTGAGTCTGGAAAACGTTGATGCACTGCCTGTCTTGGATTGCTTTGAAACATCCCGTCATATATTTGTTTTCTTTTGGACCAGGCAAATCTGTGCCCGTGATTGTTTCAATTTTTCTTTAAAAAAACCCAAGAGGACAATTTCAGCATTTCTGAAATTCACTTTGAGGACTATCAGTACTTAAATATTATGATATGATGATTTTATATGTTTAGAATCATGATAATTTTTCTTTTTCAACTTCGTGGAGGCTATTTTTCATCTTTCAGGATTTCTCTGAAAATTTGTGTTATTCACTTTCTAGTTTGGTGACTGGTGCTATATTAGCTGTTCTTGCTGGAATTTGCATTGCATATGTACATTTTATAGTACAGCCTTTCAATGTCTTTCAATAGGTACAGAGTATTGACTATTCTGGTGAAGAAGTGCAGGTCACTACTGCAGATGGAACAGTGTGGACAACACAAAAGGTACCAAGTATGCTTCAAGACTAAGAATTTTAGAGAACACACAGTACTTTTTGTCTTTTCTTTCTCTCAGAAGGCAATTTAGTCCAATTTCTCCCCATTCAAAGATGAATACTCATGTATTTTAGTGGTATGCATTTGGGTGTCCTAGAGCCTAATTTTTTGTGAGGATGCTTGAGATTGAGAGTATGAGTTGATTTGAAGAACTAAGGACTATAAAGGGTAGTACTAAAAATGTGAAGCAAATAGATTTTCATCTGGTCTTTGAAATGACATTTATGTTACCTGCTTCCATTCCCTGCTCAGCTTTACCCCATTCAGCATGTGTATCTGCCCTGTTAAAGTTTCCAGGCTTTGACAACCCCTATTTCTCGGTCTCTCTTATTCCCTGTATCCCCACCTTCTTCCTGCTGAGTAATTTAGCTTTTAGTAATTTTTAAAATTATATATCAACTTGATAAAGATTGGAGTGGCATCAACAATGTTACTGAGTATTTTAAAGAGAAGGAATCTCTGATTAAAACCAAACCACTGACTGACTGACTATCTATCTCTCCATTCAAACAGTTTTGTTAATCTGAGAACCATTGACTACCATTTACTGGATGTATTGGTAGCGTGGTTAGCACTGATACAAGCAGTTCAACAGACTATGACTTAAAATCAGTGAACTATGGGATCTGTTCTCACCTGAATGTAAGGCATGTGTTTCCCATTAATGGGAACTAAAACCAGAAATCTGGAAATGTCTGGTGTGTTATTATGCTGCATCCTACAAGAACAATCTAAGACAGTTAGGAGGATGCTATGAGGCTTTAAGTGCTGTATTCAGGTTTTGGTACTGTTGTGATTGTAGCTGTTTCTTTCAGGTATTAGTGACTGTACCACTGGCCCTTCTTCAGAAAAATGCCATTCAGTTTAATCCTCCACTGTCAGAAAAAAAAATTAAAGCCATTAATAGTTTGGGAGCAGGAGTCATTGAGAAAGTAAGTGATTTCATGTTATCTTTAATTTTCTTTTCATAGAAACATTGGCTGTTTTGTCCCTGCTGCTTTTGCAGTGTATTTCTCAGGATTTATGATGCATTTCATTTTACTTGTATACAGTTGCCCAGGAGAGCAAAATGTTATCGGGGATCACATGTATTTCTGCTTCTTAGATTTCACAACTTGATGGCATTTTTAAAGAAACTGTTTGCAGAAGAATTTCATAGCTTAGACATTTTGTGCCTAATTTTGATCAAGCTTGCATGATGGTCTCGAATCTTTCAGAATTCCAATAATGTGTTTATTTCAGGTCATTTTAACCTAGTAAATTCATAAACTATTTGCAAAGAATACTGAAAGTTGTGTATTTGACCAGTGTAAAATCTCCTACCCTTTCCCAATACAAAAACACAGCCTCTCCTGAAAAGCTCCCTAGTAAGATGTGTTCTTAGAAGAAAACAGTAACAAAGTAATGCCAGAAACAGGATTATAGCACTGTTGAAATTAAAAGACAAGATTAAGAAACTCCAAATACAGGATGCAGATCATTTAAGTTATACATTAGGTTTGCAAAAAAAATCTGCTGAATTTCTTGAGCATTTTACACAATTGCATCCTTTGTGGATTTGATATTCTGTGCATTTGCAATTTATGAGATCAGCATTTTTTTTTCTTTGCCTGTCCACCTTGGAGGACAGGTCCATATATTCTCTGTTGGGACCTACTAATAGGAAGAGCTGTGTGTCTAAATGAGTGGTAACAGGAAAATGTGTTAGAAGAACATATACCTGTTATGAGTTTTGTGGTATGAAATGCTTAAATTCCATTCTTCTTTATCTTTCTAGATTGCCTTGCAGTTTCCATATAGATTTTGGGACAGTAAAATTCAAGGGGCTGATTTTTTTGGTCACGTTCCACCCAATTCCAGCCAACGTGGGCTCTTTAGTGTCTTCTATGACATGGATCCAGAGGTATGATATATACCAACTGTATTTTTTCTTGGCCCTTCACAAATTCAGTTTGAAATCTAGGTGAAGTAATTACTCAACAACAAAATTTTTCTTCTTCCCTGCCCCCCTCCCTTGGTCCCTCCCCCCATCTGCAACTATTAAAAGCAGTGGAAGCAGCGTCATTTACCAAGAAAAACCTGATCAATATTTTGTTGTAATAAATGGGAATGTTTTCCACTGTTTGGATACAGAATAATATACAAACAAGTACATTCTCTACTGAAAAAAAGGCTGTAATACCTTATTATCGAACTATTAATGTGGAAAAAAGGCTACTAGTGACTTCCAGTTTAGGACTTCTGTTCCCTTATTAAATCAGCTAAAAATCCCATTAAAAAGACCATGCTAACTTACTAATGCTCACTGGCTTGCAGTAGTCTGAATATCTATGTGGAATAGCAGAAAAAAAGACAAACGCCAAGTTCTGCATGAAACTGAGACCTGTAGGGTCAGTCTCATACTCATGAATTTCAAAGCAGATTCAAACCAGTGGACTGACATCATGTTTCTCTTCCCTGCCAGTTCCAGGCAGACACATGACACATTTGTATTATACCTCTTCATACTTTTGCAACAACTGCTGCTTTCTATTTGGCAGCAATTAAAAAGCCATTTTGTGACCTGATGTCTTACTCCAAAAGGAAACCATCCTGTGATGTTTGTGCTCTGTTACTGTGTGATCTGTACCTGTATACAACTTTAAGTGAGTTGTGTCCAGTACTCTTAAGCTCATGCTGCAAGAGGCTCAGTGTGCTGGTGCTGTCCAGAGACCTTATACGTAATTCTTAATTTGCTTGACAGCTATTCTCTGCTAGTTTTCAAATTTAGTAACAGAAGAATTACTGCCTTACATAAACAAGAGAGGCAGAGTTCCATAAAGGTACTGGGAACCTGTGTGCTCTTCTCTACTCACCACTTCACCTCTAAAACTTCTGCATGGTAGCAAATGTCTTGAAGTGGAAGAAAATACCAGTAGAAGTGATCTTTCCAAAAAATCTGCTGGTAAGAACCTAGTATTGGTCTAATCAAAAACATATCTAACTAGTATTTAAATAGATTCTCTCTGTCACCACATTTTGAAAATGGAGTACAGCTGAGGTGGAAGTCTGGCACAGAACTGAAGCTTCAGAGGGTGCACAAAGAATAACACTAACAATGTAATTTTTTTTTTTTTTTGGTACAGCCTTTAAGCAGGTAGATAGGAAGTTTTCAGTAAATTCAGCAAGTTGTAAAAGGGGCTGACTGTAACAAATCTGTGAACAAGACATCAGAAGATGTAATTTGAGCATAAATACTGTAGAATATGCACCCTTTATTGCAAGGAATCAAACCCACTTTTCTATAGAACAATAGTTGCTTTGCAGCTGAAAATATCTTTGCAATACCAATTAAGAGAGACTTTTTATGAAATACTTAATAAGGTCCTGTTTTTAGGGCAAAGAAAGCATTTTAATGTCAGTGGTCACTGGAGATGCTGTGACAACCATTAAGAATTTAGATGATCAGCAAGTACTGCAACAGTGTATGACTGTACTCCGAGAGCTGTTTAAGGAGCAGGTAAGAGAAGCCTCTTTTATTAAGAGATGAATTAACCTGTCACCAGAATAAAGCTTTCAAATGTAGTACTTCATGATGTATAGGCAAACCTTTGACATTTAAAACTATTCTTCTTTTCTTGTCAGTTTCAGGGAATAGGTTTTCTTTGAGACATACTAAAATCACAATTTTTGATCTCTTGTGTGAAAAATGTGTTTTGAAAGATGTCTCAGAAGGACAGTAGTAATTAACTGAAAGATACAAATGAACTATCGTCCTTCAAAGTGCTTTTAAAAAGCAAAATTGATTAAAATCAGTACTTTAGGCACATAACACAAAACATACTTTTTACTTGGCTGTCACTTTTTTTTCGCTCATGACCACTTCTAATACGTGATAAGATCTTTCAGCTAGGCGAATTTGGTTGATTTCTGCCTTCTCCCCTCCAAAGGCAACTGAAATTACAACATCCCAAAACAATCCAATCGAATCAGTTTCTCTTCTACTAACAACCCTTTCTCAGCTGTCTTGGGATGGAAGTACAGGCAAAATGATCTAGCAAAGGCCCTACATCCTGAATGTAAAAAAAAACACTAGATAAAAATTTCTACCTGTTTTCCTTCCCGCAGATCATCATTAGGATAAAAACTGAAAATCAGAGAAATCTGGGGCAAGCAGAACACTATCACTCAGCAATGTTACTTGCATTCCACTCTAGAGACAATAATGCCTCAATTAATTTATTTAGAGCAGTTAGATCCCCAGGAATGATTGTGTTAATAATGTTCAGGGGTGATCTCTCAAGTTTTACTGAAGGTTCAAATGTTAGGATTAATGATCTTGGAAGAACTTCAGTATCTAAAGACTCAACTACTCCTAGAAACATACCTCTGGCAATGGCTTTATTGTTACTAGAACGACATGCAGTGGAAGTTCACATACTTGTATTTTGATCTCATGAAAATGTAGCAAATGGGTCTTTGGTTTCAGTGCCACTCTGGTCCAGAAGAGGGATTGTCATGGCTATCTCCATGGTTAATAGCTGTCGTGAATTTCAGTGACCTGAGGATGATGCAGCTGGATTTTCAAAGACAAGCTAGCTTCAGGGGTGTACCAGAGCTACTTCTGGGACATTCGTACAACTTGTCATACTTGGCTGGTCCTTGTCTTGATTGCTTGAGCTTGAGTCTCTCATGTGCTGCCTGAATGGGTCTATTTGTCAATAACAGACATTGTGCAAGAGGCAACCAGAGCTGCTTCTGTTTACTTGTCATGAGCTCCTCCAGAGTAAGACACAGCTGTAGCTGACTAACCCTTCATACAAGTGTAATTCAGGCTCTCTTTGGTACAAATCTGTGGAATTTGCTGCAACGTGACAAAGAATACACAGTATTACTGTCATGGCTCAGCCAGATCCTGACTTCCTGGTTTTTGTTTTCTCCCTGAACCTAGTTTACAAGACAGCTCATTTTCTGATAGATAAGTAATCTTATTTCTCCACTGGAATAAAATTATCTCCAAAATGAAAATTGAATTTTGAGATTTAACAAGCTAGATGTAGCAAGCATTATGTCTAACCAATACAAAAATTGCTTACCTTATACATACAAACATGTTGAACAGTATCAGCATTGTATTTGTTTACAAGAGTATGCATATATGTATTTTGAGGGGAATTTTCTTTCTCGTGTACTTTTAGGTGTATTACAATATACAGATTTGTTGAATTCAGGATAGTGTAGCTGTGATGTTTCAGGCATCAGGTGAGTCTAGCAAACGGAATTATCTTTGTGGTTAGTACTATAATTAAAAAAATAGGAATTTAATTCTGGAATGCAACCTTAATCTGTATCTTAATAATACAAAATACTCTAAAGATTACAAGAAACCATGTGAGAAAAAGCTGTGCAATTCTGAACTTCTCTTTGCAGTGTTTAACTCCTATTTTGATTATGCAGGAGGTTCCTGACCCAGTGAAGTTTTTTGTTACTCGATGGAGCAACGACCCTTGGCTGCAGATGGCGTACAGTTTTGTGAAAACTGGGGGCAGCGGTGAAGCTTACGACATCATAGCTGAAGACATACAAGGAAAAGTTTTTTTTGCTGGTGAGGTAAGTATCTTTGTTACTGTTGATTAAAGTTACTGGGAGCAGTTTCTTATGGAAGATCATCTCTTGCTAAGCAACACCATTAACCTAGAGGTAGTATATAAATATTCTGTTATGTAAATATGCTAATGATTCTTGACGCAGAACCCTCTCTATTCATATTATTACTGGGCATGGGAAGTTTGCCAAATACTCCAGGCCAGGAGTAAAATGCATTTTTAGTCAAATTTTCTTTCTGTTACTCCACTTGTGGGTAACATAACAAATGCACCATGATGGTGTAGGTGCACTCTGTACTGGAGCAGAACTTAACCTGCACCACTAAAGTGCAGATAGCAGAACAACTGCTACTTCTGTAGCTGACTTGCTTGCAAATTTTGATGTTCCTAAATATCTCGAGTATTTCCTTTGATGCTCTAAGGATTTTTCCACAGCTTTTAAAAATGTAGGTATATGCTTAAGGAAAACAAAACCGATCTTGTAAACTAAAATTCTATGCCATTTGTTTTAGAAACAATTGACTGTTTTTTCTTTTTTTTTTTTCTAATGCAGGCCACAAATAGGCACTTTCCCCAGACCGTTACAGGAGCTTACTTGAGTGGGGTTCGAGAAGCAAGCAAGATAGCAGCATTTTAAGTACCTAAATTTTGTGTTCATAGATATATTTTTAATTGATTTCTGTGGGTAAAACAATCTTCAAGTTTCCTATTGCTGCCTTTTTCCTATGTGGTACTTAAATAGTATATGGTACCTGAAGATAAAATCTTCACCTTCCTTTTCCTCTTTCTCCCCCACCCTATTTTAAGCCCTGATGATACATATTGTTGGGGGCTTTTTTCCAGCCAAGGTATTACTAGCAGGAGTGACATTGGAATCACTGGCCACAGCTTAACTAGGAGAACTTTTGTCAACAGTCCTCTTCTGTATGGCTCAAGTCATGCTTTTGTGAACCTTCATTGCAGAAGGTCAGATTAAAACAATACTAAGTTAACATACAGCATTAAAAATGCTGGCAGTTAGTAACGATATGGGAATTTTCCACTAACTGTGCTTCTCAGGTTGATTATGCTCATAGGAGTTCAAACTGGCTTCCAAGAGCCTGAATAGCCTAGAAAAATTCTAGGATTAATATAGGAAGGAACTCAACTATCACTTTTCCCACTTGCAATCAATAACCTTTTCTATAATATTTTTTCATATTCTTAGCTTCCACTAAGTGGGCTTTGGAATATGAAGTTTGTTCCTTTAAATAAGAGAGCTGGAACAGTTTACAGTGCAATCATAGAAAGGTTATTGTAGCTAATCAAAACTTGAAAAATTAACTTTTACATTACTTTTAAAAACTTTGAAATATTATCTCTGCTACTTTCAGAGAAATTCTTGTTATAATAATAGGCTAAGAGTTTAGATTTGCTCATTGCTTCTGTAGAAATAGGACAGCTTAAAAATACTACGTTGCTATGATTATTTTGAAAACAAACTTCCAGATTCATTTGGGCTGAGTAGAGGAAGTATCTGCTGATATGACTGTACAGTCAGGAGTGCAGGACTGTAAGTTCTTAATAGCTCATTCAACTTTTATATTAAAAAATAAATGAAGATGAATGAGGAAAAATATTAACACTCTTATGAAGGGCTGAAACAAGGTGGCTTGCACTTTGACTTGAAGTTTATTTTTTTTTCTTTTATTATGAAAGTATTATTAAAAACAACTTGAGAGAGTAATTCAGTAAGGGCTAGACATCTGTCTAGTGCTTTTCCATGGGACAGGGAGGAAAATATTTTTCAACAGAAATAAGAGAGATGCAACTGGGATATCTATTGTAGTACTGTTCCACTATATTGGTATTAATGAAAAAAAATTTAAATCCACTTTTAGATCTCTTTCCTCACACCTTCTCTATAACTTGGCTGCATAGGTGTCAAGATTCTGAAACGAACTTAAGCACTTAACTCTATCCTGCCCCATTCTCATGTATAGGCTTTTCTCTTTTATTAATCCCTTCATTTAAGAATGACACAACAAACATTTTTGAAAGCATTTACAGTGCTTATTTCCTTAAAGGTACATCCTTGGAAATAAACAAGAAAAAGAAAAATCATAGAATGTTAAGGGGTTGGAATGGACCTTAACAGTTGTCTAGTCCCAACCCGCCCTGCCATGGGCAGGGACACCTCACACTAGACCAGGTTGCTCAAGGCCTTATCCAGCCTGGCTTTGAACACCACCAGGGTCCTACTGAATAAATGCAATTCTTCTTTTCAAATATGTAATATTTTGTTTTTAGAGTAGGTATGATATTGTTAAAAACCCTTTATTTAATCTCTAATTTACAAGTTGAAGATGTTTATATGACTAGATGTTTTTCAGATATATATTCTGTTCTGCTTCTTAATGCTGAGTTATATAGACTAATAGGAAGAGTGTAACTGTTCATAATTTTCCTCTACATAAATGCTGGTATGTACAGTTTTAAAGTATTTCCAATTATTAAATTGCAATTTAAAGGCCATTAAGAAGCAAGACAAAGCCTTTTCATGATAAAAAATAATCAGGACCTCAAATTTTGCTTTTGGCAGTCATTTGCACTTTGTTAATTTCATATATTACAGGCCAACTTATGGCATAACTAGGAAAGATTGATAGCTATGTATGTTTGAGTTCCAAGTTTCTTCCCCTCTTTAACATATATGACAAATTATTGGGAGAGGAGCTTCTGGTGGTGGGAAAAAAAGCTTATTACTACAAGCCCAAAACATTATACTCAATGGCTGCTTCACATGACCTTGCTTAAAAACCTTCAGTTAGCTTAGTAACATATACAAACATGTCACATTTCAGGTAGGAATGATCTGGAAAGTTTAGCTCAGCATCCATTTCGCCAGTCCAAAGTTTGTATGAACATGCTTGATGTAATTCTGTTATTTGTACTTGGGATTTTCAATTTACCTACAACTTTGCAGCTAGATGAAAGCTGGATTCTAGAGAAGAGAGATGGACATGAAGAAATACTATCACATTTGGCTTTAGATGATGCACACTTAACAGCATTAGAAAAACTGATAACATGATAAATTTACCAATGGCCTAGTCTTTTCATTATTTGTATATTGTTTTGGTACCAGGGCACTTAAGGGCACTTAAACTGTGTTGTGCTGCACTGAAGTTTGAGGAATAAATAAAATAAGTATGTTTCATTTTAATTTACGTTCATTTGAAATATGTAAGAACATCAGGCTGGTTCTGAGACTTCATTCTTTAATGTTGCCCAAAATTTTTTTAATATCTATGTTAAAATTTATTTCAAGCATGTATGTATTTTTTCTTTTGTGTTTAATTTATTCCCTCAAATAAAGAACTGGGGAATGTTTTCTTTGAGTAGGTTTGTCTAAATGTTATTAAAAAGATTGGAATGCAGAGCATGATCTGTTGTTACACTTCAGTTCTTCTGTGTGACTATGTTATAGCAGCAGAATAAAACTGGAAAGTATTCACAGGATCCCCCTGTTTTGATTGGTTGTTTTTTTCTTTAACTACTGGCTAAGCCTACTTTTTATTACATTTTATATTAAGATTTCATTTTAGTATATTCTTACAGCTGGACAGTTCCTCAGAAGTGCTGCTTTACAGCTTTCTCTGAGCTCTCAGTCCTAACTGTGCTGTTCTTTGGGCAATACTGTAGTCACTGTCTTTTGCCTCCAAGTTTTAAAAAGCAATTCATAAGCTTGTGTTAGATTATTTTCCTTAGGCCAGAGGAAATTTAAGCTAGTGGTAATTGTTTAGAAGCATAACCCATAATTTTAAAATATCACCAACTAACCATTTAATGCTTTTCATGGAGTAAGTGTAGTGTGAACACTTCATAGGGTTGTGGTCCTGAAAGGTTCCTACTAGCACGGACCACTATAAGCACGTGCTAGCCTGACTACATACTCAAAACGTTTAAAATACAAACAATGACAAATTCTCATAACGCTTATCTACATTGTTCTTTGTGAAAGGGAGGTCAGGTGTTAATTTAGTCTAAGTCTGACTGCAGCTGCCTTAAGAGAAAAATACTCTTACTGCTTTGAAAGTTTATTTCACCCACATGTAGGTTTGAACCAGTGAAAGCATTACTGTGGCCAAGATTCATTGCTTTCCCCTGCCCCTGTCATACTTGGTGAGCAGTTCAAAGTTCGTATCTTGAAGATGTGTTTTGTTCTCATTACACCTGATACTGCTTTTTAAAAATGCTAGCCTCATTCTAAGAAATACAAGCTTTAAAACAGAAATGAAATAGTGATGAAATACTTTAAAATAGAAATGAAGTACTGCTTTTTAACATAATGTACAAAGCAGCAGATTTCATCACACTACCCATAAAAATTACAATCATTCAAGAAAACAGAGGGTATTGTTTTCCTTTCTAACTCTCTAACACTTAGATGAGAAATAAGTGAAATAGTGCAATCCAGAGAACAAGGTCAGGTGAAAAGGCAGGGCAAGTTATGTGACACTGCCATCCTCTTACACTCAGAAATTCTGGAGATCATCTGGTACCAAAGCTGCTACTTGGAACAGGGCCAACATGGAGCTGGTTGCTTGGGCCCCTACCAGGTTGATGTCTGAACATCTCCACCCATGGCAATTCCACAGCTCCTCCAGGCCAAATTTCTGTGACCACCCTTCATGGTGAAGTTTCTTCCCCTAACAAATAACTGCAGTTTCTCTGGAGGCAGCTTGTGCCTGTCACCTCCCATCCTCTCACTGTGCCAAGCAGAGCCTGGCCCTGCCTTCTTCATACGCTCCCATTTGGGAGCTGCAGACTGCAGGATGATCCCCCTTCATCCATCTCTTCCTCAGGCTGAACAAGCCCAGCTCTCTCTCCTTTCCCTCCTTCAACCCTGTGCTCCAGCTCCCTCACCATCTTGATGCCCCCTCCCCTGCACTCGCTCTGTGAAGCCCATGTTTGCCTTGCTCCAGGAAGGCCACAGCTGGACACTGCTGCCGAGGTACTGAACAGGGGTGACAATCACTCCCCTGAGCCGCTGGCTCCACGCTTGCTGCAAGAGCCCCAAGTATGTCAGTGTTCCTTATCAGAGGTGCCCATTGCTGAACAGCCTCAATGAATTGTCTATAAGAACCAGGCCCTTTTTGGCACATGTGCTTGGGAAGACACCACTGTCCCCCCACCTACACTGTTCAGTGGAATTACTCTGTCTCAGAAGCAGAAGGCTGCTTCTGCTTTTGTTAACCTTTATGAGATTGTCAGCCAGTTTCTTCTGCAAGTCAAGAATAAACCTTTAGACCTGTAATTTCCAGCATCTTGCTTTAATAAATACTTCTGAATTCAAAAGCAGGAGACACATTTCTTTGCAGAAGGAAAACAACACGCTTATCAGCATTCAAGATGTTTCTTTTCTCAGCAACTTGAATAGTGATTTTACTAAATTTCTTATTGCAAGTTTTCAGACAGTATTCTGGTATCTTACAGATTTTTCCACTCTTCTCCCTAAATAACAACCACCAGTAGTAATTTCAGGAATGTTTTCATCTAGTTCAGTTGAAGCTACTGGATTATAGTCAACTTTCTGATTTGGAAACAAGGAAGATTAGATCTGCCCAAGTGGTCATGGGCCACCCTCTCTCTGAAACAGCAGAAGAGCTAATAATAAACTTTACTGTAATCACCATGCTGACAGCCAGGGGCTTTATTTGTCCAGATTAAGCACTGGCCTCCAAAAGGGTTATTTTCAAGTACAGCTTGACAGTGGCTAGTATAAACTCAGACACTTCTTAGATCTTGCTCTGTCATGTGCCTTAGAACCGGATAACACAGAAAAAGCACAGATCCTATAAGCAGACAGCTCAGGTCCAAGAAGGCTGTCAGTCTAGAACTTCTGGAAAAAAGTGGGATGCAATTCACAGCTGTATCTTTGTAATTTCATGTAATTTCTTGGTTAGACATGTCTGACCAGTATACCATGGGTTACCACATAACTCTAAAGGCAGGTAACCTCTTTTCACTCCAAATTGCTGATCTCCTTCCCCACCTAGCCCTCTCCATCTTCCTCCTTCTACAGGCCCCATACACTGTTGCCACAAGCGCTAAGATCATGCATAAGAACAGCTGTTTATATCTGCAAATCATTCAGATTAACTTGTGGTTTTGCAGGTCACCAGCCAAAATACCGAATACCAAAAACCTAACTAAAAAGAGGAACCAATACACTGGGATTGTAGGAATTATGCTGGAAGCAATCAAATCAAGATGTTAGGACTATTTTTCTCTACAATACAATGGTCAGGGCATTACCTTAAGCATCTGGAAAGGTATATGCCTGAACAATTTATTCAATTACCTTTTACCCAGTTAACCCATTTCTATTTTATGGGCCTCTTTGAACAGGATTTAGATCCTTGATCAGATGTGTTTCTAATGCAATAGCATCAGGATAAGCAGGACATTTTATTTACCTTTTAGTATTGTCTTGCAGCCTTTCTCCCAGTTGCAGAAAGAACTGGAATCCTGTAGCAGCTGCAGCCAGACTGGTATGGATTAGCAAAGAAAAAGCTCAGGCATTTCTTCTCCATTGAGGACTGAGTTGTTAAGAGATTTAAACAAAATATTTGAAGGATGTCAAGTTCATTTCCATTCCATCTGTGCAATTCCAAAGTGGCAACTAATGCATATATAACAATAAATAGAAGTATGCTATCCTTTTCTAAGGTTTCATTAGAGTTTAAACTATAAAAAAATGTTTATACTTTGGAGTTGTGAATCTTAAAAAAACCACTTCCTGATCCACATAATTAAAACTGGCTAGTACATTTACATAAAAATCAAAAGGCAGTTCAAGTATTTGTAAAACATCAAAACTTAATACAAGTAACTTTCTTCTCTTAAGCCTGACTTGGAAATTTTTGATGTTTTTAATTGCAAAATTGAAAAAGTGTTCTTTCTGCTAAGACAGTTCAGAAACAAAAAAACACAAAAAACCAAAACAAAACCAAATCAACTTCACAGAGGATATAAAATCTTATCCTGGTGCAAGGACGTACATTTCAGCAATAGTGTCTTTCAAAGTAAAAAAGCCAGTATTTTCTACCAGATGAGATAAAGACAAACAACCTTGTTCCTGTATAGGTTTTTTTTTACTATACATGTAAGCAAATGTTAGATTAAAACTGATTTACATTTTTGTGAAAGACATTTATTGAGTACAAAAAATCCCCATTACATTCAGCCTTATTATAAATGATTACACGCAAAGAAATTCAAAGGTGTGTAAGATCAAGTCTAACTGGCTGAAATTTTCAGAATTTACATAATTTATGAACCCTTACTTCTCAACTGTACAGTAATAAAATTCAAAAAAATACACTTTGTCTTTCCAGCAATACTAGTCAGAGGGATTCTGTGCTCATGGTGTTAATGGCAGCCCACACTTCGGCAGCTCTTAGTTTCATGATTTTAAGTGCAGGACTTCCCATATTAGCAACAAGGTGTATGGAGAAAACCTAAACAACAAAAATTTATGCAAAGAGTTCGCTATAAGCTGCCAGCCAAAGGTCAAGACTGCAGGCTTAAAAGTACCACTGTCCATGTCGAGGCAATGAAGCTCAGGTTCAGAAAAGCCTTCCCACACAGAAAAGAGGTTAAAACACACATGCTTACATCAGTGCTGCCTGATGGGGATGCCCTACTGTGGATTTCCAAAGCTATCAAGCCTCCAGCTGTACATCCTGGACACCCACTTCGGAGATGCTACACCATTAGGTCAAGACGCCAACATAAAAGATCTTCTGCAAAGTGAACTTTAGAAATTTTCCTATCGCCTTCAGAGGGATTTTATTTACTGTATCCAAGATATTGAAACAATGTCTGTAGTCTTTGTATAAAACAGGTATAAACCTACAGTTTAGTTTCTGTACAAGGAAAGATGAGAGAAACATGATGAAACCCCAGCTCATTTTCATGAAACTTCTGCACACCACTTTTTATCACTGCCTCACACTGACATTTCATGTCATAAATTCAAAGATACCAAAATTTAAAAACTGATTTGCACAAAAGAAATTTGAAATAACTTTATATACACAACAAAAAGCCTTTTTAAAGTACAAAAATAACATCTATATGCCAATTAGTTACCATGCTGTGATAGTTCTTTCAGTGCCTACACATGCAAGACTGTAATCTAGATTCAGAATAATTCTGCATCTGTAGAATGTATCAGAATATAAAAAAGATTAGTATGTGACTAACTCTTCTTATTTTCAGAATGAATATGTATTCAAAATATCTTTGTAACCAATACTGCAATATTCCAGTCTCTGCATGTATACATGTAGATAAGCAGCTTTCCTCTTAGCAGATTTTAAAATCTCCTGTACGCTGGTAATCTACACAAAAAAGCTACAATGGTTTTAATGACTCTAGTTACACAACGCAATTCAAAATGTACAAAACTATAAAAAAGGGGACATTTATTGCCATGCATGAAATTTAAGTATGTTCAACTAAAAATTGCATCAAATGCAGTTCTGTTTAAAAAAAAAAAAAAAGGACACACAAAGCCATTTACATTAACACTCTTAACATTAGATCAGCAGAATTAGCTCTGACTAAATCCCACAAGGGTAAGACACATTCCTTTTGCTGGTGCCTATCAGATCTTCAAATCCATGGAAACATAAACCCAGGAATCTTCATTTCCCACAGTCAAATCAGATCATGAAATCAACTGAAAAGAGAAGTATATTAGTTTTCCCCTTTTTCTCAATCCAATCACATATAACCTCTCATTTTGTATCAAATTATCATGAAAATACACTCTCCTTTTGCTATCACAAAGACCCCAAAACATCCCTAGAGCAGACAAATGGCTCTCTCCTGCTAATAGTGACATGTAGGCACAACACATAGACACAGCAGTTCTAGATAGCCATGTATCAACATCTCTGAGTGAAGCCACAAGAAAATGAAGTTATTTTATTAACTCCACTAAGTGAACCTCACTTCTACGGTTCCATTTTTAGTTTCAGGGCTAGCAAAAGTCATGAAACCTGATTTTTTTTACAAATTACAAACCTCAGATTAGACCAAAAAACCCTCTGTCATAAGTACAGTAGATAAGGCCTGATCTTCAGCACAGCAAACTCAAAGGCAACATCATGATAACTGTAGTACCAGGAGCACATAGAGAAAAGCTATGCATCTTTATTCCCTTTTGCCTTAGCTGACAGATCTGCAGAGCTTGTACAACCTCATGCATTGTTATCTATGAATGTATGTGGCCAGTGCCTGAATTAGAGTGCATCTTGCAGCCAAGGTTGTAATTCAAAACAAATTCATAGCTTTCAGAGTACAATTCATTAAAAACTATCGTAACGTTAATTCTAATTATGCTTACCAAAGAAATGCGTAAGAGTAGTAGTGGCATGCTAAGAAAAGAATCCCAACTAAGTGTTTTTTTAAAGAGGGAAAGATAAGGGAAAAAAAACCCAAACCAAACATCAAAGGTTTAGGCTTACGCAAGCACTAAACTTTCAATATTATACAGGAGGGTATTAAAACTGGTGTAAGAGGAAGCCATGCCAGGAGGAAGAAGAAAAAAAAAAAAACCCACCCCAACCCAGAACATTTTCTAAGTGATAAAGTCTTTACCTCTTTGACTGTTTTTTTAATGAAGTCTTTTCTGTCAGATAAATCATAACTAGGATATTTTTCATACACCTAAAGAAAAGTAAAAACAAAACAAAACCACAAAACAAACCTCAAATTACTTTCATTCAATGCATTGTATAAATAGAAGAAGCTTAAATTAAATTAAGGCAAAAACTGATGTGGGTACTTCTAGTACTACAACTGCCAAAATGCCCTCTGTTAGTTAGGGAAAGACACAAGCTTATTTTCCTGTCTTTATTTTGACCACATGAATATTTACATGGATGTACTATGTTTGGTCACTGACTAAACAGGTACTATAATTTTGCACATCAATAAACTGAAATGCCTCGCTTGCCATGTCACACAAATAAGAATTATGCAGTTTTTGTTTTAAATGCTCTCTTAAGCAGTCAGATAGCCCTGCACTAGTGTAGGAAGCTAAACAATTAATGAAAAATAAATAAGCCTTGGTATTTGATAATAAGTAAAACTGTGATCCTTTCAAGAGACTAACAGAAGAGTCAATGTTTGAGTGCTATTCTACAACTACTCTTTTATTAACAGAGTGGGAGAGGACCAAACAAACAAAAAACAGATGCCAATACTGACAACCAATTCAGAGTATTTTATTTCAGCATACCAAATTTCAGACTTCTAGAATGACTATAAATATGAACAAAAGTTACATTCAGTTTTCTGATAAGAATAACTTCTGGTTTAATTTTCTCAAGACAACATCTGTAAAGTACCAGGAAAACCAAACTTGTGTGTTAACCAGAAAATACCAAGGTAACTGTATTTTTTGTTTGGGTCACTTTTCCCCACCTTTCCCTTTTCTGGCCACGTGGTTCCCACCTGTTGTGACAATTAATGGATTTCTTGCTGAACTGATTCAGCTCACTAACTCAGCTGAGAACTATTCTGATAGCTGCTGACAGGTGACAGGTGAATGGACTTAAAAAGAGAACATATGAAGAATGAGTGTCCAAGGTGAGCAGCAGAAATGTCCAGAGCACAGGACACAGCCCTCCCACATGGACAGCAGCAAAGCTGCTGCACTATCTAAACATTTCAGGTTTTCATTGTCATACATGGCACTTGGTTTGGAGGTCATAGTGCTACTTCCCAGATAGCTAATTTTAATATTTCCCTTTTAATGCTGGTATCAGTGTTGCAGATCCAAAAATCAAAGCTCTCATTGTTATAGCTATTAGCAAGAAAATAAACTAATGCAAAACTATTTAGTTTCTGAACAACAATGCAAAGTATAAGCCTCCATTAATGATGATAGAAGTCCATTCCCAAACAATCCACTCACTACCTATACAGAGACTGCAAAATTGTATTTACTTACCTCTTTGCAGATTTGTTTCATTGTAACCTCCTCCAAATTTGCATTGGCCAACAAATTCTTGACAGTTTCCTTCAGTTCTTCATCTGTGGGTGGTTTCTTCAGTTTTTTAATTAAAGGCTCATCATCTGAACTATCCTCAGACTCACTTTCTAAATATGAAGAACAATTTGGATTGTAATAGAAGGTTTTCAGTTTGTCTGCTTTCTTCCTTAAAAACAGAAGCCATCAGAACTTTCCACAAGCATCCAATCCAGATGTTTTCGTTTGAAATAGACATCTTGCTAGACCATCAATTTAAAAACAAAGCTAATGCTATTAGTACTACATTTATTTATGAATTTGTGTAATTATTGATGAACAATCAGTTTACAAATCAACAAGAACTCTAAAAGGTATGGGACTAATTTAATCTATCAAACTAATGCAAAAGACTTATTACAACAATTCTAATTCAGGTATTATGGCCCTAAAAAAAAAAAAAAAAAAGCAATTATTTCCTTTAAAAAGGAGTTTGGATTTCTTTTTTCCCCTAGCAGTGCCAAACACAATGCTCTTGTAATTTTGCAATTTAACTTTGCAAACTTACTATCAGAAACACCATGAGAACAAGTAAGAACTTCGTAAATTAAGTGAAGGAGCACAGGACACTCCTACAATCTTTTCCAGCAGAAAAGGAATTAGACCAAATGACTCCAACATCCACTCAGTTCCTCTACTGCCAACAAGACAAAATTCAGAGCAGATGCCAAACAAACTAGATAATGACTTTACAGAAAGACCTACTTTACATTTTGATTTTTGTACTGCAAACATATGCTGGAAACAGAAATGCAGGAAGAGTAAATAAGAAGTTATGAAGCTATTATGTAACTTATATGAAAAACACATAACATTTGTGTCTATACATATATGCTGATGACAAAATAAGGTGTACACACAACACAGCCACATTCAGTAGTCAAACTGAAAGTACACTGAGTTCAGAACAGGCAGTTTATTCTGCTGAGAAATAAGGCTATGAAAGAAATTTAGCATAATTCTGTGCCTAAATGCTTACCCACACCTTTTCTCAAAGCACTGACAAGAAGGGTAACTAATCTTACCTGATGTTTGTGCTGTGGCATGCATATGCCAATGCTGGCATTAAATGAAGTACTTTTGTAGTATGGATATAAACTGCATTAGTAACTTGGACTACAATTCAGAAAGACTTAGCTGTTATCTCAGAGTGTCAGAGAATTTAAGGTGGGAAAGGACCTCTGGACTTCCCTGAGCCGCTGGCTCCACTCTTGCTGCAAGAGCCCCGAGTGCTGTCAGTGCTCCTTATCAGAAGTGCCCATTGCTGAACGGCCTCAAGGAGTTGTCTGTAAGAACCATCTGCCCCTGCCCAGGCCCTTTTTTACCAAACGTGCTTGGGAAGACACCACTGTCCCCACCCTCAGTACTGCAATCTTTACAGAGCTACTAAGAAACTCAGTGTCTGTGTACTCTTCATGCACATTGTGAGATATGAGAAAACTGACTGCAAAAGGATGCATGGAGAAACTATATCTATGTTAACAAAAAACCCGTATCAAGCTGCGGAACCAAAGATACAAACGTGGGATATACACCACTGGGTCAACTACAAGATTCGCATAAAGCCACTGCAGCAGTCCAAACAGAACTTTACCAATGTTCTTCCAGCAAAGAATGGAAAACTTGGCTGATACTTTCAGTTTATATGCAAATAAAAGCAATATATGTGCACACAGCAGAAATTACATGAAATATACCCAAACCAACAGCTTTTTTCATTAAATACTGTTTCAAGGAAAGAAACATCAAGTAGCAAGTCAACAATTTACCAAATTCCATTTTCTTTCACAATTAGGTGCAAAAGCTTGCTTTCTAATAAGCACGCCAGTTAAGCTACAAGACAACATATGAAAGATTTAAAACATTTACCTTTTCTAGAACTGTTCTGATTTTTCTTAGTAGTGCTGCTGTCTGCCTTCTTGACATTTGCACCCTTCACAGCTTTCTTAGTTTTAGAAGTAATCTTTTTAGATTTTTCTCTTTTAGTTGCTTTTCTAGGGGGCTACAAAGAAGAAAATCAGAAAATTAAAACTATGGGTTTCACCAGAACAATCCATACCTCTTTTCCATAAAGGAAAATTGTTCACTCTGAGGACAATTTACTCCAGCCATTCCATACCAACAGAGCGTGTGCAGCAAAACAGATACACTGCCTACATCCTTCTACCTGTAGTATATTAAAAGCCTAACTCTTTTTAAAAATGCTGCAATCAAAATCTCTCTGCCCAGAGAGATGGGGAATGCCCATCCCTGGAACCATTCCAGGCCAGGATCAATGAGGCACTGAGCAACCTGATCCAGCTGAAGGTGTCCCTGCTCATTGCAGGAGGACTGGACCAGATGACCTTTAAAAGATCCCTTCCAACCCAAACTAATCCACGATTTGATGTTTCTCGCCTGGCATGCGAAAAGTTACAAAGAAAGCACAAAATAGGGTGAGATTCAGACACGTCAGAGAGTGCAGGGATCTTTCTAAGGCTGCCAACTATGTTGCTTACTTTAAGAAACAACACCTGAAGAGAAAGACTAAGATATAAAATCCAGGAGGAATATGGAAACAAGATCCCAACCCAATGCAGTCAGGTAGGTCAGGGACTCCTACTGAATTCAAAGTTAAGTCCTAGGTATCAAATCATACCCTACATGATGAAATTACAATAAAGTCATCACAAGATGATACAAGAAATGCAATCAATTACACTAGAAATCCTGGCTGCCCCAAAATGACACACAGCAAACTATTTTATAAGGTGCACCCAAGAACCAGAACTTTTGCCTTTTATCTAAATGATTCTCTAAATTCAACACACAAAGAATTTATGAAAACCTCTTATAAATTGCAGGTGTGTTCCCTTTTCTTTCAGTTAAATATCACTTACTCCCCAACCGTGTGTTCCAAGAGTTACCAATTGATAACTATGACATAATGTTGAAAAACAAACAAAACCCCTCATTTACCTCATCTTCACTTTCTTTTTCTTCTGAAGACTCATCCTTTTCCTTCTTTTCATCTTCTTCACTACTGGATTCATCTGACAAGATCTCTGGGCACTTGGTGCGTTTTGCTTTTCTTGTTGTTCCAGAGCTACTGCGCTCTTTCTTGCCACCTTTGCTTTGTGGTTTTTTGGACTTTGGCAATGGCTGAGAGACAAGAGATGTGTGTAATCCAAGTAGGAATATAAAAGTGAATTTTAAAATGATAAATTCTTTCAAATCACACGAAAGAATAGTAAAAAAAATATACAGGTGTCAACACAACCCAGGATTATTTTATGTACTACACTTAAGCCGTAGTATTTTGCAGTAAGCAACTATTCACTACTGAGCTAGAGCTGAACAAAATGAAATTTCAGTTCTAAGCTAAGTGCAACCTTTCCCTAAGCAAGCAAATCTTCAAAAGCTGGGCATTAGAGAAGGGAAGCAAGAAAGGTTCCTTCTAGGTTGTTCTTTCACCTACCAATCCATAAAAGCAGGCCTTTTCTTTTGGTAATAAATCAGCTGACAACTCGGAAGACTTAAAGGCAGGAATTTTGTCATGTCTTATGCAAACCTGCATTTTGCTATAACTCAATGCCTGTGTCCCTAAAGCAGCATGCAGACCCCTTATTCACATCACTTACCAGTGTTTGTTGGGAATACATTTGATTTCCTGAGCAACAGTTCAACTATTTTAGTATTACTTTCTAGATTAAAAACTGAAAGTCCAAGAAGATTAACAACAGAGTTTAGTAGTCTTGGCAGTGGCACTCTGAATCTAGTGCACAAGCATACACTAGCTAAACCAAGCTGTTGGACCCTGCAACAAATTCTATTTGGTGATGTACAAGCGTAGTAACGTACATCTGGCAAATACAGCAAACACAGGTAACATCTAACATTTGATTTTCCTGTCTTTTCATCTATCTATTCTCCTCCACCCACAAAGCAGAAGCTAATTGGTATTTGGAGATGGATATCCTAATTAGCTCCATGTGTTGAACTTGCAGTTCTGTGCGCTAACAGTGTGTAATGGGTACACCCACATGTAAACAGAATTTCTATTTAAGTCCTCACCCCATTAAGGATGCCTGCAGTAGCAGGACTACTCTCTTTCAAGAAGTCATTCCTACTTCAGTAAGCTAAAACAGTAATTGTATCATCATTGGAAACAAACAAACAATGAGCAACAGAGAACAGATGCCTTTTCCATCAGAACAGAGCTACAAAAGCAAGTGTAACAACCTGCATCTCACCTTGCCTGAAGATTTTGGGTGCATTAGGAAGTTTAATATTCTGGTTACCAGCTCACTATTAACTCCTGATCTTTCCAAGTCAAGAACTTCACAGATACTTTTCAACATTGCATTTCTAAATCTGTAGGAAGAAAAAAAAATAAAAAAGAAAAAAAGAGGTTTAGTATCACATCCTAAACAGTCAACATTTGACTACTAGAAGCTGCTGTCTGGTTTGTGCCTGCCACCTGATAATACATCTACACAATCAACTTCCAGTCTTATCTATGGTTAAGCAAAGAATCACCACTCTATTACATAAAGCAAAATAAAATAGAATTCCCAAATCTCTATGTCTGTATAGTAGAATATTAAAAAAAGGTTAAAGAATCATAGTAAAAAAAAGTATTACATTTTTTATGATCTCTAGCCTGAATAGTAAAGTTCTGCAAAACACATTGACCTTTGTTCCTCTTGTTCAATGCTGTTAAAATATGACGTGCAAGTGTACAGTCTGGGCAGAAATCAACCACAGAGGCAGAACAAATTAACAAAATGATCAACAGTTTGTGTTCCACACACAGCTGCAAACAGCAGCACAAGCTACCACAGTAATGCAAGCACACGTGGCTCTGTACCTTCATATGCAACCCAATGCAACCAGGTTTCAGAATATTTGCTGAAGACTAAACAAGTTGTTTCATTATGGAAAATACAAAAAAAAAAGTGCAAAATTACTTTTTTTTTTTCTGATAAGGAGAATTACCCAATTAAACCCATGGGAAATGGTCAAAACTCCCCTCAGGAGACAGTTTGTCTTGTGGATTCCAATGTATTTGACAAACCATACTCCTGGAAAACTGAATATCTGAAGAAGAAAAATTTGGAAATTCCGAATTCTGGAAGCCTTTCCACTATCAACAAACAGGCACTAAAAACCCCCCAGTTTTAGAACATGTTGTGTAGATGTTATTCTTTCATTTATTACGACTAGCTACACAAATACGCAAAGTCGTTTTAAACACTTTCAGTCCAGCCAAAACTAAGTTGCAGCAGCTTCTCCTGTTATGGAAAAGCAGCTTATGAAGGGAGACAGTAAAAAAGAAAAAAAAAGGTTTGTGAGACTAGTTGCTACAGCAATTCTAGTATGTTTAATATATACTAAGCAGAAATGGCTTTGATTCTGAAGGAGGAAGGTTTTGAGGCATAGAAGGATGCAGGTTTGCACCACAAAGTACAATGTGTTCACAACATTATGCTTGTTTGCCCTGGGGAAATAATGCTTTCCTCTCACTTGGCAGAAGAATCTGCTAGTTAGCATGCAATAGTTAAAGCCAGGAAGGTAGGAATTGTGAATAAAATGTTCACAATTTAACTCTTAATACGTTTCAAGCTGTCTTAAGAGACCAGCTTGTGTGATTAAAATGAACTCAGAAGAAATCTGTACAGCTCTAGTAAACAGCCAGTTTATAGCTTAAATTTCATCTCAAGTAAAATTTTGGAAGAAAAAGAAAGAAAAAATAGTGCATTGCATGAGTCAAGCTATGTTAAGTATCAAGAGATCATTACTTTTTTAACATTTCTTCCTTCTTTTTATATTGGTCACTTCCTTTTTCAAATGGAAACCCACTGAACTGACCCACATTCTTCTTTAGGGATGCAACCTAGAACAGAGCACACAGATTACTTTTCACTGTAAGCAGTTTAAAAGATTTCATCCAGTTACATTTGTTAATCTTTCATACAAGAAAAATCTGTTCTAGCATATAGCTTTCTGTTGACAAAGCTACACCTTCTAAGTTATAACCTAAATGGATTATGCCTTTACTTATCTCATGACAGATAAACTACAACAATTAACTTCAGCTTCTTGTAACTGTGGTACTTTTAATAAATTACTAGACAAAGTCACCTGCCATTTCAAGCTCATTTAGAGTGTACTGCATGATGAGTTTCAGGTTTGCAAAACAACAACATTATGAAGACTGTTGCATGCTTTGTATCATGTAATTTGTTACAAAATACGGAATTTCATTTTTTATTCTATAATGTGCTAGAGTAAATTTGCTTTACTAGCTTTTTGAAGTCTTACATAGGACCATGACTGTATTTTTGAACCTTTTACTTAGCAGGACCAATTTTTGCATTTACATACCACCCAATTTACAACTTCTACCATTACACCTGACATCTGATCTGGGTTGAACTTCCATTGCAACAGCCCTTATAATGGGAAAAGTGCTCCCATCAAGATCACAAAAATGTATTTAAGTTCTTTGTTTTCACTTCATCTCCTTTTACAAAAAAAAAAACAACCCAGAAGTTAAAAAGAGAACCCCAGATCTTTCAATCTTCTGAGAACTTTATAACACTATCAAGAATAATTTGAACTCGCTTTCAATGCTCCTACAAATTTTGTTTCTGTTGTTTCTCCATTAGTTTATAATTTTAGCAAAGCTGAGCTCCTTTTCCAAAGAGCTTTGTCCAGCACCTAAAGAAAATTTGCAGGTGGTACTGGTATGTTTTTATTAAAAATGTTAATTACAATTAAAAGCACATACAAGTAGGTGCATACAAGACAAGATCCGACCTTCACTATATTGAACAGCATTCTGAGTTCCCAGAAACTCTGATTAAATATAGTTTTGACTGAAACCATACTGATATGTTCTTTTTCTGAATACTTGTGGCAACAAATCATTCTTTGCCATTAAACAACCATTGCATTGGAAGCAGTGGTCTGAGATATTACAGATAGCATGCATCTGTACTAGTACTATTCAGTTCCTCTACACTGGCTGTTCAAGTCTCCAATATACACAAAATATTTTTTAAAAGTTCCAATAATTATAGTAAATGTGTCGAAATAGTACAATTTCATCTACCTTAATTTCACATTTTGCCTCCATTAGAAAGGAAAACGGGTCATATTTACTCTGAAATTTAAGGCACAATCACTAATACATAAACCACTCCAAGAAGGATTTGCCATTATATTTTAAGTGTCATCCTTAAATACAAAATGGAAAATATCATATTTTAATTCTCTTGGGAAAATTATTATATATAAAACCCCAATAGTGATTTTTATCACATTTATCTTTCTACTGCTTTGTGCAAACAAAGGAAGAAAAATAGTTAGGTAAGTAGCAATGTATTAATACATGGAGTACTTTGCTTGTCATCTGCATGTCAGGAGCTTTTAGCATGTGAATCATAAATTATTTCCAACTCATCCTTTTAAAGTAATCCACCATTCTCCCATTAAAAAACACAAACCAATCTACATTCAAGAGACTTTCAATTTAGTACACTTTGCCACAGGATTTTTATAGGAAGAGGGTTTATAGGAGTTAAAAGAAGGAGACTTACTTAACTGGTCCTGCAAATACCCATTTTCAAAGTAATTTGTAATAAATGGCACTTAAGAAATAGATCCACATGTGCAACCGTAAAAACTGCACTACAAACATTTTCACTGTACATGAGAACTAATGGATATACAGGACTGAAATTCTTACAGTGCCCGGCCTGTTGTAGAGGAGTTTGTGCAGGTTCCTAAGTTCGTCTGTCTTCTTTTTACTCAGAAAGAACTGTATCCTCTCAATTTCACAGAGTTTTTGTCCTTTTCCTGAAACAATTAAAATCAATTATGCTATTCATCACATTCATATACACCTATGTGTTTATAACTTAAAGTTTCTACCATGTTTTTAAAAAGCAAAGAAGTTACTTAAAAATGGCATTAGACATTTTAATAGGTCAAACATTAAGCAGGCCTTTTCCTATCACTTAGGCACCTTGACAGGCTCTTTACCTGCCTTACTAGATACTACTTAGATCAGGATACAAGGATTTGGCATTTCTTTCTATTCCAGTTGCTCCTTTGTTAGTAGTGGTGAGGGACTGAAGATCCTATTCCAAGTAAGTTTAAACATCGCGTAACTTCTATGATTTAAACTGATGCTATAGAATAAAAGAGGGTTTTCATATAATAGCCTTATTATTTTTAAACGGATCATGACTCATAAGTTAGGTCTCATCTACAACAAATTAGTGATTTCATCTTTTTAGAGTTTTCATTATCATTCCTGACACTCAAAATTCTTATGTGACAAGTCAAGCTTACCCGGTGTAATTGTAAAAGGTTCCTTCTGCAGTGAGGATACTTGCATGGTCAGTCGGTCAACCTTCTTCTTCTCCCTTTTTCCTTCAACAATGAGACTCTTTTCTGCAAAAGACAGCTTCCTTAACCACAATATTCTTCATTGCAGATTTGACTGAAGTAACAGGGAAAACAAGACTGACTCTTTGAAACAGCAAACCAAAACCAGGTGATATAACCACGTACTACGACACTTTCAAACCTTTGGCTAATAGGCCGACGTGATTCTACGGAGCTGCATGTACATAACGAGAAGTTTCTCTAGTTTGTAACCACAACCCTGTATCCAATATAACCGTGAAGACAAGACTGTATTTCCCAAAGGTAACTTCACCCACGATGGAGACTGCAAGACTACCCATCCTTTCAGAAACCCATCCTTCTCTCCTTTCACTGCCTTTTTCAGGTACAAAACTGACACTGTTTTGCACATTCTCCTTGGATGCTGCAGTCGCTATGCACACAGCTCCACACACAGCACTCTCAAGAACAATACTATCACCAGATGGGCAAAAGCAGAGTCCAGGATGCCAGCACACAGATTCATTTCCCACTACTGGACTGGAGGAACCACACATTTCAGCAGGAGAAGCAGAAGCACAAGAGCGGTGGGACTGTACTACACATCCCAGGGCTATGCAGAGAAGCACTCTGCAGGGCACAATACAAGTATCACTAACACTACAGGAATATTATTCCCAGAAATTCTAGTACTGCTTACTAATGAATACATTTAGGTTGTTTCATGTATACCCTGCACATCACTGATTTAATGATACCACTCCAGAAGAAAAAGCTAAAGCTTCACCTAAACATTTCATACCAAAATCTTGATCTCAAGTAATACTATCCTTAGTGTTGAACAGATGGGTTGTCCTGGCTTTAACATCTAAAAGCAGCTTTAAAACCTGTATGAACATTATCAAAACTGGTGTGTGACTGCCAAAACCAGAGCGAAACACACACTTGTGTGTTCACAAGAAAGTTGTTTCTGAAAATTCAATTCTAATTACTCTGCTGTTTTCCAAACTGCATAATCTGTCTTCTACTACCTTTCCTAAAGACAAACTTAATCTCTTTCAAGGATCCAAGAGCATCAGTGATTTGGTTTTCACTGTGCCATATCACAGCTCTATTTCCACAAAAATTTCCATTGTGGAGTCTCTGTTTTCAAAGGGAAAGCAAACATTTTTGCATAGTAGTTCCTTCATCCTGTTTTGTACTCCTTGACTACCCTCCTCAATTACATGCCACAACAAAAAACTTGCCTTGCTTGCTCATCCTATCATATTGCCACAATTTTTTATTGCTAAATTAGTCAAATGGAATTTCCACTGACCCAATATAATTACATTTGGATACCCAGAAAATTAATTCACTGTAGTTAAGCAAAGACATCTATATTATTTCCAAAACTACTGCACACTTAAAAGCTTCTCTTTTGTAAACACAGACCACTTCAGAGTGTTACTGGCAAAAAATAATTTGATAAGGGACACTACCTCCTATAATCCTCAAAAAATTTATACAACAACAACAAAATTCCTAGTATTGCAGTCCAGGATGCTGGCACTTCCTTCAGTCTTTTCTGTGATAAACCACCAGCACTGCTTTTAGCGTTGCCTGTTATAGTCTACTGGGAAGCTATTATGACCCATGAGACAGATGCACCATGGAATCTCCTCAATAATTGCACAATTAGCCAAAAATCACAGGAGACTGCATTCAGTAGCTTGGCATTCATTAAAGAAAAATTTATTCAATGGAAAAACAAGTACCCTTTTCTTCTTCCTCTTCCTCCTCTTCCTCTTCTTCATCTTCATCACTTTCCTCAGCTTTGTTTTCAGTTTCAGGTTGTTTCTCATCTGTTTTTTCTGAGGACATTGTATCTTCTTTTGATGAATCAACAGAAGACATGGTGTATGCTTCTGTAAAAAGAGTCAGGGGAAACCATCAGTAGAACAACATCCATGAAAAACACAGGAATGTTACTTTCAAACATGATCTTCTTGTGCGGTAGAAGCAATGTGCTGGTACTGTGATTGTTCACCTTCTCTAATTACTGAAGTCTTCTGCGTACACACAATACATACAATTTTCAGAAGAAGTTGCCATCCATTCTGCAACTAGTCTGGTTAAGAACACTCTAAAAGGTTATAAATTCTTTTCACACACAAGTCTTCAAGCTGCTTTTGTGAAGCATTCGGAAACACCCACTCAAAGCAGCTGATACTGTTATCTATTAAAAACTGCAGTGTCTTAAGATATCACCATTTTACTGCACCCTGCTATAAAGTTATTTCTGATCATGGTTAACTATGCATGAAGTTTCCTAGTAACTTAAACAAGTTACTTATTTAAATGGGAAAAGAAAAATTTTTTAAAAAAGTTGCAAGTAATTCAGGAAAGAATTAACACTGCTTTCATAACTCAGACAGCTGCTGCATCTTTGGGCATGAAAATACTTCCTGGTTTTAATTTGGAAACCTACAACAAAAAGGAATAAATGCTTCATACTTAGTATATTTAAGACTCTTTTCTTAGCATGTGAATTGGCCTATATGTAAACTTTAAAACTAAAATATCTTAGTTATGTACGTACCAGAAAACGTCTATGCAGTAAAGCAAGATAACCATATGTTTCATTTTTTAAAATTCTAGATTTCAAAAATTTTCACCGTTTGGATCTGGAACAAAATTTCACGTAATTAAACATTTTCTTTTTGCAATATTAAAGCCAAAACTATCTGCAAGAGATCAGGTGCAATAAGTAACTTATTTAATTTAAATTCGCTGCTTATATGCAGTATTAGCAGGTGCCAGAGATCAATGGTGTTCCAAAAGACACAAAACGTGAGTTAATATTTATTAGTAATAGTACGAGGAAAATTAAAGTTTCCTGGCTAAGTCACCAAGAAAAAAAAGAATATTTTAGGATATTACTACCAGTACTTAATTTGTAATAAGTAATCTGGCATTCTCACGGCGATTACTGACTTTTACTTGAAGTCACGAGTAAAAGCAAGGGAAGCACTACAAGCTCTTTCCTTCCCCTTTCAATGGGAATAGAAGAGCAAAAGGAAAGTTAGAAACTTCTCAGCTTTTCACCACCTGGGTTTATGACGACGCTTTGCTTGGGAGAAAAAGGGTTCTGGGTCGACCTTTACCAGGAGACGGTCTCCCTCCCTCGCCTGGGGCTTTTCAGACGGGGACTCTCCCTCCACCTGTCCCCTCCTTCCCGACTTTTAAGCTGGATGCCGGGGCAAAGAGACGGCGATGGGCAGCGCCCGGTGGCGCCGGCGGCCAAGGCGCCATCGCCTCCTCGCTCCAGCCGGACGCAGGACCGCTCCGCCCGCTCCCGCCGCAGGACACCGCAGCACCCAGGAAACACCTCGGGCAGAGGCCGGGAGGGAGGGAGGAAGCTCCGGGGACAAGCGCCCCGCCCCGGTGCGGGACGGGAGCCCTGCGGCGCGGCGGCCGCGTTTTGTTTCTTCTCGTCACAGCCCGTCCCCGCTCGGCCCGGGCGCGGCGAGGCGGGACCGCTCTCGGGCGCCGTTACGGCCATGGCGGCGGGACCCACCTCAGCTCGAGCCCCGGCTCCCGGCTCCCTCCTCAGGCGCGGCGGCAGCAGCTGTAGGCGGTAGTTACTGCTGGACGAGACGGGTCCGGGCGCAGCGACACACGCACCCCCCGCCGCGGCGCAGCCCCGCAGCCACCAGCCACTCTTTCCCTTTCCCTCTCCCTCTTCCCTCCCTCCCGGAATCAACAAGGTTTTCAAAATGGCGGGTTCTCGGGCGGCGAGGAGGAAGCGGGAAGACGGCGGCCAATCAGCGCGCGCGGCCCGGCGGGCGCGGGGAGGGCAGGGGAGGGCTGGGGAGGGTGCGCGTCACGCGCGCCCGCCCGCGGTGACGTCAGGCCGCGCGCGGCAGCGGGCGCGCGCTCCCGCTGAGAGGAAGGGGGCGGGGGACGTGAGGGGCTGGAGGTTGCGTTTTCCCTTTCAAAGCCGGCACCGTCTGTAATTGCAACGCCTTCAAAAAAAGCTTTAAAATAAGGAATCTGCATGTCTTATCCTGCCTAAATTGGGCGGTGATTAATATACACTCCCCAGACTTCCCTTTTGTACACAGTATATAAATTGTAGTGTTTCCTAATACCTCTGGAACAGGTTGCGCAGTGAAGCTATGGATGCCCCATCCCTGGAAGTGTTCCACACCAGGTTGGATGGGGGTCTCAGCAACCTGGTCTAGTGGAAGGTGTCCCTGCCCGCATCAGGTAGGTTGGGACTAGATGATCTCTGAGGTCGCTTCCAACCCAAGCCGTTCTACGTTTTCAAGTATTTCGTAGTATTTGTGTTCCACATGTATCCTACTTTTACTACCAGTTCTACGTGAC
This sequence comes from Aphelocoma coerulescens, assembly GCF_041296385.1. Taxonomy (NCBI): domain Eukaryota; kingdom Metazoa; phylum Chordata; class Aves; order Passeriformes; family Corvidae; genus Aphelocoma; species Aphelocoma coerulescens. The sequence goes on along the minus strand of NC_091015.1, from coordinate 73,726,180 downwards.
TGTGCTTTACGCGCGCCTACGATGAACAATTCCCCGGCGCGTGGCGTTCTTCCCACTTCCTCTGTTTTACTCCAGCGCGGCTCCTCCCCGCGGGGGCCGGTCTAAAGCGCCTGTTCCTTGCCGCGGCTCCGTGTGTCGGATCTGGGCGCGCGTCCGTGCGGTCGCGGCGCGGGCGGGATGCGGCGCCGGGCGGTCCCGCGCGGCTGCAACGGGCGCGTCTCGCTCGGGGCGCGGCGGGACGGGGGTTGCGGCCAACGGGAGGGAACGGCGGAGGTGTGAGGTCGCCTCCTTGCTCCTGCAAAATGTAGGGTCACGGGCGACCCCCGAAAGAGCCGAGGGCCGCTCCCAGTCCCCGCGCTGTGGCCTGAGTTTAATTTTGAAGTTTAAGACTTAGTCTTGGAGCCTGAGAGGAGGCCAGGCTGGTCTCCACGTGCCTTCAGCAGGGGTACACAGACGGTGTGTTGGAGAAGGAAAGCAGCCCGAACTAGCCAGTGCAGGTGACTTGTCTCAAAGCCGCGTTGTCCCAAGAGCAGCTTCTTGGCTAGTGTGAGGAGCTGTAGGTATGTGACTCTTACTTTGGGAGGGACCAGGTAAAGGGATAGTAAAAGAGAGGAAATGAGTGTCACACTCCTGTGAATTGTTCATCTTAGATGCATGTAAAGCATAGTCCCATAGAAGTGGTAGTAAACCCAGGAAATATGTGTAACACAAATACTACAAAATATTTAGAATCGTAGAACGGTTTGGGTTGGAAGGGACTTTAAAAGTCATCTGGTTCTAATCCCCCTGCTGTGGGGAGAGACACCTTCCACTAGTCCAGGTTGCTGAGACCCCCATCCAACCTTGTGTGGAACACTTCCGGGGATGGGGCATCCACAGCTGCTCTGGGCAATATGTAGGATAAAGGTACTAGGAAAGACTATGATTTATATACTGCGTACAAAAGGAAAATCTGGGGAGTGTATATTAGTCACTGCCCAATTTAGGCAAGAGAGATGCAGATTCCTTATTTTAAAGCTTTTTTAAAGCTGGTGCAATCACAGATGGCAGTCGTTTTAAAAGGGAAAATGTAAATTATTTACCAACAATATGTAATTAGACAAGCTTATTGTTAGCACACAATAAGGAGACAAAAATATCATTGAGCCATGGGCTACACAAATGGCACAAGACAGATGTTTGAAGACAACAAACTACTTCCCATAAGATGAATAGGTTTGGATTAATTCAGAATTGTGACAGAAGACATCCAAAGGCTGTGCTTCAGGTTGTGATGATAAATTAGATCGTCATTTTGTAAAGATATTTACCCAGTGGAGATGATTCGCCTAACTGAATTAGGTATGTAGATACTCTACACATACCACATTAGATGCACCTTCATCTTGAGGAGAAATAGAAGATAATGGTTTCATTGATCCTTTTAGTGAAGTCATACCACTGTAGTAGCTGACAGACCCTTAAACATAAACGGAATCCAGTATTCTAGGAATGGATATACTCAATGAAGGTAAATTTCATTTTGTCCCAGGTTCTTCCAGCAGAACTTCAACAGCTATAACTCTCTTGATTGTGTTTTTTGAGACCTTCTATGCCGTTCATAGTATCTTTTTGATCGACAAGTTTATGGAGTAGTTTCAGTATGCTGTTAACAATTTACTAATTGGTTGTTGCATCTCCCAGATAAGGCTGAGACCAGACAGATTAAGAAGACTTTTCAGAAAAAATCTGCAAAGCTAGAATTTGGGAGGAGGTGACCAATTTGAAAAAAAAAAAATCAGGTATGTTTTAAAGGGAAATTGCTAAGTACAAGAAAATAGTTTGAAACTGGTTTATCTTCCCATATTGACTATGAGTAGGAATGCTCATTCTCAATATACTGCTTTGGGATACTTTGCTGTATCAACACTTCTATATTGCTGCCTTCTCCCAGTCTGATGAAGTTCACTTAATTATATGATTTCAGCTGAGATTTGAAAGCCCTGGATGGGATAGTTATATTAGCATAAAATATTAGCATTATCTAAGGTGTTTAGACGGTGTAATGAAAGGTTCTAAATGCAACCTAAAAGCCTTTGTCCTGGAAGAAGGACAAATTGGAAAGGAGTAAGTCATTGTAAGCAGTTCTTAAGAGCTGCTTCCTATAGCCTGCTCTCCTTATTCCATCACAGAGAGTCTGCTCCTCTTCTATCACAGTCCTAATGATAGGGACACTGAGTCTTTGACAGCTAGCTCCATCTGCAGACACCAGTTCTATAAAGCATAGTTATCCTGGAGCTACCTGGGGCTCACTTTTAGACATCAAAGGGTATGTTTCTTAGACATCATAGCTCAGTAGCATTAAATGGTGAAAACTGGTCTGAGGGTGCTGTAAAAAGGGGCAGCTGCATGTTTGAGCATACATTAGAAGGTTGTATTTTATGCTGAAGTGCACCAGGCAGTGCAGTTTTAAACATGGTCACCAGCCGCTGTTAATTAATAAAAAAAGCTCTTTTCAGTTAGTTCAGAGCAGCTTGTATTAGCAAGCAATGTTTATTGGCTTTTGGTATAGAGCACAAAACAATGTATGAGAAGCTTTTGGGAGCAGAAATGTAGGCTTCCCAGGATATACAAAGTCCCCCAGGGTGCCTTTATTTTGTTTCCAAAGTGACCTGTTACTGCAGTGTCCTGCTGTCAGCACAGAAACTGGCAAGTCTGCTGTGGGCATAACTACAGAAAAAAATTCTGTGAATTGCAGAGAAAGTGCCCTGCATCAGACACTAAGTACCACTCGTTTGGAATTTTATCCATAGAGTAAAATACCACAGCAACAAATGATGGGATGCTCCTTTTTAGTAATGTAGGTACTGTTGCTTTCTGTTCTTGTATGAGTCATATAAATATATGTATGTGTGTGTCCACACTTCAGGGTTTTTTTAACAGTCATGTGACAACATGTTTCCTAGAAATGTCAAAATGCCTGGCCTGTGAAATTCTGAGAAAATTCTGTGCAAATGCCAAGTACATCTTTATTAACACTGGGGGCAGTGTACAGCTTTTGAATCTAAGGGTTATTTAATCGCTGCTGAAAGCAGGACTCTAAATATGAACCAATGATTGTGTTAATTCATACAATTTAAAAGACGAGAACTTGAAAACTATTTGAGTAGTATGCAGTTATGGTGCGATCAATAACACAAGCTGAGGATCTCCAAGTGTTAACTGCATTTTTGTGCAAGGTATTTCACATTTGTTGACTGATAAGAACACTCAATTTGCACAGTGTTTCCTAAGGGGATCCAGCATCCTTCATTCACTTCCTTTTTTATACACCATCTAAGTGTTTCAGGATTAGCAGGCTATTGCATCATCCACGCTTGTCATGTCTGACCCTTAAGAAGCTTAAGGAGTTGTCCCTGTAAATACAAATACAAACATGAAATGTGTAATTGATATTAATCAATCTAAACAGTTTCACTATACTTCAGAAGTCCCTTTTTATGCCATGATTCGGGGTAAGTATGTGCAAGATTCAACAAAATTGTAAAGTACTAAGAAACATCAGAGACAGACAATGAATCAAAGTAGTATATGAAGGCACATTTTCCATCTGTGTCTGTGTTGTCAGACTGAGCTCTGTGTGGGGATTTCTGTTTACCTTCAAGTTACCATGAAGTCAAATCTTACTCTGCAGGGTTTGAAAATTACAGTTTTGTGTGTGGTTGGTAACAACTACAACTCTATGTTCAGTCAAAGGATGCACAGCTTTTATGTGTTGAATGAAGTACTTAGATCTACTGCTAGATCCAATATTTAGATCTCTACGGGAGGAGCCTGGAAACTCTGCACAGTTGACATGTAGCTCCCGCAGGCAACAACCCTATAAAACTCTGCTGTTGACACAAAGGAGAGGAGTGTAAAAAGGCTCTTGCCTTAGTGTCCCACACGCTTCTCACTATCGAGCTGTGTTCGCAGGATGGTTCCAGAGCAAAGCATGGCAAGGACAGAATCTGACCCGTGGTGAATGCTCGCTCAGTTACCAGCCTCCTGCTACCTTGGGAGAGCGTTGCAATGAATAGTGCGTGGATGTGCCAGAGAGCTATGCAAATATTATGTAACTCACACTTTGGAAAAAGAAACACTGTCCATTCATTTATGCCTTAAAGGTTTGAGTCTGTAAATTTCTACTTGACAGGTCTATAGGTTTTTGTACAATTACACATTTTTGAACTCGTTGTAAATGGAAAACATTGCTGGGACTATTATACTTTGCCCTAGGAACAGTTTGCACCTAGCCCATCATCAAGTTGTGCTACACAGTGAAACTGGTGGTTTTCCACACACGTGTACAGGTATTGGCAACCTCTTTTTAAAAAAAAAAAACGACCAAAGAACCAAGGATGAGAAAAATGAAAACACTGTGGCTTTCTAATAATTTAAGGTGATCTTGGCAATAACTTATCGTCCTGACATGATATAGTGCAACGTTTTCCAGAAGACAAGAAGCTTTTCTTTCCCGAGCGAGGTCCTGCCCCCCACAGACGCCCTGTAGCGGTGGGACCCACCCGGCACCGAGCCCTTCCGCCGCCGCGCTCGGGACGTGGGAAATGAATTTGCCCTTTGTGGGAGGCGGCGGCGGCAGCGCTGCCTGCAGCTGCACGCCCGGGACCGCCGCCGGCAGCGGCCTCGGCGGCCGGAGCACCGCCGGTCCCTGCGCTCGCCGGCAGTCCCCGGACCGGGAGGCGGATGCGCGACGGGGCAGAAGAGCTACGAGGGCAGCAGGAGGCGAGCGCAGACAGGGGACTCGCAGCAGCTCCCCGGCCGCCCTCCCGCGGGATACCGCCCCCGGAGCGCGCCCGCCCCGCACCCAGGAGAAGCCCACGGCCAGGCACAGGTAGGGAGCGGCGGGCGGGTGCCGGGGCCGTCCCGAGCGGCCGCCGCGCCCCGGCAGCGGGAGGCGCTGCGCTCCCAGCGCCGGGGCCTCGATTTTCCCCGGGGGGCCCGGGTAGGCACCGACCGGCACCTGCAAGCGCGGGGAAGGGAGTCGAGCCCTTTCCCTGCTTCTCCCGAAGCCTCTCCACCCCCGCCTTTCAGGTGAACAGGAGGTGATTGCTGGCTCGAGGCATGCGTGTTAATTGCTTTATCTTATGCAAAAGAGGCGAACTTTTTAATTTTAACTGAAGTTTACTTTGGGATTTGCATGTGGTTCCTCTCGACTGGAAGCTACGGAATGCAAGTGTGCTCCAGGGCTAACATAATGGGATAGTGGCATTTAGTGGGGATTTCATTTTGTATACTTACAAGTAATATTCTGAAGCCTAATCGAGGTTTCATTTTAATTTTAGATAACATTAATGTCAGCATGTACTCGGTAAATTTGACAGTTTTAAGTTGTTTTTCTCATACCTTTTCTTTAGGTGTGCTTTGCTACATGTAAGGTACAAGTGCAACTCTACAAAAGCTTCTTAGCCTTGAAGAGACTACTGCTATGACTAATTTGCACACTTCTCAGGTTCAGTCTCTTAGTATTTACGATGAAATACATAAATTAGATGCAGAAACAAATATTAAAGTATCCAAGTGTTCTCAGTCCATAGTTGCAACAATTACATTTATTATATGGAAAAAGAAATCCCAACTGAAGTTGTTTAAGGGTTTATACATCTGGCTGTAATATTCAATCTACTTTAAAATTCCATGTGAATTCTGTATGAACCATGCCTTCTTTTTAAATTACTGTAATTTTACACAGAAAATATTCATAGCATATTAAAGCAGTATCCATAGCCTGGCTTAGACTAACAAAGCCATGAAGTTCAGTATGGAAGCAAAGTGTTTATCCTCATTTCACCTCCATATCCTTGGTTTCTAGGCATTTCTTCTCACAAATTACGTAGTTATTCATTGTTTGACCCTTGCAGGGCTTTAAGTTTAGTGAAGTGAGTAAATGCCAGGTGATCAAGTTCTATTACCAGCTACTTCAGACTTTACACCATGGTAACTTTATTTGTTTCAGAGCTGTTACTGCAGTTACCTGACTGTAACTGGAGCCTGAATTTGTTCAATAGCTTGTCATATTTTTTTACTTTGCCAGCTCAAGTTGAAGTTTTTAATACAGGATTTGTATGTAAATTGGATAAAGCACAGTTTAATTGATTCCCCTCTTTACTAGGACTTGCTGAATTGGAAATATAGGTGTAACATATGCTTTTAGTAGAGACAAGAAACCACAGTGCTGTTTTGTGTAGCTAAAAGCTATAAGCTTTCAGTCCTGGTGATTTTGTAGTGGAAATTCAGATATGACAGAACTGAAGGCTTTAGGGAAACTATTTTATGTGTACACACATAAATAAACATGCAAATTACAGATGAGAAAGACTTTTAAAGTCTTGAAAGGATTCCAGCAATGACATTCTGAAAGAGAGACAATTTAGTTATAGGAAGCTCATATTTTCCTCTCTGGTGGCTGGACTTCAGAGGCTTCACTGGTTTCTGCATCTGGCTTCCTCTTAGTGTGAGGTGGGCTCCACCAAGGCCTAGGACACCAAGGAGAGTTGCAGGAAGCCTGTAGAGAGCTCCAGGTGTTTAGCAGAGGACAGATTTACTGTTTTGTAAGTGAGGTCTTGGTTTGTTCTTGTTCTATGTTAATGCATATTTAAGGAGGCATGTAGGTAAAGTTTGCTTGCAGCATAAGAACCTAGAGAGGCATATTTTAAATTACTAATGAACGTAAAGGGAAAAGGCCTTATCTTTTTATTATACAGAAATTTGATATTCAAGTATGATTGAATGGAAGTGGATTGTCAAAGTCTTACTTAAATGTTGTTGCAATACTTTTAAGTGGAAACAAATTTTGTAACACTTATCTGAAATGTCACTTTTAATAGAAGTATCCTTATTTTGGAGAAAACATGGTTTAACACCTAATTTTGAATGTGTGACTCAACTCTTTGTTACATGAAGGGGAAATTAAAGAATTAAAAGAAACATTCTGAAGTTTTTGCTGAGCTGCAGCCTAATCTAAATATTATAGAAAGGTTAGATGTTTGTAATTGTAGATTCTGTCACTACATTTCTCCACCATGTTGCTTTTTCATTTATTATTTTTCCAAGTAAACTTTGATAGATGCCTTTTATTTAAAGTTTGAAGCATGATAGATTTGCACTGACATCATACGTTACATAATTCCAAGAGGTATCCATATGCAATAATGATTATAAAAAACCATGAAAAGGGAGAGTGCATTTACGCTAAGAGGACTGAATCACTCACCACTCTTTCCAGTGGATGTACTGGCTGAAGAGGCTCATCAATCTGAAATGTGCTATTGTATAGTGCATTCAAATGATGTGGCAAGGTCTGAAAACTGTGAAACTAATCATTCCTGACTAGCAGCTGTGGACATAGTGATAAAAATTTCTTTCTTACTGGAGCTTAAAATAAAGACTGCACCTTGGTAATTACCAGATAAAACGATCTGGCTTGCAGGAATTATATATAATAGGTAAGAGAAAATTCCCCATGTTAAAACGTCAGGTGGATAATTTTGCTTGTAGCAAGTAGGAATGAAATTCAAGGACACGTATTACTTTGGTATGGTATAAAGGAATGAAGATGCTGGAGTAGGAGTGATTAGAGATGCTACTATGCAAAAGGAAAGGTAGCTGGATATTTACTGGGAAGGCTGGAGCCAGTTCTGCAGAATTTGACTTCTCCCAAATTTTACTCTTAGGACTTCAGCCATTCTTTGTGGAGGAAGACACTGACTTAAATTCACACTGATCTTGAATGGCTGCTCAACTTTTTTTTCTGTGCAGAAGAGAAGCTTGTAGTTGTAAATTTTATTGTTCCTTTAAACAGACTTTTCATATTTCAGTCCTTTTCACATGACAATAACAGATACATTCTGAAGTCTTCCTAGTATAAAGTAGGATATTTACATGTGTTGATGGATTTTAGAAAACATTTGCTCAAGATTTAAATATGTTTTACCAAATATTGCTTAAATCTTCATCTTTGAAAAAGTGGAAAGGCTTTTTTAGTATGGAACCAGAAGTTTCAAGTCCTACGTGTATGAATCTGATAGTCACATCCTCTGTGTGATCAAAGACAAATTAGTGAACGTTTCTGTACCTGGGCTTTGTAGGTATAATATGGAGTAAATAATTACACATTCACAGAATATTCTGAGTTGGAAGGGACCCACAAGGATCACCGAGTCCAGCTGTTAAGTGAATGGCCCATACAGGGATTGAGCCCACAACCTTGGTGCTGTTAGCACCATGCTCTAACAGGGGTATTCTGAAGCTTGCTCAAAAAATGAAACGTTGTGTGATGTCCAGTGAAAGGAAGCTGTGTAAGTTCTTAAAATGGTTAATGGAATTGTATACTGTGTTTTAAGTCATGCCTGTAAAGTTGGGCTAAGCCTTTCTGGTCAAAATACTCAAATACAAGAGTATCCACTTACATGGAAATCAGTACTTTAGTATCCTATTTATTTTGCAGATTATATCAATACACTATTTTACTTGATGTAATTCTAAAAATTAGATTGCTCTGTAAAATACTTTGGTTACAGCAATCCCTGTACAAGTCCAAATTATTGCAGGGATGTCACAGAAGGCAGAATTTGAGTATTGAATTGCCTGAAGATGAGTGATGCCACTTCTGAAATGTGGACATTACAAATAGACTTTCCAGGAATAACATCACATCGCTACCTACATGCATCTGTAGCTTTTCCAGAAAATTTACAGACTAGCTAGGTAAAATTCTTAAACTAGTTGGAATTTGCCAGTTAGTGTCTCTAAGTGAAACCACCTCCAAACCACTAAATTTGGACTAGTTGCTCAGGTAAAGTCAGTGGTTTTTTCCTTTTTTTTTTTTTTTTTTTGGTTGGTTAGGGTTTTTTCTTTTTCCTATCTTATGTCTTGGTAAAATAAGGATTAACATAGTATGATTATTACTTAATAGCAGAACTGGAAATAGGCTGCAAGTCTGCTGATTTCCATCCATACTGTGTGGGCAGTGGAAAAAGAAAATGGAAATTTACAACATCTTTCCTAAAAGTCAGTAGAAAAGAGCAGAGTAAACCGATCAAGCTGTACAGTCCCAGAAGACCTTTAATTGCTAACAGGAACAGTTTATCTGGAAATGGTTCTGTTGCCCATTCTGTCTCCTTTGGTGGTTTTGCTGCCTATGAAGCAGCAGCCTCACCATGCTCTACAGCTCAGTTTATTAGGATGAAACACTGGGTTGTGATCCATGGAAGGCAGCTGGGATTCAGGACAGAAACCTGAACATTTACTGGTTATTAACTGATGACTTTTCACTTCCAAATCTTCTTTTCTGTGTTTGTGAATGTGTATGTGTTTTATTATGCATATTTTGTTGGCATGAAAACTGCAACACAATTATTTTCTTCAATTTTTGGCGGTGACTTTAGAACTTTGGCTGTTTGTGCTTTTCAGGACTTCAGCACAAAGCAAGCAAACATCTGTTACTGTAGGTGCCCTATTTTAGGGCAAAGAGGTATTAGTGAGAGGAAAGTATCCAGAGGTCTGATGTCTCCTGTATTCTCACTCCCACATTTTTCTGTACATTGTGAGCAGGTTTTAAGGTAGATCTTGAAATGCAAAATTCACTTCAAAACTGGTATTTTTTCAGGTTAAGATGGTGCATTATTTCAAACATTATGTAGAACAATTGTCTCACTTAAACTTATTAATGATCCAATATCCACAGATAGGTGTATTACAATAATTTCAAAAGATTTAAGAATTGGTAAAATAGACCTTGGCTTTGTTCATTTTCTGGAGTGTTTCAAATTTTATTCTACAGTTTTCATATAAATAATTTTACAAGACACTTCAGACCTTTTCTTTTTACAGAACCTTTGTTGTTGCAGGTATTTTTGTATTTCTTCAGTTTAGAGGAAGGTGATACCTATTTCAAAATAAATATCCCAGCTTCTTCAAGTAATTATTTTATAAGTAAGCTGAAAGTCTTTAATACTGGAAAAATGTAAACCATCAAACTTATCAAAATCCTATGATTCTATGAAATTATCTACTGCTTTTTGGAACAAAACATGCATAGTTATGTGGACAAAAGTGGCTTTGTGGAGTAGAACATGTTCGCATGTTTTTTGAGCATTTGTTCCTGATGCTGGAGATCAGTGTACAAAAATCAGACAGAAGTAGAGAGCACACAATATGATGCCTGTGCCTTGAATTCAGCTGAGTTTTTTGAAATAAATTATGTTATGTTCGTGTTATAATAGGTGGTAGTCTGTAGTAGCTGCTAAGTGGAAAGTTATGTAAGAATTTTCTCCATCGTTTTATGTCTGAATGTTGTCTTTGCATATTTACAATTTAATGAAATAGTCTCCTTTCCCAATGAAAGTTTTATGTTTGGTTTTAGTCCAGAGGTTTACTTTCCTGGAAAGCTTATGGGAAAATACCTTGCCTGGTTTTGATTAAAAAAAAGATTTGTATGCTTTTCCCATTTGAAATGTAGCTGGAGAAAGAGACTGGCGTTATATAAACACAACTGTATAATTTGACAGTTTTAGCCTGGCCATTTCGCATTGAGAGTTTAATTACTTCGGAAATAAAAGATTGAAAAAATATTTTAAAATTCTGGTGTCTGTTTCTAGTTTACTTTAAGTTGTTTTATGCTATTTTGTCTTTTGAAAGACTTGCAGCCTGGTTGCTACCATTTGGTGAGGCTTGTACTACTGTGCTTTTAAACTGCTGTCAATTAGTACAAACTAATACCTACTACACTTGCTACGGCCTTCAGTAGGATGAGACTTCCTTGGATGCTTAGTTAGGCCTTAAGGGAAATACTTAGTGCCCACTATGTAAAGCATCTTTTATTATTCATGAGAATTAGACTTTTTGGTAGTGAATTGCAGCGTTGATCACACATGAGCTTTGTAACCTGAACACTCTGATGTGTTGGAAGAAGTCTGTCCTCTTGCCTCTCAGAAATAGGTTCTGAAACCTCAATGCTGTAAGTACCTATGAGAGTGGTTTCCTGATTTGCTCACCAAATAAAGATGGATTATTCACATACTCAGGGTTTCTACAGTTTGTGTGCAGGATTGTAGACCTTAATAATGTAACATAGCTGACATCTCTGTAACAGGTTTTAAAGCTTTATATAAGATTGTACTACATAATATTGTTTGGCCTAGTTGTTCTGTAACACTTCCCATTTTGGGCTTTAAAAGTAAACATGTCCAAAACACTAACAATTTGCTTAATTTTCCTTAAAATTTGCTTTAAGGTCTGTCAGGTCCTAAAGCCTCGTAAAATCTTTCCAATGTTTTAATGAAGTCCTGGATGTAGCAACTGTGAGAAAAGTCTTTTTGTCCATGGTAAATTGCAATCTGATGTATCCTGTTACTGAAACCAGCTGGGAGTCTACACAGACTGAGTGATTCAATTGCAGAGTTGCTGTGTGTCACTTCTGACTTGTAAAGGTCAGTTCAATTTGTAAGTTTAAGCCTCCATCTAACCTGCTGCAGGCTTTGATGTGAGGGAATCCAGATGCTGAAAAGTGAAGCAGGATCTAGCATTCACTATAGAACTTAAACCTTATTAAAAACGAATGCCATGGCTGTCGTCAGAGTAAGAATTTAGTTATGTTGTGGCTATTTCTTATTTAAGGTGTGTATATATTTAATTTTCGGGGGTTTTTTTAATGGTGTGTTTAAGAGGTGACTTGCCAAGGAAGACTTTGGCCTGTAGTACGCATCAGAATGGTCAATAATACAGGGGTGGTATCATACATGTATTTTCTTAGAAGTCTGAGTGTTGTTAGATTACAGCTTTATTGTGTGTCTAATTGCCTAAGCAATTACCCCTTAGAAGATGCATTCACCTTTAGTTTTCAAAAAAAGTTTTGCTTTTCAGAGTAGTTTCTACTTTTAAACTTTATTAAAGAAAAAGAATAAAACAAACCCCAAACCCAGATATGTGACCTTACTTGGCACAGAAGGTCACATATCTTGGCTTTCCATCTGGTTAAGTAATTCAGTTGAAAAATGAGCTAGGCAACAGAGCCATTTTTGTCATTTTTGCAAGTGCCTTACAAAAATACTTACTTGAAATGCTTTCACTTCACACTTCTTCATAGCTACCTTCCTGCCCAGTGCTAAACACAGCCCTCTGTCTTCACTGCATTTTGTGTCTCAGAAAAAATGAATAGCAGTCTCTAAGCTTGTGTACATAGGAACATTCAGGAAAAATATTCCAGGTTACTTCATGGACATTCTATATTATGAATTTGAGCTAACTTCAAAAGTTTATCAGTTAAATCACATTCAAATCTGTTATGGATTTTTTTATTTGGAAGTGATTTTTGTTTGTGAATTCTAAAGTACATTAAGTTAAATTTACTCCTTAAGTAAATTAAACGAGCATTTTACAATCACTTTTAAGCTTCAGTTATGGTTTAACTAATACATTTTAAAAGCTTTTTCAAATTAATCTTCCTGAAAGTTCTGGCTAATAAACCCTTCTAAGTTGTGGTAGGGTGATTGCAGAGGTTACTATGTCTTGTTCTCTGTTCTGCTTCACTCCTCAGTCTGCTGGACAAAGAGCAGCAGAACAACATGGATACTTCTTGAGCAGCCAGGATGGTACATAGCTCAAACTCATGTTCAGAGAAAGCAAATACAGTGGACTGTGAACTGGGGGGGCACAAGGCACGGACATATTGCTTATTGTGCTGCAGCAATGACCATCTTTGGCAGAAAGTGGGGCAGGCAGCAGAAAGGGGTAACATCTTCAGCATTCCCTAACATCTTCAGCTGCAGGTTTTGGCAGAACTTGCATCAGTAGCAAGAACATCTCTGTAAATGAGCAGTCTACAAACAGTGAAGTAGGAATGTGGTCTCTCCTGGAAATCTGTGTTTAATTAAACTGTATAGGGGGGTTGGTTTTGGTGGTTTTTTTGTTTGGTTTTTGTTGGTTGTTTCTTTTTTTTTTTTTTCATTGGTTGTTTGTTTGGTGTAAGTTTGTATTTTACTGACACTGAAAACACTTCTTCCAAGAGAGGTTGCTGGGGGAAAAAGGTAGAATGTACACAACACCCGTTGCGCCACATTGGCTCCTGTTTTGGGTGTTACTGAATATTCTTGTTCAATGTAAATTATACTGAATCATAATGCTCCATTATACTGGAGTGTTCAGCTCACTGCACATGGAAGTAGTTGTTGAGTGTTTGAATTTGTACTGTATATTCATACCCTCAATTAATACAAAGAAGAGTAACTTCTTTGTGTAGATAAGTTGTAAGAGTCCTTCATTCATGCAATTCTTGAATGTATTCTTGAATATCTTCCCACACTTTTCAAGCAGTATGAAAGTCTGCTGCTCATGTGGACATCCCTGATTCCAATGATCCTCACACAGTGAGGCCATCCTGGAGAAACTGCAAGAAGAAATTTTGAATGCAGTTAGTGGTGAGATAAGGCACGCTTCCTTCTCTGGAGTTATGATTACATTCTGTACAGATTCATTTGGATGAACATGTGGAATCTTTCTCGCTTATGTGGTTCTGGCTAGGAACACTGACTACTTTTCAAACTTTGTGCGTAGTAATGTACATTGAACTTCTTTATAACCTGTAAGTAGTTACACATCACTTTCTTCTTCTGTAATCTAGACCCAATAATCTGGATTTTTCTGGTAGTAACCTGCAAAAAGCCCCAAAATATGCCCCCTTAAACATTCCTGGTGCTTCCCAAACCAAATACTCCCTTTTGACTAGTGAAACAGATCATGTTCTTTGGCATGGGCTCTGCTCCTGACCTCAGAGAAACAGTCATGAAAATGAATTGAAACAGTCCAGAGCAGTTGGAAGCAGCTTCTTTGGAAATACTACTAGGTGTTGGTTTCTGCTTTCTTCTGACAGTACCTGGTTTTGTGCTTGGGATTCTTCTGAAGGCTGGTATAAGCAGTGTTCATAGACTTGCAACCATTTCTATTCTGTCTTTTGCTCAGGTAAATTTAATGTTTCATTCTTACAGTATATTGGGACTTTTTTTTGAATGCAGGTTTTTTCCTTACTTGCATTCTGTAATCATTGCAGAGCCCATTTTGCTTTCTGTGTTGTATTTGATTCTGGCAAATATAGTATAATATGTAAATTTGTCTATATTTGATTGTGCCAATTGACATTTTCAGATACATTTGGAAAAGTCCAATAGAACTCAAGTGTTTCAGGATATTTTAAAAGAAAATCTGAAGATAATTTAAGAAATGCATTAATTGATGTTTATAGCTGATGAGGAGACAGGTAAAGGGACAAATGTTGCTTGTGCTGTTATTGTACGTTTGTGTGGCAGTAGATTTCCAGATCCTTCCAGTGTATAATGAGATGAAGATGGGAAGAAAAAAACAAAAACAGCTCAAGTGAAACAATTTGTTTTATTTATTTATTAAAATATTAGTGGCCTAGGAAGAGAACTCCTATTTCTTTATTGCAAAAGTGGTGCTGCTTTAGTGGGATCACTCTGTGTCATTCATTAAACTGTCAGAAGAAAATGAACAATACTGGGGAGTGGAAGGATGTGAAAACTGTAGAACCCACTCGAACATGGGAAAGTTTCACATGTCCCTGACCCTTCATCCATCACACAGGGACTGTGTAAGGATTACAGAGGACGAATGTGCCCGTTGGTGCCTGTTGGCCTCACGAGGTGGAGCTCCTCTCCTTCCTTACCTTACTCCGGGCCCTTGGAGGAATTGCCCTTGTCTTCGATTTTGCATGGAAATTCCTTCAGTCTGTGCTTCTGCTGGAGGGGGTGTCTCTGCCCTCCTCCTGGCCACCCACCAAGTGTTGCTGCTCTCTTTTGTGCTACTTCTAGCTCTTCTTGGCAGCATGATTAACTGGATAATAGACATGGAGCAGTTGGAAAGGGATCAGGTTGTTTGTCATTTAAGGTTCTGCTCAGTGCCCAGACCTTGCAGATCACATGCCTGCACCAGTGCTATTCTGGCACAAATTAGAAGTCAGGACCCTCTTTCTTTTTGGGAGGTAAAATGAAGTTAGGTCAGTTTTAGCTTAAAACTATGCCCTGAGCATGGATATGATGCTGTCTAGTGCAACTGCCATTCCCGTAGGAAAAAGTGGATTTCTATTACATTTCTGTACCAATTCATATACTTCCTCTGTTGCTGGGGCAAGTCCAGTAAACTGGTCTGATGACAAATGTTTATTCATTTTTGGAGTTTGGCAGAAGACTTGACTAAATCTTCTGTCAGATGAGTCAGCTGGACTGTCTGCCTTTGTGGTTGACAGTTACCAGGTCTGGTGGAGAAGAAGCTAAGGAAGAAAGAAGTGACGGGGAAGGAGGCAAGTAGGAGCTCATCTTTCAGGGGAAACCCACCATTGCACCAGATTGGAATGTGTTGGAGGCATTATATCTAAATATTTAAAACAACAATGTAAAAATTTGAGTAAAATTTCAGTTGAGGGTACATTTCTTTCTGTCCTCACAGTTCTAATGACTTTCTTTTGAATCAAAAAGTTGGTCTTTTGTCATAGAGGGAAAATTTAATAAGAATTAGAACTACTTTGTCATTAGCAAAACAAACCAGTCTTTTAATTGTTTTGAATCCTTCTGAGGTTTTTTAGCTCTTATGAAATGTTTCTCTTTTTTGTGTTGCTAATGAAACCCGTTTTAATCATTGGATTCTGCAGTATCCCCAGAGATTAGCTGACTTGGGTCTTAAAACCAAATGTTAAGTAATATGAATAACAGTTCTCCATTCTATTTATTGAATAAAACATTAGATTTTTTACATAGTATATGTACACATATTTTTAATAGCAAAATAAATTACAATTCTAATATCTCCTAAAACCTGAAACTTGTACATGCTGGTTTTTAACATTTGAATACATTGATTTTATGTTACAGATGACTCAGATTCCCACCAGCCTGCTAAGTGTGTTAATTCACAAAAGCTGTAAAAAGTAGGCATTTAAAAAAGTCCCAGAGTATGCAGCGTGCCCTTCAGCACTGATTACATGCTCATTGCCTTTGACTCCCCTTGTGTGGTTTGTATCCTGGTCCTTTATTTTCAGAAGACAGATGCATGTGCTACTTTGTCCTGAGTTGCTGCCTGGGAATTAAGGGAGCTTTGATGGTCCTGTTGTCCATCAGCTCAGGAGATCCAACTAGTGAATGAAGGGGTTCAGGAATGAATTAAAGCACAGGAAGAAGCTGGACTGGCAAAATGTATAGAGGGATTGAGAGCGTGCATATGGTGATACCCTTGGGGTGGCAGTAGGGAACTGATGGCCTCTGAGGACCTCCCTCATCCAGAATACTTGTATGTGTGGATTTACTGAGCTCCTGCCTCTCTGTGTCCATCTCCTGGGTGATTGCCACCAAGCACTCATTTATCCTTTGCCTATTCATTATCTGTTTTCTCCCCTTGGCCCTCTGACAGAAGAATTTGGGATATAAAGCTGTTAGTTCAAGCTCAACTCAGACAACGTGATGACATTAACAAGGGAAATGGGGGATGTGTTCTGAGAAAACAGTGAGTTGTTTGTTCACTAATATTATTTTAGGTTTAGGACTACTGCTTGTACTTGAGTAGTACAAGCAAAAACAACTCAGCAAGTCTGTTGATGACACCAAGCTGTGGGGTGCAGTTGACAGGCTGGAGGGAAAGGGATGGCATTCAGAGGGATCTGCACAGGCCTGAGAGGTGGGACTATGCAAACCTCATGAAGTTCAACAAGGCGAAGTGCAAGATCCTACACCTGGGTTGGGGCAATCCCAACCATGGATACTGGTTGGGAAATGAGTGGATTGAAATAAGGGGAATTGGTGGATGAAAAACTGAACATGAAAGCTTATTGCATTCTGGGCTGTATCAAAAGAAGTGTGATACATGTTGAGGCAGGGGATTCTGCCCCTCTGCTCTGCTGTGGTGAAACCCCACCTGGAGTGCTGTGTCCAGCTTTGGGGCCTCTAGCATAAGAAAGATGTGGATCTGTTGGAGCAAGTCCAGTGGAAGGCCTTGAAGATTGTCAGAGGCCTGGGGCACCTTCCATATGAGGACAGGCTGAGAGAGTTGGTGTAGTTCAGCCTGGAAAAGGCTCTGGGTAGACCTTAGAGCAGTACCTAAAGAGGGCTTACTTATGCCATGTGAGCCACAGATACTAAAGTACACAGCAAAGCATTGTGGAGCTGGACGACTTTCCAGAGAGGTTGTTTCCCCCCCCTTCTTAATTAAACTTTAAACAAGTAGCTAAATGTATATAATGACTTTTACAAAGAACACTTTTAAAAGTTCCCAAATCCTATTGCCCTCCCAATTATGTTTATTTTAAAAGAGAAAACTTGTTGGTTCTAATGTATGGAGCTGAATTCTAATACATTCTTTTCTATTAGGTCAGTGTTGGCAAATTTGTGCTTTGAAGGCATGACCATAAAGGTTTGAGTGTATTATTGTAGGAAGGGCAATTACAGACACAAGACTGTGATTAATAACTGATTAAAATCAGGTTTCCTAATGTTATTTAAATATTGGAGGTTTATGTGCCAAATATTGCTTATCATGTGATATGCTACCATAAGGAACAATGCTGTAAATGCAGGGAACCAAAACTGCACTTGTCTAAAGTCTGTGAACAGTTGCAGGCAGCCCCTGGACATGTGCTCAGAACAGCACTGCTGGACCAGGAGAGTAGCCACTGCTGAGAGGTGAGCACTCCAGCTGCCTGTGGAAGGTCCAAGAGTCTGGCTGCTTTTCTAGTTGTTTACTATTACTATCTGCTCTGAAGTGCTGAATTTTAATGTCACACCATTCTTAATTCCGTATAATCCAACCAGTTTCCCATGTGAGGCCTGTGAAGTACTGGTGGCTGCTTTCTTTAAAGCTTCGTAACTAGAGGTGCACATTGAGTACAGGGCTCCAGCCTGGTTTTGCCAGGCAGGATGGTGGCTGTAGCATGTACTGCTGTTGTGCAGCGGCTCCCTGCTTTGGTCTGTGTTCCACAGAATTTGAAGTAGCTTCAGTTTCAGCTAGGAGCTCAGTTCATACTTGACTTTACATGAAACAGTTGTAAAATTTTTAATGTCTGACTTTTATTTCACTTGAAATGGGTTGAAAACATCTCAGGCAAATATGTAAGTCTCCTCATCTTTCACATGTAATGTTAACGTGCATTTGAAGAGATCTTTGTAAAGTCTTAAGAGATCCATAAACCTTTTTGATTGCAGAAGGAAAATGTGTTCATTTCTGAAATCTCTCTGAGAAGTGGAAAAGAAAAATAGGTCATTAATCAAATGTGGAACAGGAAGTATGAAGTTACATATTGTAAATTATTTCTGTTCAATGGGCTTTTAAAAGATGAAGACAGAAGCACTTTGTAGCTACCGAATTACAGTTCTCTTTAAAACCTTTGCAGAAGATTCATATCCATGCTATGGTTTTCAGTTTTCAGATGAAGAAAATGTGCATGGTTACATGAGTTGACCTCTGCAGAGTCATCTCTCAATAGGGATCTACAGTTCATGGTTTTTTCCCTACCCTGACCTTTTTTCAAGGAGGAGAAGAAAAAATGTTGAATAAATTTGGAATATTGTGTCGTTCTCAAGGGATAGATTAGTTGATAGTTTTGGCTATGTCAGGGTAAAAATGAAACCTTGTGTTTGTGACAATTGACCTGAGAGCAGCTGTCAAACATGTTTTTGAGTCATGGAAGTATTTGAAAATGTTCCTGTCAAATAATGGCATGCAAAGTTCTTTCCTGACCTTGGAAATTATTGCTTGTTTTAACGAAAGAGTCTTGTGGCATCTCTAGTTTCTGTGAATTAGGACCAGTAGGGTTCTTCAAAATTAATCTGTGTTATCGTTAATATAATAAAACAATCCAATCCCCTGTGTCAGAGCATCATAATTAATTTGTTCTAGTGTCAGTCTGCTTTCTTTCATGCTGCATTTCATTTTCTAATGGAGGTTACAGGAAGAAGGAAATCATAACAGGACACTGAGAATTGAACTCTAATTTACATGGAAAAATATAATAATAGTAAAGCATTGGTAAATTTCCTTCGGGAAAACAAGGTTTTCTTCTCTGGTACTGTTGTTCTTGGTGAAGTTGTATGTGCTTTGACCTTGTCGTTAATGACCTCAATAGATTAATTCCATCGACTTAAATTCACTACAGGATTTTATCTATTTTCCTTTTTCTTATATTCCCTAGATAATTTTACTGATTTCATAGGAAGCATCAATTTCATTTACTTTCAGATAACCAGCTTGTGCTAATGCTAGGATGTTATGAACAGTTCTAAAGCTTTTGCACAAACACTCTGAGGTAAGTGATTTGACATTTTCATTCCATATTGAAAATAATTCACACTTCTTGTTCTTACAGTAATACAACACGAATGTATCCTTTCAAGTCCCTGAAGTAAGAATCCTCTAAGTAAACATACAGGAGTTAAGACTGTGTTGTATATTCTATATTCTTCCTAATGGAAGAGTGAACAAGCAGTCACGAGGTGCCTTTTCATATGTCCAGCTTGCCTAACAGAGCTCAGACAAAGGCTGATGTTACGCTTCCTAATCCCATTCATTTAGCAGTGTTTTTGATTGCACATAATATATCCTTATACTACAGCAAATCTAAATGTGGACTTTGAAATGACATCTCGAGTATGAATATCAGTCTTGTCAGAGGGCATGCCTTTGCTGTCAAACTTTATTCTCAAAACTTTTGCACAGTCTTTCTAGAAATCAAGAAGCTATGGAAATCTAATATTTTTTTGCATAAGTATTTAATATATTAGCTTTTATCTCACTGCAGCATTACATTTCTGGCCCTTTTTCAATTGCAATCATGCAGTGGATATAAAAAGCTACTATAAATCATGAAAGAAGCAGGAATAAAACACCATAAT
This sequence comes from Aphelocoma coerulescens, assembly GCF_041296385.1. Classification (NCBI taxonomy): domain Eukaryota; kingdom Metazoa; phylum Chordata; class Aves; order Passeriformes; family Corvidae; genus Aphelocoma; species Aphelocoma coerulescens. Next base: position 73,706,258 of record NC_091015.1, on the reverse strand, counting down.
ACTTTGATATTTATTGCATTATCCCCGTAAAGAAAATGCTTCGGTTGGATGAAGAATTGCCTCTCTTGCTGACAACAAGTATCCTTCAGGCTGAGAAACTTTTAAATTCACTTTCAAGAGCTGTTATCAAGGCTAGTTAAAGTGATGTAGAAGTACCAGTGTAACCACTCAGTCCATACAAGTTACACTTTTATAGCTTAAGGAACATAATAGTTTTGTCTTTGCCATCTCATTATCCTCTAGATACATATATTCTCTACTCCTGACGTAGGCAGTAGAGGTACCTTGTCCTGGACAATTTTGGGTGCACGGTGGGGTCTAGGAGATTTTGAGATCTGAAGTAACCTCATAATCTCCTGTGAAAGCTTCATGTCTCTAAGGGTGGCAGTGTTCTATGCAACCCTTTGCTGTTGCTAAGACCAAAGGCTCTGTCTGTGTCTCTGTAAATACAACATAGATAGGTCTTCAGCTAAACCAGACGGGAGGTTTGGTGCTTTGGGGAGGCTTTGCAGGGTTTTTTTGGGTTATTTTTGAAAGCTTACTGCAAAGTCTGGGTATGGAATTCTGTGTGATAATGGTTGCACAGTGAAAGAACAACACACTGGCATGTGTTTGTAAGTATACAAGTAGTTTCTTAAATTTGAAGTGCAGAGAATACATTTTTTCTCTCACATCTGGATTGTGACTGCAGTTGACAAAATAGTGTTTCTAAGGTGTAACTGACAGTAACTTGCTGATGCTAGGATAAGAAAAGGAAACCAGTTAAAATCTTGTACTAACTTCATTCTAATATTATAGCTGCTTGGATAAGAATCAGTTTCCCCTTAAAAAAGGGAATGGTATTCATTCTGTGATACCTGGCAACCACCCCTCGCTGATAAATCCATTGTTGCATTGTTACTGGTAGGAGATTCAATAACAAGTGCTGTACTGCTAAACTAAACTTTTTTAGGAGCAGGGACTCAAGTCATTGGACATTACAGAGGGGATCACATTAGTCTATCAGTAGCCTCCTTCTGGACAAAACGTAAGATTATTCTGTGCTATTTTATGGATTCCTACATCTCTGTCTTGTAGCTCTTTCCAATGGAGTAATGGGTTAAAATCCTTTCTCGGATGGTGGATAGGGAACTTGAAGGCATAGTCTCTATGTTTTTTCTACAGCCTGTGGTAGCACTGAAGAATGTCGTGGTGTGGTTCACAGCTTATCTCCACAGGCAATTTTGTTGACCCAGATGAGGGAGTGGGGCATGGGAATGAATAAGAAATCTTAAGCTAATAGTACCTTTTCTCCAAAACATGGTCTGAAGGTTTTTGCAATTAACTGTTTAAAGGGGAATGGGGTGGTCCTTCATGAACTTACCTGAATAGAACCTTTATGGAAAAAAATACCTCTCTGGAGATAATTGCAGCGTGATCCATTAGTCACTGACTTTGATCAGTGGTGACTGAGAGAGCTAAATAATTTTGAAAACGGAAGCTGTTTTTCTATATATAAATAAATTTCATCAATGAATGTTGTGAGTGGATGACTGAAATGTTATTTAAACCCATGAGTCCTTTAAAATTATACAGAAAGCATCATAAACATATTTTCCAAATAACAGTCTTAACTATGGAAGTTATTTTCTTCATGCAGATGTATCACCCAGTGCCTAAAATTCATTTTCTTTCCCTTAGTTGGAGGTGTTTGGTAGAGCTAATAGGCAGAGATATGCAAGGAATTTCTTTACTTATTTGAAATAATATATTGTGGCTGCTGGTGGTGAGCACTAGAGGGCTCTTTAGACTAAAGCAAAAGAATACAATGTCGTGTTTATCATCGTGGATATGTCTAAGGCATTTTGGTATCTTGAACTAAATAATCAAACCCACTGTTTTCATTAGAATAGTGTAAGGCTTCCCTTTTCAAGAAAAAATAAATCAGTGTCTTCAAAACTAGAGCAGTATAGCCTGTTGTTATGTAGCAAGTGTTGGAATTTTTGAGAAGTGTGGCCTTTATATGCAGTCATCCAACTAGTTTAAATTTTTATACATTTTTTTGATTAGCAGTCAAGATTTTTTTCATGTTCCCTTTCCAAGTGGGTTTATTTTAAGATATCTTATGTGCATGGTTTATCTTTCTTTCTGCTTGTCTGTCCACCTTTAAATTTTTTTCCTTACATGGTGTTTAATTTATAATAGCCCCTGCATGATGAAGCCCAAGTCTGCCTTACATTCTATTAAACGTGATTACTGTATGCAGAGGTGAATGTAAAATGTAGCTATGCTTCTTTGGAAGTGTTTTTCAATCACTTTGAACTTGCTTTTCAAGAAAGGGCCAAACATTATACATTTCATTAATGTCAGAAATGGTTCTTAGCTGGTCTGAATTTCTCATGCAGCCTGAAAAGGCTTTGCCACCTTACCCTGGCTGAAATGTGGACAGAGTGTGTTTAGTCCAGTGTTAATTGATGCCACTTGTGGGGGAGAGGAGGAGCTGTAAAACCTATTCTATGCTGATGGGAAAAAAAAGTGTAAAAGAGGACCACTCTATAAGCTGTAGGGGAACAGTGATCTCATTGCCTTGGTTTACACTGTCTTTGTAGTCTGATACATTTTTTTCCTACATCCTCTTGATTTTTCCTTGTAAAGTGCATAATTTGTTCAAGTGTTTTTCAATGACACTGTGGTGTTGCAGAAGGTAATTGATATTAAAGAAAGGGAGAGACATTAAAAATTGAGTTAGTTATTATGGTACCCAATTTACATCACTCTAGGTAGCATAATTTTTTATTGCCAGAGGGAAGCCTGAAATTATGAACAAAAATTAGTACAACTGTGCTTTCAAATGTAAAGCTTTTACATAGACACAAATGTATGCTTATTTCAAGAAAAGTTTCTAGAGAACAATGAGTAGGCTGCTTATTTAGAAAAATGAAGGGGTATTTTTTTTTGCAATAGCAAGTCAATCATCAAAGCAGCAATTGAGACTTGAAATATAGGCTGGGAGATAGTTTATTTGTGGGACCAATGTCCTGGAAACCAGTGGAGATTCTTCTGTCTTAAATAATGTTGGCAGCAGAAGGGCAATTTTACTTGACAGACTCTCTTTGTCTGTCAAGCATTCCCCATTTTCTTGGATTTTCCTGGCCTTGTTGTACTGTTTCCAGTCACAGGTATATGCAACTTATTTTTAGCTCTTGGTGGTGGTGTTCTGTACAAAACATTCTGCCTCCAAGTGGAATTTTTGGAAGTAAAGAAATGTGATGGTGTAGTGGGCACAAGAGCAGGAGATCTATTTGAAATGTTTCAAGGTCAGAGCGATCTATTCCCATCTAGCTTTTCTTTCAGGTTCCTGAGACGTGGTGACTCAAAATATCCATTGTCCAAAAGGGGGCTATGAATTTACAAGAAGGAATTAAACTAGTCAGGAAAGATTCTTACTGATGGTGAGTGAAGTGTTAACTGACCAGAACAGCTTGCAAAGAGAGCAAGGAAAGAACATTGTGGTCCATTTTATAGTTTTGTCTCCTCCAAGTCCCATCAAGCTCACATTATTGTTCTTACATGCCAGAAACTCTCGAGGGAAGTGGGAGAAAGGGAGTATGTGGAAAATGGTATCTAAGAGAGATGGAGATGGAATTGGGGTGCTTTGCCTGCCTGGGAAAAAGATAGGGAAAGAAGATACAGAGTCGAAAAGCTATAGGCTGAGTACAGCTGATCAGCTGTACTGAGGTCAGACTGTGAGGAGGAGCAGGAAAGGTTAGGGGGAAGAAAACCTGCTACAGACACAAATTGTCCCTGACTGCTCCTAAATCTTCTACCCCTCTCAGAACCCTCTAATTCCTTGCTGGTATCCACTCCCTAGGGACACTTGGGAATCCCTCCAGACCTCTTTCAGGTCTTCACCCTCTCTCCACTGCAGTCCAATAACTCCCCCACTGACCATAACCCTACTCCTATCACCTCTGCTCTACCCATATCCCTGCTCTGCTGCTATTTCCAAATATTGCTGGCACAGGAATGAGGACAGAAGTACTTAGTTTCTTCTCATCCTCTGGGTAGTAGCATTTACTTTTACCCATCTTGCTGTGGTACCTTGAAGTGATTCCATGGAGGATAGGATAGCATAGCTCTCTTTCCCTAAACACTGCTAATATTGGACCTAACAATTACCAGAATCAAAGTAATTTCAGTTTTCTTTGAGGATGAATGCACTGTCTGTGTAGTTCAGTTTGCTGCACACAGAGTGAATTTGAGCTATGGACATTAGACTTCATTAAAATGTCTTCTGGACACTCTCTGGCCAAAGACACGTCCGGCTGCTGGATTTCTATTTTTCATCACTGATGAAGCATGATGTGTGTGGTGACTTGGATTAGAAAATGACAGGCTTGGATCTGTCTCAGCTGCTGCTTCTAACTATCACAGGACCAAAATAGCATAAGCTACAATAAAGTTCACAGACCTTGAAAAACACACTTGCCTAGGGAAAATGCCAGCCAGGTATCAAATGCTTTGGCAACGAGAAGGTTCCTTTGATATAATCAGCAGTTTATCCCATGAGTGCAGACTAGGGTTTAAGGAGAGCCTGTGTTGGCACTAAGCTGAACAGACTGAATGCTCAGTGAAAAGAAGATAATGCATTTAAAAATTATTTCAGTCTTCTGTGTCATGGTTAGTTCTATTTGACTGGGCTTTGTTTGAATAAAAATAGAACACAAAATACTGTGATTCTGGGAAGCTCGAGCTCATTTCTTACTTCTACTAAGTTTTTGCCAATGTGAATTTATATATATCTAAAATTTCTACTTGAAATAATGTATTTTAATATTTCTGGCTTTTTCAGTTCTGGGTTTTAGGGCAAGGTTAAAATAATTGCCAAGAATTGTAGCATATCAGGAGGAAACTAAATTGTGACAAATAGAGTTAGGAAAGATTAATGTATTTCACATCATTAGAAGATAAAGGATTATGTTTAAAAGAATCAAGTAATTCTTAAATGCTTACTTATCTGAGGACAGGACTCTTTGAAGGAGAATAATTTTCTTCTGTATTACATAAATTCTGAAGCAAAAACTTGTTATAGAAAACATTTGACAATATTGCTGGTAAAAACATTTTGAAAAATTAATGACATGTATAATTTTGACATTTTGTAAATAAGTAATTATGCCAAGCTTAATCATAAAAAAAAATAAAGAATTAAAAGCACATTTAGAGCTCTGTCTTTCTGATGAAAGAAATTCAGTTGGGAATTTTAACATACGCAGGGAATCCTCTTTCATGTATAGTATTATTTGCCTTAATGCCTCTTTTAGTTTATAACAAGTTGTATTAATATCATCCTTCAAAGGAATGGCTGTTTCTAGAGGAAAAGGTAATGTCTTCTTGGATTGTAGAGAGGGAATGAAAGAAAAGGGAGGGAAGAAAGTGAAATGTTAATGTTAGGCCCTGACTTCTGCCAATAGAAAATGGTGGTAATGGGCCAAAACCAATTTGCATTACTTTGTATACCAGTAGGAGTAGGAATGTTGAAGAGGTCCGTGGTTTCGACGAAGTTTATAGAATCTACAGATATTTAGTAAACCATATAAGAAATACAATTAATGGTAATAGCTTTTTGTATAAATGCAGTTTATTCGTAATCTCAGAAGGTGGGTGTTGGCGACTATAATCACAGTTAAATACTTTCCTGTGATAGGTATGTAGATATATTTTTCTCTACTCGTTATTTAAAATTGATGTCTCCCAGTTTTCAGCTGAGAAGTTCAGCTGGAAGTGGGAAATTTTATGTGGGTGGTGGTAAAAAATAACCCTTATTCCAATGGAAAGCATACAGACACACTCAGTGTATCCATGACTGTGTCCCTATTTTTCCACTCCTGCTTTTTATTTAGTTTTCATGGGACAGCCTGTCAAAAGATTCACAAAGACAGGCTGGATCCTGTGGGCTTGCCCCAACTATCCATGTTGGTTTTGCCAAGAGTTCATACTTTTTCCTCCACAGAGCAAATTTTGCATTAGGCTCCATGACACAGTTTAAAAATACAAAAACTGTTTGACTGCTATTGAGATCTCTCTTATAACACAGCAGCCAAAACCTTGTTAAATCTCTTGCTGATATAGCTCTGATGTCTTGCAGCTAGAGTAAACTGAAAAGCTTGCCACAAGTCCATCTTTTTTGAGGAATTGCATAGTGCATCCTTTTCTGTCATGCCAAGGCCTTTCTGTAGGTGGAAGATAAGGCTGAGAACCTCAGTCTGAGGCAGCAGCACTGATCTTTTTAGATAGCTTCTTATAGGCTTCAATAAAATGCATAAAATTTAATAACACGCTTACTGAATATTTTCTCTCTTTTGAGTTAGCTGTGCAAATGAACTCCCGGAAGCAGAAGTTGTGCAATGAAAATAATTATCTCAGGACATTTTTGAAGGGTGAATTTTCTGGTAAGTCTTTCATGCTGATGTGTTTCCAAAAAGGAGCACTGAGAAGCATCTCAGCAGCCTTTGGAAGAGATTAGATTTTTAGCTTTCAAAGAAAACATTGTGTGTGCAACCACCTATGCATTCCTTTGTCTGTCCATCTTCCCTCTAGTGGTGTTGGACTCACTGCCCAGCTTGTAGTGGTTCCTGCCAGGTTGGAGGAGACAGAGTTCAGGTCTCATTCATTATGTTCAGCTGCTGCTGGTCACCCATCAGTGCAGGTGTAGCACTAGGCTGGCAGGAGCCGAGGAGAAAGAAGGATGAGGATGCTGACTCTAGGAAGGGGAAGGGCGTGGAGAGGAGGCAGTGGAGAAATGCTATTGGAGGACGTTTGGGCAGAGCAGTGTGTGGGATGGAGAAGTTCAGGTATTGTGTAAGATTGCAGTGAGGGAGCATAGGGAACACTGTTGCACTGGAGGGCTCAGGGACTGCCTTACACTGTGGGTGCTAAATGTAGGACATAATTCTGTAGGAAACCAGGCTTCATTAGTCCTGCTGTTCCCAGGGTGACTTACAGAACAGTAGGCATGCTTTGACATATAGCTGTATACCAGCAAAACTTCCTGTGAATGGCTCTACGGCTGAGTGCTTTCTTTTGTTCCAAAGACACATTTTCATTTCTACAGAAAATGGAATTATTGAGGGCCTGCTGTGGATAGAAAGTCTGTAATTTATCGGGGAGCTGCACTGGTAGGCATATCTAATCTGCCTAATCCATTGCCATTAGCATTGAACAGACAAAATGTTGAAAGCATACCTAAGACTGCTGGTGATAATAAAAGCGCCTACAGCTAAATAGATTTTTTTGTTTCTTGAGATTTATAGCTCACATATGTTTGCTATACAAAAAACCAAATCCAACTGAATAATAATACTGTAACTTAGTTAAAGCTTTCTATTGACAGTATAAATAATGAGGACAAAGCTAGATTCCCTTTTATGTGCCTTTAGAATATTGATATGAAAATAGATCTTTCTGCGTTCGTATTTCTTCACAATAGTTTAAAAGAATGCAGAGGCAGTAGTTCTACTGCAATGGATCTTTAAAATCGAGACTGGCATGTAGCTGTATCAAAAGGGTAATTCAAGCCTGGTATGCCCCTATGACAAGCCACAGTTTCGGAGGGGATGGAATCGTCTTTGGTCCTTGTGTGCAACTCCTCTGCTGATTCCCACTGAATTATTTCAAAAGGATACTTTTTTCTGACCTTCACAAATGTGATTGTGTTCCGGTTTGGCCAAATTTAGAAATATATCCTCTGAGAGAAGGCACAACCACCCCTCCCCCACCAGGTTCAGGAAAAAAGTAAATTTTCCTCGAAGGAAAGTGAAGAAGATAAAACTATTTATTTAACAAACCCACGAGAAAGGAAAATAATGTTAAATGGTAAAATCGTTCGCTGTGGAGGAAAAACCTGGGAAAGCGTTAGAGTCCTCCCTTTGGTCTCCTCGGAGCTGGGGTTTGGGCCAGGGCCAGGCCCTCTGTGCCCGGTGGAAAGTCCTCCCAATGTGCTCTGACGTTAAAGCAATCAAGCAGTCCAGTAGAAAAGGGAGAAAATCCGAAATTCGAGAGAAGGAAAAGTTCAACTCTCAGTCTCCCTCCGGAGAACAAGACACTGGAAAAAAAACTGCCAAAAGCTGACTGGAAAGCAGCAAGCCGGGTGCTTCCTCGCTCCCCTCCCGCAGCTGGGGAAAAAAAAACACCTGCTATCTTTATGTGACCTTGAACAAGCTGCAAACTGCTTTGAGAAAGTTTTGCTCAGTTTCTTCCTTCCCCCTCTCAGGCTCAGTTTAGAGGCATAGAAAGGCACAAAAATTAATTTCTGGGCATATAGGCAGCGATATGGGATACACATCGTAAGGTCACCCCAAGACACTCCACCCCTTATCCCATATTGTTGGCTCAATGCCCAAACTAAGATATTCTAATTCTACACACACATTAATACATATATATATATATATCTATATATACACAGCTATATATGAACAGTGACAGTGACAATCAGCAAGCAGGGGTATACTGGCATTTCACACTACAGGTGGTTTTCACACAACAATCAGATCTCCCTGTGGTACACAACGTGTTGTTCCGTCTTTCTGCATTACCCACCATGTGCAACCAGGTCCCTGAGCAAAGACAACCCCACGGGTGGGTTTGTCTGTACTCGAGGCAGAATTTATCCACACAGTCTTTCCTAAAAGACCTCTGACATGCACTACTGGGACCTTATCTCCATCTGTTGTATGCAGGGATTCAGATTGGGCTGGACCAGCTCTATTGGTGGAACCTTGGGTGTTAACTAACCAGGTGACCTTTGCTAGATTCTGTTCCCAATTTTTGGAAGTTCCCCCACCTAGTGCCTTCAAAGTGGTTTTCAACAATCCATTGCACCGTTCCACTTTGCCTGCAGCTGGTGCATGGTAAGGGATATGGTACACCCACTCAATGCCATGTTCTCTAGCCCAGGTGTTAATAAGGCTATTCTTAAAATGAGTCCCATTGTCAGATTCAATTCTCTCAGGGGTGCCATGCCTCCAAAGGACTTGCTTTTCAAGGCCCAGGATGGTGTTCCGGGCTGTAGCATGAGGCACAGGGTAGGTCTCCAGCCATCCAGTGGTGGCTTCTACCATTGTGAGCACATAGCGCTTGCCTTGGCGGGTTTAAGGCAGTGTGATGTAATCAATCTGCCAGGCCTCCCCATACTTGTATTTGGACCACCGCCCACCATACCACAGGGGCTTCACCCGCTTGGCCTGCTTGATCGCAGTGCATGTGATCACCTGGGAGATACTGTCCATGGTCAGATCCACCCCTCGATCTTGTGCCCACTTATAGGTGGCCTCTCTGCCCTGATGGCCTGAGGCATCATGGGCCCATCGAGCTAGGAACAACTCTCCCTTGTGTTTCCAGTCCAAGTCTACCTGTGACACTTCTGTCTTTGCAGCCTGATCTACCTGCTTGTTGTTTTGGTGTTCTTCATTAGCCCTACTCTTGGGGACATGGGCATGTATATGGTGGACTTTCACAACCAGCTTTCTTACTCAGGCAGCGATGTTTTTCCACTCTTCAGCAGCCCAGATGGGTTTTTCCCTACGCTGCCAATTAGCTTTTTCCCACTTTTCTAACCATCCTCACAGAGCATTGGCTACCATCCATGAATCAGTGTAGAGGTAGAGCTTTGGCCACTTCTCTCTTTCAGAAATGTCCAGGGCTAGTTGAACAGCTTTGAGTTCAGCGAGTTGGCTTGATCTACCTTCTCCTTCAGTAGCTTCTGCAACCCGTCATGTGGGACTCCATACTGCTGCTTTCCACTTTCGTTTCATCCCTACAATGCGACAAGAACCGTCGGTGAAAAGAGCGTAGCGTGTGTCTTCTGATGGCAGTTGGTTGTACGGTGGAGCTTCTTCAGCACGTGTCACTTGTTCTTCTTCATCAGTGAGACGAAAGTTTTCACCTTCAGGCCAGTTTGTAATTATTTCCAAAATCCCAGGGTGATTCAGTTTTCCGATACGGGTGCGCTGTGTGATGAGAGCAATCCATTTGCTCCATGTGGCATTGGTGGCGTGGTGGGTAGAGGGAACCTCTGCTTTAAACATCCACCCCAGCACTGGTAGTTAGGGTGCCAGGAGGAGTTGTGCCTCTGTGCCAGTTACCTCTGAGATGGCTTGGATTCCTTCATAGGCTGCCAAGATTTCCTTCTCTGTGGGAGTGTAGTTGGCTTCAGACCCTCTGTAGCTTCGGCTCCAAAATCCCAGTGGTCGACCTCGAGTCTCACCAGACACCTTCTGCCCAAGGCTCCAGGACAGGCCATTGTTCCCGGCTGCAGAGTAGAGCACGTTCTTCACTTCAGGTCCTGTCCTGAGTGGGCCAAGGGCTACTGCATGAGCGATTTCCTGCTTGATTTGGGCAAAGGCTTGTTGCTCTTCAGGGCCCCAATAGAAATCATTCTTCTTGTGGGTAACCAGGTAAAGAGGACTCACAATCTGGCTGTACTCAGGAATATGCATCCTCCAAAACCCTATGGCACTTAGGAAAGCTTGTGTTTCCTTCTTGTTGGTTGGTGGAGACATTGCAGTGATCTTATTGATGACCTCAGTGGGAATCTGATGCCATCCATCTTGCCACTTTACTCCCAGGAACTGGATCTCTCGGGCAGGTCCCTTGACTTTGCTCTTCTTGATGGCGAAACCAGCTTCCAGGAGAATCCGGATAACTTTCTCTCTCAAACACTTCTGTTGCGGTGTTCCCCCACACAATGATGTCATCAATGTACTGCAAATATTCTGGAGCCTCACCCTTTTCTAGTGCAGTCTGGATCAGTCCATGGTAGATGGTGGGACTGTGCTTCCACCCCTGGGGCAGTCGGTTCCAGGTGTACTGCACACCCCTCCAGGTGAAAGCAAACTGGGGCCTGCACTCTGCTGCCAGAGGAGTGGAGAAAAATGCATTGGCAATGTCAATAGTGGCATACCACTTCGCTGCTTTGGACTCCAGCTCGTACTGGAGCTCCAACATGTCCGGCACAGCAGCGCTCAGCGGTGGAGTCACTTCATTCAAGGCACGATAGTCCACAGTCAATCTCCATTCCCCATCAGACTTGCGCACAGGCCAAATGGGACTATTGAAGGGTGAGTGGGTCTTGCTGGCCACCCCTTGGCTCTCCAGATCATCTTGTGGATGGGAATCACAGCATCTCGAGTTGTCCAGTACTGTCGGCGATGCACTGTCGAGGTAGCAATTGGTACTCTTTGTTCTTCCACCTTCAGAAGGCCAACTGCAGACGGGTTCTCTGATAGCCCAGGCAAAGTGTTCAATTGCTTACTGCCCTCTGTCTCCACAGCAGCTATTCCAAAAGCCCACCTGAGTCCCTTTGGGTCTCTAAAATACCCATTCTGGAGGAAGTCTATGCCCAAAATGCACGGGGCCTCTGGGCCCGTCACAATGAGATGTCTCTTCCACTCATTTCCAGTCAGGCTCACCTCAGCTTCCACCAAGGTCAAATTTTGTGATCCACCTGTTACACCAGAAATAGAAGCAGATTCTACCCCTACATGCTGCGATGGAATTATTGTACACTGTGTACCAGTGTCAACCAAGGCATCATATTTTTGTGGTTCTGATGTACCAGGCCAACGAATCCACACAGTCCAAAAAACACGGTTTTCCCTGGCCTCTACCTGGCTAGAGGCAGGGCCCCTCTATGCCTGGTTATCCTTCTTTCCCTGGGCCTGTATCTTAGAGGTTCCTTCATGGGAATTGTCTAATGCCATCGTCTTCTCCATCATTTCCGGCAGTTTGGCTACAGACAACTGGGGCTACTTCCTTTTTGGTAGATCCTCCTTTCTGAGACTTGCGCTCCTTCAATTCACACACTCGTGCTGCCAAAGCAGAAGTGGGTTGTCCACCCCAGTTCCTCATGTTTTCCCCACTGTCACACAGGAAATTCCACAGCTCACTTCGTGGGATGTGCCTTCTCTCTGGGGAACGTCCGCGGAGAAGGCACTCTTTAATCTCCTGGTGATTCTTCTCCATCTTATCTTCCATTTTCTGCATACGTGTTTCCACAGCTGCGATTCTTGCATGTGTTGGGCCATGCACAGAGTCTGCATATGCTCGGAGCTTCACTGCCATATCCTTCACAGTCTCATTCGCACCGTAGTCTGGTTTCATTATTGCTAAAGCAGAAGTGTATTCTGGTGGCCCAAGCTGTATGAGTTTTCGCCACATGTATGGAATAACTTTGGCCCGGTCTGGACTTCTCAATCCTGGGTCATTTGTGAAGACAACCTCAACCACCCCTTGTTCTCTCAGGCGTTGGATCCCTTGTTCTATGGTCTTCCACGGGGTTTGCTGCATGTAGAGATCATCTCTACACATATATCTTTCAATCACGCCTGTCAAAACTCGTCTCCAGACACTGGTAGAGTCAGCCCCCCTTTTCATCACTTGGTCGATCACTGGATCATGTGACAGGGATCCCAAATGCCTCGCTTCAGCACCGTCCAGCATCACATCATCACCTGCCGCATCCCAAATACGGACCATCCAACTTTTTATGGATTCATCAGACTGTCAGGTGTAGTCCTTTCTTAGGCTGTGAAGGTCCTTTATGGACATGGACTCAGTAATGGTTTCTGTGCCTGAGTCAGTTGGTGGTTTTGAGGTTCCTTCCCCTGCATCATCATCATCTTTCACTGGGCAATCAGTTTTGGTTGTGTGCTTTTTCCTCGTGACAGGAGCCACTGTCAGTGGCTTAGACTCTTCATCTGGTTTGGGCTTGCAGTCTGGTTTATCTGCAGCCTGAGTGACTGGGGTATCTGCAGGCTTTGCTGATTGATCTTCCTGCCTCTCTACCATTACCTGCTGCAGTGTGCGATAGGCATATGCCAAAGCCCAATATATTGCAAGGAGCTTGTTCTCATTGGAATTGTCATTGTATTTCTCTTTCAGATATTTTCCCACCTCAGCTGGTTTCTGAATTTGTTCAGATGGGAAATCCCAAACTGTCGGGTCAGAGAATTTCTTTAGGGTTTGGCCGATGTCCTCCCATTCCCCACACCACTCAGGATTTTCCACCTCTGGGTCAGGTGTCTCAGGAGTCACCCTGGAAATCTGAGCTCTTATTCTAGAGAAGCTGTGAATCATATAGAGGAAGATTACCAGATTAAATACCAGGAGGGTGGTCTCTTTAACATCCAGGAGATACTGAACATTCTCAAAAGATAACCTATCAAATTTAAAGGGAAGGGAAACCCCGTCTCCTCCTCCTCTAACAATCTGGGTGCAATTACTAATAAATTCCCAAAACAGGCTACTGAAGCTAGGACTGGGGTTAGGACGGAGAAACCACTTATACACACCTCGAACAGCTGCCTGTACCTCTGTCAACTTCTTATAAATCATTATCACTGAGCACAGCAAAATAGAAATGCTGATTTTTCTCCCTTCTCTGTAAAATTTACATATCAAGGACAAGATCGGAGCAAGTTGTGGATAGGCGAACAACCCTAGGGACCAAAAAAGCACCAGTACCTCAATGAAGCCTAAGGACCAGAAAGACATGAGTACATCGAGCCAGAGAGACATTATGAACTCAACCAGCATGGTTGAGTGACTACTTTACCCCAACACAGAATAAGTAAATTCAAACCAAAATGTAATTAGCACAGGTTTTTTTCACTTTCCTTCGAGCCACACGTTGGGCACCACTAAATTTGTTCCGGTTTGGCCAAATTTAGAAATATATCCTCTGAGAGAAGGCACAACCACCCCTCCCCCACCAGGTTCGGGAAAAAAAAAAATTTTCCTCAAAGGAAAGTGAAGAAGATAAAACTATTTATTTAACAAACACACGGGAAAGGAAAATAATGTTAAATGGTAAAATCTTTTGCTGTGGAGGAAAAACCTGGGAAAGCGTTAGAGTCTTCCCTTTGGTCTCCTTGGAGCTGGGGTTTGGGCCGGGGCCAGGCCCTCTGTGCCCAGAGTCCAGTAGAAAAGGGAGAAAATCCGAAATTCGAGAGAAGGAAAAGTTCAACTCTCAGTCTCCCTCTGGAGAACAAGACACTGGAAAAAAAACTGCCAAAAGCTGACTGGAAAGCAGCAAGCCGGGTGCTTCCTCGCTCCCCTCCCGCAGCTGGGGAAAAAAAAACACCTGCTATCTTTATGTGACCTTGAACAAGCTGCAAACTGCTTTGAGAAAGTTTTGCTCAGTTTCTTCCTTCCCCCTCTCAGGCTCAGTTTAGAGGCATAGAAAGGCACAAAAATTAATTTCTGGACATAGGCAGCGATATGGGATACACATCGTAAGGTCACCCCAAGACAGATTGTTTAACAACATTATCCTGCACCTTGTAATACAGAGCAAAATAAAAGGAAGGCAGAAAGAGGAGTGAATAAAGTTTAGTGAGCAAGCTACTAAGTAGCTACAGTGTGGCAAAACAAACAAAAGAAAAGGAAAGTGTAGTTTGGTGCCCTGTTTGGTGCTCTGGATCTCAAAGACATTTATCCTGCAAGTGAGCTGTAGGGAACACCACTAACTTCCTCCTCCAGCAGCATCTATCTGATTTCAGTTAGCAAAGATCCTCATGAACCTGTTTGGTGTAGTCTGAAGAGATAGTGTGTTAAACCCTGTGATAGCTGGTCCTAATTGCACTTCTTTTCAGACATTATTCACCTTTTACACAGTAGTGTGTTTTTCTTCAGTCTGCTAATGCCAGACACTATCCAGTTATCACAACAGCTCTCGATTTGCATTCTCTCGTTAATGTTTTCTGTGGTTTTTTACTGCGGTAGCTTTGACTGAGTAGTCTACGTTATTGACTATTCCCCTTTTAAACTAGGGTAAAGAATAAATATGACCTGCATTTTGAAGTGTTCAATATTTATTTTGTTCTGAAGGACCACTGAATAACTGGTCAGGGCTGGTTTTCAGGTGACCCTGTAGCATGTTCATTTAGCACTTTGCTCAGCAGCTGTTTGAAAGAGATGGGGTATAGAAGCAGAGGGCTTTTATCCCAGCACAGGGCTTTTTTTTTTTTCCCCCTCTTGGAAACCTTATTGGAAATTCCCACACAGTGTTAATACAGATTGGTGATTTTGCCTTTTGCAGAAGTTGAAAAGCTCATTAGATACCATCAGGTTTGTTTTGTGCATGATATTAAGACAAATAATGCAATTGTATGATCACAGTACTTAACTAAAGGTTGTCCAACACTCCAGATGTTGGTGACATGCTGTGTGAACCTTTTGACTTTCAGGCCAGACCCCTCTATCAGCTGTTTCTTGTTTTACTGTAGTTTTACCCAAAATGGAGCACTTGTCCCAAGAGGAAGTCTATAAATGCAGCACAGCCCAGAAAAGGCTGAACAGCTGCAGTGAGCACAAATGGGCCAATACTGTTTTCTTGTAGTGCATGTCAATATGGGGGGAATGGACTGAAAAAAAAAAAAAATATATATATATATAAAAGAAGAGAGCTTGTTCAGTTGGGTCTGGCTGGCAAAAAAGATTAATTGTTCTCACTTGGAAGTGGAGGTGGAAATGGAGGAGGAGCTCTGGAGCCCATGGTATTTCTCAAAGGCAAAAATCTTTCCCAGTGTCTAAAATCATGGCAAAGCAATGCTCAGGAGTTGATCTGAGCTTCAGGGCAGCAGAGTACTGTTCTGCACACACTGGGTTTCAATTATTCTGCCAGGCAGTATTGAATAGTATTGCATTTGCCACCTGACTGGAGGCAGGCTTGATAAAAACATCATTCGTGATGATTCAATGGCTTAAACAGACTTTGAAAAGGAGAAACGTGTCTAGCTAAGGACTGGGATAGTTGATCCCTTGCTGATTTTGTTAGCAGGGCTTGGGACTTTGTATCTGAGGAAAGGCAAAGCTTTGTGTGACTGAGGCTGAGTCAGGGGATCACTAACCTGTCTGCCTGGCTTCTGCCAGCCCCAGTGACAGACGGACAAACAGCAGCTTTCTAGAGCCTGGTCTCTACATCCTTCTACATCTGTTTTTCAGGAAGCTGGTCCACACAGAACTGTTCTTCCAGAGTGGTCTGTGGAGTGCTCCTTGATTTCATGGCATTTAAACACTGCTTTGTTTCTATCTCCTAACTAAGAGCTAATCCCTCCTAGAATAGTTTCCTTGTATCATTTTTCAGGACAATGAGTTACTGAAGCTCCAATTACAAATGCCAGGGAAAGTTCCTCTCAGTTGTGACTGTCAGCAAAATGTCTTCTGTTATTGAGGTGACTCCCATTGTGGAGGAAGGCTACATGGCAAAACACAAACTCTGCCAGAAACACCTCCGCATTAGAGGTGTTGGCAATATCTGTGTCATGATGAAGTAACTGGAGCACCCTACTGATTACTAAAACAGGTTCTTGACAGACCTGTCTGAAACAGTGAGGATTTTTGAGGGGGAGGGGGCAGGTGGGGAAAGGGTTGGTGGATGAACAAGGAAAAGCTGAAAAGGGGGGAAATCATGCCATGCAGGGACGGTCAGCTTTGTGTTAAAATGTTTGAGATCAACTGGTGCAGGAGTGTTTCATGTGGCTCTTGAGTCTGGAAAAATGTTCTGGCCAATGCCTAAAATCTACTTGAAAATGTTTGTTGTTGTTTTGGGGATTTTGTTGGGTTTTTTTAAAGTGACGAAATGACTGATTCTGGAAACAGTGAAAGGAAATATGTGGTTTTGTAGTGAGTGTTTTTCAGGCATTAGGTGTTACCATCAAACATCCTGTGGTGCTGGCTGTGGCTGTTCAGCTGTTGGTTCAGTCCCTATGCTGGCCTGTAGCTCATGCTGAGAGCCCTCTCTCCCACAGCCTTTCAGCAGGGAGGATTGCTGCTTCTCCTCTCTACATCTCTGGTCCTCCACAACTCACTGCTACTCCCTTGTCTTCTGCCATCTATGTCATCCTTGCTTGTGTCGTTATGAACTTTTATGTTCATCTATTAAAAAAAGCACCTTGCCTTATTATTCATAAGGGAAACATCTCTTCTTTCAGCTTCTTTACTTCCTCTATGACTTGTACCAGTGGCCAGCCAACGGTGATGACTAGTTAGTACTGGTCAAGAATTGCAGTTATTTATTTTCTTGATGAGGAAGAAAGAGGCTGAAGAAGAAATGTGAAATGTTCTGACTAATTCCATTGTGTACAAAGGTATCTTGTATCTTCTTCCTCTCACACTCACACTCTTCCTGCCTTACTTTTCGTGTTATTTCACAACTCTTCCACTGGTTCCCTCTGACTGCAGCTCAGACTGTGAACTCTTTCTGACAGTGCAGCTTCTTGTGTGTTAGGGTGATGCCTGGCAGGGGGACCACAGTCTGAAGTTGGGTACAGAAACCCTACAACATAAAAAGTATTGATACCAGGCTACTTCATAGTCTCACAAAGTACAGCCTCCTATCATTTCTTTTAAAAGTAGAAATGTTAGCAGTTAGGAGTTGTCAAATAGGTGTTACCTGAAGGAGTTGCCTTCTGATAATCCTATGCACACATTAATGACAAACATTAAAATATCATGGTCATGCATGTTACATTTGCAGTAGAAGAGGAACTCAGATGTAAATACTAGAAGAAAAACCGTTCAACACATTTCACAAGAAGGCCTTTAAGGCAAAAACAAGATCAAGCACACTGGAGCATGTTATATATTTCTACAGATACAAAAAATCTTGGGCTAGTGCCATATTCACAGTGGGATATTTGGGATTTTGCTTATTGATGGAAGCAACTATTCTAAAGAAAAGGTGAAAAGATTTTAGACTTTTAGAATAGATTTAGACAGGTTCAGACAAGTAGTGCAGGAAGTTTTAGTTACTGACTGCCAAAGATTTTGTGTGGCTGAGATAACAAGACAGAAAGGGCATGAGTCAAAGGGAAGATGGTGGGAAGGTGGAAGGAAGAACACAGGAAGAGATTCAGAAATGAGAGGTATCAGTGGCCCCTTGTGATCCCGTGGCACCTCTGCAGGCATTTTGTATTTATTTTGTATTAGCATCTAGTATTTAAGCAGGTTGAATGTATATGGCATTTATCTCTTCTACCTTAGTTAAGGCAGGATTGATAAAAGCACATATAGATAATTTGTATTGTTTGAAGGGTCATTTCTATTATCTTCCAAACAAATATACTTCATCAGGTCAGTGATGTTCACTAGAAAACTTCTTTTTATAGGGACTTAACTTTACAACTTTTAATTCACTCCAGATTTCCCTGTTGGAAATTTGTGTTTCACTGCTTTGCCCTTGAATGCAAGACACTTTACAGTCTGTAACAAAGCATACAGGACAGCTGGGGCATGTGTTTTATACTTTGTATACAGGTAAGTAAGGTTGTGGGGGTTTTTTGTGGTGTTACAGATGATAAAATTACTGTGCTTTTCCAAGGTCAGAGGGTGCTGGTGGCAAAGCCTACAAAAAAAGAAAAAAAATCTAAACCTTTTATCTGTGCTGCAGGTGTTTTTTGTTAAAGAGCTGGAAAGCCTATTGCAAAACTTCTGAAGTTGGCTTCCAGTGGTCAAAACCAAAATGTCAAATAAAAGTTTTCTCTTTACTTCCTACTGTGTATAATGAAACAGAAAGGTTGTACGTAGTCACACATCTGAAGAGTACCCAGTAAAGTGCCCTGACTTTTGCTATGATTTTGTGAAATGATCAGTCTAATCCTTAAAGGTTTGAGCTGATTTAAGTCTCCTGCTTAACTGAATTTCTTAGGGAAATAGAGCTCATGTGGATTACACAATTTTTCTGCTGATACACTTGACAACTTTCTGAGCCATCGATGTAAAAAGGCAGGCAGGGCTCCCCTGTTGTACCTTTTCTGGTACATCCCGTCAAAAACCCAGCATCACATAGAAGGCTTACTGATCAGTGTGCATATGGGTCAGCGCAAGTCATAAACTGCACTGCCCTTGCTCCAGGGGCACTTTGGAAACGATACCAGGGAAACAGGGTTATTGTTCTAGTAGTGTTAGGGCACACAAGTCCTTAGAAACCAGGCTTCATCAGTTTTGCTGCTCAACCATTTCTTCCCATACAAGCTTGGAGCATAAAATCTGCCAAATTAATAAACCTTCATTCCTGAGAAAAACCATGGTTTACAATGCCTTCTGAATGAGGAAAATAATTTATTCACTGACTGTTTTTCAGCAACATGCTGGAAACACTTGTACAAGTGTTCATTATTTTAAATTCACAAGCTTTTTGTAATCTTTTTACAATAGAAAAAAATAAAATTGTTTGGTAGTCGATGGTATAGAAACAGCAGAGGTCTTGACTGTCAGCTTAGGGATGCTTTTATGTGAGAGAATTTTAAACCTTCACACAGTGCCAATAACAGACTTTTTGTGGTCTAGGCAGAGTGATGGATGGGCCTCATGGCCCATAATAGTATTGAAACTGAAAACATCTTGGTATGTGGAGTGTTGCACATTTGGGTTATTACTAAAAGATAAAAAATTTATTGTGCACTTGTTGCCATTTGAAGGAGGCTGAAGCAACTTCTCTGTTTCCTGGAAGGACAATCAAAGAATGAAAGCACATTATTGGAATTTTTCCGTCACTGTCACTATCTCCATTCCCGTCATACATTACTGTGTTTAGTGGAAATTAACTGTAGCAGAACATCAGGAGAACATCTGATTTCCTGTAAAACATTAATTTTATTTATTATTTCTATGTGTTTTTCAGTTCTCTCCTCTCCTTCCTAATTCTATTGACAACAAAAGAAATTACCCAAAAGATCAACTGTAGGCTTTATGTAAAATATTGCATCAAAATAATGATTCATTGGCAAAAGATTTCTCACAGTAAACTCACACACAAATACCCACTCAAGTCACAAAACCAAAAATGTTATCAGTAAGGACAAAGGAAGTTGTTATTTTAGTTTTTGAACAGTCTTGATTCATGTTTCCTGTCATTTTGCTTGGGGGGAGAGAAATAATTATTCCTAAACAAACAATTAAACAGAACTGCCAGAAATTCTTCAAATCCTTAAACCAGTATGATCAGGAAATAAGCTACTAAATTCTCCCGCTGTCCAAATTCTGTTTCCACATGCAAAGTTTGAGTGCTACATCTCACATCACGATCTGATATTTTTTTTAACCCAAAGGCAAGAAGCCATTATTGTGAACCCTGTTTCTGTGGCATAGTCTGATGATCACCATATTTCAAGAGGGTCTCAGGTGGAGCTTCTTGGTTTTTACCAAGTTGTGCTGTATAATTACTCTGAAGTTTGCTCAGTAGGAAGCAGCCTATTTGTTCCAGTTTTATCAGCCCAGAGAGGTGCTTTGTGCTGCTTTCCCAGCTGAAGCCTGTGGCAGCTTGCTCCCTGGGACACTCAGAGACTGGTGAGATGTTTGTGATCACCAGTAGGGGTCCTGGGGATGCTACATGTCTGGATTCTGACACTGTGTTTGCTCTCTGCAAGGCTACTGGGAGGTGCTGTTTGTCATCTTGTTGTTTATGTTGTTCAAAAAGCCATGAAGATACACAAAGCTAAAAGGTCTTAGTGTTTTTTCATGCAGTGTTAGAAATATTCTGTAAGTGCTTATGATCCTTCTATCCTTTTACCTGTTTTTTTTTTTTTTTTTTCATTATAGCAAATGTACTCTATTCATGAACCAAAACCAGAAAGACCAGAGAGTGTTATGCTCAGTCTCTTCATGCTGTTAATTTCATATTCAGGAGAGTCAAATGGTTTTCCTGCCTTTGGCCCCTGTTAGAGTCATGGAACATTTTGGGTTAAAGGGACCCATCTAGTACAACTCCCCTGCAATGAGCAGGGGCATCTTCAGCTGGATGAGATCTCCCAGAGCCACATCCAACCTGACCTAGAATGTTTGCAGGAATGAGGCATCCACCACGTTGCTAGGCAATGTGTTCCAGGGTTTTACCACCCTCAGTTCCTAATATCAAATTTAAATCAGCTCTCAGTTTAAAGCCATTCCCCCTTGACTTGTCACTACATGCCTTTGTAAAAAGTTTCTCTCCACCTCTTGTGTAGGCCCCTGGAAGGTTCCATAACGTCTCCCTGTACCCTTCTCTTCTGCAGGCTGAACACCCCCAATTCTCTCAGCCTGTCTTCATAGGAGATGTGCTCCAGCCCTCAGATCATCTTTGTGGTCCTCCTCTGAACTCAATCCAGCAGGTCCCTGGCCTTCTTGTATGTGGGATCAGAGAGCTGGACTCATCACTGCAGGTGGGGTCTCATGAGAGCAGAGAGGGGGAGAATCCCCTCCCTTGCCCTGCTGGCCATGGTTGCTGTTAAGCATACAATTGGCTTTTCTGGATCATGTCCAGCCTCTCATCCACCAAACCTTCCTTAAACTTCATGTTGTCTCATATCTCCTTGGCAGATTTCAAGATCCTGGAAGTTTCTTCCCATCTGCCTTCTGCAGGTGGGATCTGACCTAGCTTTGATCATATCATAAGTGAGAGAGGTGTTCAGGCTTTGGAAGTAGGCCAGTTGTTTCTCCTTTTGTCTAAAGCCTCCTTCTCTTCCACATTTTCTATTTCTATTCCCTATGATTTGGGATATTGTTTTTCCCAACATATGTAAATTGCAATCATGTAGAGAGTTATCCTGAGAATAAGGAAAAATTTAGTTGTTTACTCACAGTCAAAGTTCACTGAGCAGAGTTTCTTCACCTTGAAAGAACTCATGGAAACTAAAAATTTGGAGTTCACATTTCAAGCTTTGTTTATATTGTGTAATGCAAAGTAATTCTCTGTGGAAACAGATTTATTGATGCATTTTGCCCCGACTGTGTTTTGTCATATCCCAGGAAATATGTGTACATGTATAAAATAAAAACTTGGAGGAAGTACTTGATCTGTTTAAATTTCTTCCTGATGAGTATAGAGCAGTTAAGTGGAACCAGGGGCTTTTCACAGATGAAGTCAAGCTTAACAAAAAGATGAGTTCACTTGTCATTTCTTCAATGACCGCAGATAGTACTGAAGCAGAAAACACTATTTGCTTGGATTTTAGCAGTGTTTGGAAAAGCAAAGGTTTTGGTATGCCTCTTACCCTTCTGCCCCTGTTGAGACTTGTAAAGCTCAGGTTTCTTTTCCTAGATGTTCTCTCTGCCCAGCTGGGTATCCCTAATTTTATTAGAGACTTAAACAAATTTCTAGGTAAAAAAAGCACATATTTTTAATGAAGTTATCTGGCAGTTGATTGTAGCAGATACAAAAATAAACAACATTAAGTAAAGCCCTCCCAAATTATTTCAGTGCAACTGAATAAATCCTTATGTCGCTTGCAGCAAGCAAACAATGTGCCTGGCTTTGAGTTCCCACTATACTAATTTTGGGATTGTTGAATTTAACAACTTCTTGCTAGGTGGTGTGTGTTAAAGATGTCCTTCCAAGGAGATTGTTGTATTTGCTGTCTGCTCTGCTTTGAGCAGAGGAGGGAAAAAAAGTTTTATCACTATCCTAACAAAAGACTGGAATGTGAAGCAATCTTGGATTTTGTTACTACAGCTGTGATGTGATAAGAATGCTGCCAGCAAACAGTTGCACATGTTTTAACACGTTGCTGCTTCTCATCTGGGAAGTGGTATTGTGTCCTTGTTGGATGCTGCCATTACAAAGGTGGCCAGCCTACAGCAGCAGGGAGAAGATAGGCTCACTCAAATAGCCCTGCTGAGAGACTGAAATCCTTAGAAACTTAGGATTGGTTGTGTTATGTGACCACATGATTAAAGTCCATAGAGAGAAAAGTGGATCTGGGCAAACCTTTCATATCCGCTCTCACCATAAATGGGTGAGATGTAAATTCTGGTAGGAAAAGGAGACTGTAAAAGGGGAGGGGAATGGCATGGAGACCCTTCTTGGAAGTTGAGTAAGGAGAGGGATGCTGGGAGAGGGGGACAAGTTCTTGGTTTTCCTCTAGGGGTATGTTTCAGTTCCATTATTTGCCTGCATAGCCAGTCCAGTGAAGTAACCTCTCTCAACTTGGAAACTCTTTCTCACCCTGAATTAATCAAAGGCTAAGTGTGTCATACTTAAATACTAAAGAAGAGTTATGAATCAAAGGTATACATTAGCTGCCACCTTGGTCCTTCCTGCCAGATGTCTGTGAAAATCCTATTGTTGGCTTTTATAGCCATAAAATTGTCTCAGGTCTCTCTCATCTCTGATCTGCCCATCCTTGACTTCAGAAGTTAGTTAAAACAACAAGGTCTGGGCTGAAATGTATTATTAGGTGCCCTCTGCCAGCTTCCCCTCCAAATTCTAGCTGTCTTTTAAATCTATAGATGGAGTCTCATCAGGCTAAGGCAAAGCCATCACCTAGGAGACTGGCTTGGGTTGGAAGCTGTCTCTTAATATTTCCAAAAAAAGCAGTTAAGAGCTTGAGGCAGGACAGAAAACACAGTAGAATCAGAGACATGAAAACATTCTGCACATTTTTATCTTATGACAAGGACAGGTTGGTGACCTCCTCTGTTACAGAGGAAGCTTTCTGTCTTGTCTGCCAGGATGGTTTTCCCCTCTCAATTTTTAAACTGATGGTGATTCTGATGTCTGAAATCACTGCAATTCCAGGTACATGACCAAAACACTTTGTTAAAAGTCAACACAGTGTGTCATTTTGGGCACACAATCAAAAGGAAGAAAACTATCCGTGCATAATTGAAAGTCTGTGCCATTCTCTGAAGTTAGCTATGAGCACAGTTAATAGAAAATAAATTAATTTACCTGAGCCTTAAGTTATCCCCATGCAATCTTTATATACTCTTGTTGAAAATGTGTGCTGACTTGAAGAGAAGGCAGGAGGACAGCTTCAGTGTCTTCTCTTTCATGTGTATTTAGTATGGTTCCTCCAATGCTGCTTTATAAATTCCTCTTTTTGCAGCTAGAAAGTCTCGCCTGTTACCTGCTGCCCATAAGAGCTGAGCAACTCCACTTCTGTATGTGTAACACATGAACACGAGAGCAAAGCAAGCTGTTTGGTTTCATTTTATTTTTTATCATCAGTTCATGAGGTGGTGCTGGTCTGGGGGGAGCTACATGTGCTGTCCAGCTGGGGAACTGGACCTGCTTGCACACAGTAGCCTCTGACCCTGAGAGGTGTCCTGTGTCCCTGGCTGCAGAAGCAGTGCTGTCACATCATTGATGATCACTGTGCGGCTGGGGAGGGACACAACTGCCTTGTGAAACGATGGCTGGTATGTCTCATGTCACAGGAGAAGGTCAAGGGGGAGTGTGACAGTAGCCTGCCTCTTTTCTGCATCTCAAGTGCAAGGAGGTGGCTGAGGATGTGCCCTGGGCTGAGGGTGCTGCTCTCGCTGCCCCTGGGCTGGATGTCTGCTGTTCAGTGGCAGCTCATCAGTGTCTTATTTATGGCAGGCTCATAGCAACTTAGCTTGTTTTCTTTTTGCAGGCTGGTTCTTCACACACTTAGTGAGCAGGAAGGAGTTAGCCTAAGCAAAAATTTCTGTAGAGCTGTTGCAGAACTGTTTGGTTGCCAGTAGCAAAATGCTCGCTCCTGGTGGCATTGCCAGTAGAGCTCTGCCACCAGCAGGTTTTGCTGTGGGGGCAAATACACTTTGTCTCAATGCCTCATGGTCCCAAGAAGAGGAGTTGCACTGGAATTCCAGTAATACACTGTCAAAGCCATTGCCCTTGATCTTTAAACTGAGATTTCTAAGCACCTGAAATCTACCCACTGGGGTAGCAGGCTGACTTCTTATAGTTTTCTGCTCAGGCTCTATTTTTTTTTTTCCTCTAGCATGGTTCTGTATGGATCAAATACCAAAAGATAGTTCCAAGTATAAACATAGGAAAAAATATGGATAGAAAAGAAACACAGAAATACAGAACTTATGGCAGAACTTATGGAAGCCATATGATTTTGTTTGGTCCACTATGCCAATGAAGTTTAATGAATACTGCATTTTGCTTTGTTCATAGGAGCAGGATGAGTGTAAGTCACCTACCACTTTTCTTTGTATCCGAGATAAATCCACACATTTTGAGATCATAATCATTTTAAATGTTCAGTAGACAGTGTGCCATCCCACTCCCTTTTTACTGTAAAATAAAAAGCTCTTTAGATTGCACCTACTATTCTTTTGAAATAGTTTAACTTGATTTATTTCACTCCAATAGAAAACTCCTTATAATAAAGTTTTATGTTTTAGCTAAAGGGATTAATGAAGATTTCAAGCCTGGTTTGTCAGTGAGTGACTTGCATACCAAGTCAGAATTGTAGAACAATAGGGTTATTTAAACAGGAAAAGATGTGATCCTGATTTTCTTGTAGCTATGCTGACTAAATCTTGCCTGCATGCAAAATATTACATAGCTCTGTATTTCTTTGCACTGACATATTGTTTCTAGCATTGTGTGATTATATAAACACATATATTGAATAGAGATTCTTTTTTAAAACATTTGGTTTATGAAGGTACCACAAATGACTTTTGATGGTGTAATCCCTCTT
This sequence comes from Aphelocoma coerulescens, assembly GCF_041296385.1. Taxonomy (NCBI): domain Eukaryota; kingdom Metazoa; phylum Chordata; class Aves; order Passeriformes; family Corvidae; genus Aphelocoma; species Aphelocoma coerulescens. The sequence goes on along the minus strand of NC_091015.1, from coordinate 73,680,825 downwards.
TAAAATAGTACCCACTGAAGACAAGTATTAATAGTCCATGACATCAGGGGCGTCACACTTGCAGCTTCAGTTGATATATGTATACTCCCTGTGCAAAACCCCTTCCTGTTTAGTTTTCAGCATTAGTTATGTTACTCATTAGTATCTATTTTTGTTGTGAAACTGTCTCTCTTACATCTACAAATACTTTCTTTTTCCACAGGGAGATGGGTTATTTGCCTGTAAAAAAGTAAGATGGATAAAGACTAATTTTTTTTTTAGTTAGGCTCTGGTTTTAGAAAGCTTGTTACAGAACCTGTTTTTATGTTACACCTATGGATAGCAATTGTTTTTCAGGATATTTGGGTTTTTTTTAGTTGAAAATTGTGAAACAGGGTAGTGAAAATTTCTTTTTTTCCTTCACAAGCTAGTCCTATTTCTTTATGTAGAATTACAATGAAGCTGTTAGTAATACACTAACTCAGTGTTTTCACTTGCTGTTAATGGTATTTTGTTTGTGGGATGTGAGTGATCTTTTCAGTGGTCATGCTATTACTTTTTTACTCATCTATGTCAAAAATTAATTAGTAATTTCAGCGAATGCAGAGTGTCTTAGTCATTTCTGAAGTATTTCAAGTCGCTGCAAGGATGACACAGCAATGTTAGTAATTAACTATGCCAGCCTTTATTTTTATTCTGGCTAGTAACTCAACTAAAAGTTTCCAGTGATATTGCATTTTGACATCTCAAAGGCTCAGCCATTCCCCCAGCCCAGAGGTATAAAAGCATCATTTAAGAGTGTCCAAAAGATTAATTGGACTGTCTCAGTTCTGTGCTTTACATCACTGCTACTCAAGAAGAAAGCAAATGGGGAGAATTTAGCTTGTGCCTTGTCTGGTATTGTGTGGCAGTCTGAACTGTTTTTTTTTTTATTTGTTGGCTCAAAAAGGAAACCAATCAATCTGGGTTAAGAGATTCAGGGATTTGAGCTGGGTAGCAGTTTTAGCATGACTCATAACACTTCACAAAATTAGCTTGCCAAGAAGATGTGCTTCTGTGAAACTGTGAAGTACCTGGGCTCGAGGTATAGCTGGAAGAGAAATCATTTTGGCAGAAGAGCTCCTAACAGTCCAGCTCACGTCTTTTGGTGATGGCAATTGAAAGAATCATCAGTATTGATCATGTCAAGTCCTTATAGCCTGAGCTCCTGCGCAGTGCCACGTCACCTTCAGCTCCTCTTTGCTGCGGAGATCCTGGATAAGCACAGAAGTAGGGGCAAATACAGAAGAGAAGATGGAAGCAGGGGCATAGCCAGCTGTCCACACAGCATCAGTGATTGTCCAGTGTGTTAATCTGGGCTCCACAGTTTAGGATTTGATACTCATGAAGTGGAGTACTTGGAACAAGCATATCTCAACACTTCCAGTTAATTAAATGTCTTGAGAAACATTCCTAATTTTTCTCACCGATTTTGTGATGTCTAAGGGAAAATAATTTTGTTGTAAGCAGTTTTGCATATTTGTGCAATCACATTATAACTTGCATGGAGACATATAGTAGGAAATGGGATAAAAATATGATGGTATGTTTGTAGCTGAAGTTTCCAGAATTTGTGTGCATTTTAATGTACTAAATCTAGTTTTCATAGTTTAAAAGAACAGCCCCCCCCACCCCCCAGGACACATGTGGGCCTCATCATTCATCTGAAGGGAGGATGACTAGTCTTTGTTGCAGTTCAGTCTCTTCAGTGGTGGAGGCTGCTTTAGTGAAGCTTGTTTTTGTTTTGTTGTGCCAGCAAGGAGTAAGTACCAAACCAGATGCTACTTTTTCTACTCTACTACTGGCAGCTGCCCTGCTCTGCTCTGCTTCTGAACTTACTGCCCTGCCATTTTCCCGACACCTGCATGAATGTCTTGATTTCCTTCATCCTCCCTCTCTCACCACTCTCCTAATTGCCTTTTGCTGTTTGAGTGCTGTGGTGCTGAGCACAGGGGCTGAGAACTGGAAGAGTTTTCTTGCTGAGCTTCATCTGTGGTCTAGCAAGTACTTGTGTGATGGAGGCAGAGTAGCAAAGGGAGCAGCTGCAGGAAGAAAATAGAGGAGCTGGAACAGAGAGGAGGTAGTGAAGAGAGCAGTGATAGGGGCTCAAGCTATTTCATACTAAAACAGAACATGGAGGATAAAAATGTGACCACTGAAGGAGAATCCTTTTCTACTCATAAAGCTTTACAAAGAATTTCACATTTTCACTACTGCTCTGGAGCCTAAAAAAACAGCTCTGAGCCCTAAGTGTTTCTTGAGTCCTGTCTAGGATTGGCCACTGCTGAGATTATATATGTCTGCTTCTGCTGGGAAATGCTCTGCTAGCTCAAGTGGCAGTATATGTGACATGGCTCTAGTTTGCCAAATCCTGTTGTAACCCTGTTGATGAACACCATAGGGATCAACAAGATTCTACATGTTGGAACAGCTATATTTTTTCTGGTGATTATTCCCTCCCTCCCTTGCTAAATATATACAAATAATATATAAATATAACAAAAGTATATATAAATTATATAATATAAATATATTTTAAATGCTATATAACACCCAGTGTTAAATAGATAAATTCTAAGTTTGTACTTATTCTGAGAGGAAAAGAGTATGTGATGGTAATTCAAGCAAAGCTGTAATATAAAGGAGTAATTCAGCAAGGAGGCTGAATTAAAGTTGCACAAGCTTACTGCCTTTTTCCTAAATTAATCTATGCAGTATAATTGTCTGAAAATAACTAAAAGCTCAGCTGTGAGCTTTTATACACCCTGGAAGAAATGCCTATATATAATTTTTCACAGGAAAGTACTGAAGGCAAAACGCCAGCAATGATTGCATGAAGTACAAAGTAAACTTACTTCATCATAAGGAGAAAATTATAGATTAACATCTATACTTCCTTCTGTTTTTCTGCACCCCCTGCACTCTGATATATCTATATTTCTTATCTGTGGGTGTGGTGCATTTCCTACAGCAGGAAAAGTTCTTGAGGGTTTGGTGTCATGTGGCACAATTAAATATCCTCCTACTTGGCTGCTGTAAATCACACCCTTGCTGGAATACGGAAATGCAGGATTCCCAACCCCTCTTGCACACAGGGACAGCTTAAAGAGTGAAATTTTAGTATTGACAGAATAAGATGAGCACCATCATCATTAAACACTCAGATCTGAAATTACACTTGTACTTTACTTGTGAGTTTAGATTTTTTGCCCCCTTCCCCTCCAACGTGAAGAAATCACTTTTTTTTTTTTTTTAGGTGACATTTTCCACAAGCAGAAGCCAGCAAGGTTTCAGACATCAGCTGGTATGCAAAGTGCTCTCCCAAAACACGTTAATTTGGGAGGGCTTTTATGAGTGTAGCATCTAATGCCCTGCTCCTTTCAGTTTTACCTTGTCAGGGCTCAGATGGGAGTTGTGGTTAAAAGCTGCACCGATACCCAAATCAGAACGTAAGGGTGTGCATTGGCTGGGAGCTGACAGGGTTTAAGGAATCACCTGCAGCTGAATTGAGTCTCGGATGGGAAGTAGGAAGTGCTGTACTCACGCTTCCTGTATAAATAAATGCGGCTTTCCCACAGCTACTGCATACAAGCTGCGACGTGCTTTTAGGATCTAATGGCAGCGTGCACTTAATAGCAGGGAGGGGATGATTTCTCGGAGTGGCACAGGGGCTGGGAGACGAGTCCTGCTGCAGTCCTTAAAAGTGTACAGCTGTCAGATATCCAGAGAAGAGGAAGGGCGTGTGGGAGCAATCTGCTCCGCTCCTCACTGCGAGCTTCAGGGCTCTGTGACACCGTGGTGCTTGGGAACGCCGGAGTCTGAGCGCAGCTACTGAAAAGTCACACAGCTAGCAGTGAGTGTGACTGCTGCTCTCCTTTCAAGGTATGTTGGAATACAGCTTTCTGTCGGTTTTTTTCTTGAGAGCAAAGGATAGCCTAAAAGAACAGAAAGCCAGCCTTTGCTTCTAATGGAAGAAAGTAGAAGAGGGCTTTTTTTTTTTTTTTTCCCCCCCAGAGGTGAAGACTAGAATTATTAAATAGCTAAAATAAATGTTATTTGTGGTTCAGCTAAAATCAAACTATGTGGTGCTTAGAGCTGAAGCAAAAGGAAACCTTGGTGTCCTGACTGTTAAAGGCTGAAAATAAATAGACATCAAGTACTTCCGAAAAGGGTGAAATGACTTTTGTCAGTGTAACTTTCAAAGAAATATCTGTGTGAAAAGATCTGTCTTTAAAAATGCTGTAGTATTAGGATGTATCTGTGTGGAAGGCAATTGCTGAAATGGCATACTATCAGTATGTTTTAGTTTAAATGGAAGAACTTTCATACTGAAAAAATGCCTGATTAAGCTGGAGGAAGGCTGAGTTTAAAATGCTGAGATTTCCTACTGGTTTAAAGGCGTTTCTTCTGCCACAGTCTCATGCAGCTGGTATCAGGAAGGGAAAAATATATTCATCGGTATTGTAAGTGTTAACTTCTAATCCGTGTTAATGTACACTTCTAATCTGCTCAGGGTTTAGGGTTATGTGGTTTATGTAAGCACATACAAAATATACCATACTTTTGTTTTCTAGTTTGCATTTAAAAATTTTTTGACACGAAGAATAGGCAACTGCATTTACTGGAATGTTTGCACGGCTTTCTCATCATAAGGCTTTCTCAGTGCAAAGCAGCTTTAATAATGAAGATGTTTCAGTCTAGTTTGTTTTAAAGGTCTGAATTTCTGTAATACAAAAGCATTCTGCTTCCTAACTGTATGCAGCAATATCAAATATCTTCCTTCAGAGAGCACTGTAAGTTGTAAAATACTTAGACTTACTATAGTAAAGAATGCCTTGCAGGGTGACTTCCAATCCTCTTGGTAAATAGGCACTGAATGCTTTTAAGAAGTAAATTTTAGCAGAGATATAGGCCACAACTGAAATACCCCCGTGCAGCTTTCCAACTGTGAGCAGGCAGAGCAGTCTGCTATGTTTGGCTGCTCTCAGCCTGAAGGGCAACTGGACTTGTTAAGGGCAGGCACTGGGTTTGGGATTCCAATATTTACAGAAACAGAAGTTTCAAAATCCTGTCCTGAAATATTTTTCAAAATGTTGTGATTCTTGTCCTGTATAGGACTTGTCTATGCCTGAATGTGAGTGGGTGTCTGGGTTGTTGCTTTAACGTGAAAGTGGCTGAAACCCTTCCGTCAATAAACACAAACTATTTTGGAGAAAGTACCACATTGATAAGGGCATGGCTGCAGTTACGCTGCTGAAAGTAATGCTTTAGATTCTGGATTGACAAGTGTGTGTTTGCAAAGTGTCTAAAGCTGTAGTAAAGTGGGAGGTATTCTTTCAGAATAAACCGGAGCTACTCCAGAGCCAAGCCAGTATGATGAGAATCGGACTCATTTTCTCCCATGCATCTTGCTGTCTGATGGGGGTATTTCACACAAAGTCCTGTCTGCTCACACAAGGACACAGAAACCTCCCCAGGCTTCATGTAGAACTAGCATTTGGCAACCTGGTAAAGTTTCTGTTCCCCATGCTGAAGTGTATTCTGCGTGCACCTTGCTGGTGATCATGGTCTTTCCTGCAGATGTGACATTTTGGTGATTTTGTTTGTGTGATAGTATGCTTTGGGGCAGAAGTTATCAATATAAATAGCAAACAATATGGAGTTTTTCTCTCCAGCTAGGTTCTTGGATTGCACTCTGTTCTCTAAATGCTTCATAAACTTTGTAGAAATAAATAGTGTAGAAGTGGTTGTCTGCCCTTTCCCTTCTGGTGGAGGAAAGTATGTACTTGTCCATATCATCATTGTTAATTTAAAATGCAGGAAGTGAGAAGCAGCAAGTCACTCCACAGGGAAACAAGCAGTGCTAATGCTTAACCTGGTTTGCAGCTCATTAGTATGCCTCTGATAATATCGGTAGTGTGAGCCTGAGCCCTGTGCCTGCAGTTCACCCTGTCCAGACCTTTCAGTGACTTTTAGTGGTGAGACCCAGTGGAGTGTGTTGCTTTGATGTAGCTCGAAAGAACTGCTATAGACTTGCTGTCTCTCTTGTTGAGTGGGGAGTTTTCTTGAATGTGTCTGAAACTTCACAGTGCCTGTAGGTTGTACATATCAGATCCATAAATATCTCCTGGGCTAGTAGTACTGTGATATCTGAGACCATAATTACAGCTCTGGGCCCATGGATATCTCAGGCACACATGAACAAAATACTGTGGCAGGCTGCCAGCATCGCTGTGAACTGAGTCCATCAGACCTCCTTGCACATCCTAGAGCAGACATTGCCTTCAGCTTCGTGAGGCTGATTCTGGAGCTGTGCTTTTCCTCTGGGTGCTTGCCTAGAGGTGGGTACAGTTCCCTCCTCTTCCTTGCGTTTCTCCATGCCAAAGCAGAGCCCAGTATAATGCGCTTCACAAATTCTCTTCTTTGCCCTTAACATTCATTCCATTTGAAAATTAATCTTCTTTTGGTTTGCAAAGGGAAACACTGAACAAAACAAGAAAGAACAGATCCGAAGGGAAAGACAGCAATGATATTAAGCTCAGCCTCTGGCATTCTGTATTTCTGCTGAAGCACAGCTGGGCTCCAGTGCTAGACTATGAGCCTTCTCACTTGACAGAAGCACAGGTCTGAGGGCCATCGAACACTGCAAATTTACCTAGTCTTGGACAAACATTTACAGAGATGCTTGTGCCAAATAACTTTGTGCTGATCAGTAAGAAAATAGTGTTCAGTAATCGTTCTGTGTCTCTTCTAAATGGTTTCGGCTCAGTGGGAACTGAGTGGGCTTTACATTCATAAAGTAGGTCACTGCAAGGAGATACTAAAACACACACACAAAAAAAAGTATCTCAAATTACAAAGGTCCTCATCCTTCCCTTCCTGCTGAAGTAGGACTTTTCCAACTTGTAGTCTTCCAGGAGGAACAGAGGTGCCAAGTAGAAATTTCTAGGCGTGAGAGCATAACTAGGTTAACTGCATTGCAAACACACTGTCAAATAAAAAAAGTAGCTATGTAAAAAAACACTCCGTTTTTGGAGTTTCCTAGATCTCTTCATATGTGTTGATACTTGTGCATAATGACATATGTGTTCCCCATTTCTGGTTTCTTTCATTCTGTTATAATGATGAAAAAATGTCATGAGTTGCCCAAGATCTGGGGGTTTTTTTTCCGTACTTTTAGGGGAATCTGCTCAGCCTGCAAGAGAAAACCCATAAACACCAGTTTACCTTCTTCTTTGAGTGTCCTTGGTTCCTGCAAGTACAGCTCCAGCTTTGGTGGAGTTTGGACTAACTCAGATATGGGACCTACAAGCTTCCTTGCTCATTGGGTTTCTGAGCGAGTCAGTATCTCTGGAGTCCCAAAGCCAGCCAGCCCCAGGCACAGCGATTTGGGATGCATGAATCTGGCTTCTGGGTTCATGCACACTAGAACAAATCTTCTGTTTCTTCCTGTGTACTTCCTGAGCTTGTTGTAGACACAGCCATCATGGGTACTTGTTACACATGCTTTTTGTTGCAAGGAGAGATCATAGAATCATGGAACAGCTTGGGTTGGAAGGGAGCTTAAAGACCACCTAGTTCCAACCTACCTGCCATGGCCAGGGACACCTTCCACTAGACCAGGTTGTTCATAGTCCTATCCAACCTGGCCTTCCACAGCTTCTCTAGGCAATCTGTTCCAGTGCCTCACTACCCCTCTGAGGAAACAATTTATTCCTAGCTCCTAATGTAAATCTCCCTTCTTCTAGTTTAAAACCATTCCCCTTGTTCTATCACTATCTGCCTGTGTAAAAATTACTTTCCCTTTTTTTATAGACTCCCTTTAGGTACTGGAATGCCACAGTGATGTTCCTGGAGCCTTCCACTCTCCAGGTGGAAAAATCCCAGCTCTCTTAGCTTGTCTTTGGAGGAGAGTTGTTTCAGCCCTCTGATCATCTTTGTGGCCCTTTTCTAGACCTGCTCAAACACGTCTGTATACTTCCTGTGCTGAGGACCCCAGGGCTGGATTCAGAACTCCAGGTGGGGTCTCATAAGAGCAGAGTAGAGGGGCAGAACCCCCTCCTTTGATCTGCTGCCCACTTTGCTTTAGGTGCAGCCCAGGGTGTGGTTGGCATTCTGGACTGCAAGCATTGATGCTGTTGGCTCATGTCCAGGTTTTCATCCACAAGAACCCTCAAGTCCTTCTTGGCAGGGCTGCTGTTGATGAATTCTTCTCGTATTCTGTACCCATGTCTGGGACTGCCCTGACCCAGGTGCAGCTTGCACTTGGACTTGTTGAACCATTTTGTTCTTATGGACCTTGTTCTCTAGTTTGTCCAGATGCTGGTTAGGAGACAGAATACAGAATCACTTTTTACTAGAAGGAAAAAATTACCCTTTTACTGTCATGCTCATGCCTCTGCCCTTTAATTGAGACTGTATTTGTCTCAGTATTTGTGTCTGTTGCAAGCTTTTCTGCCTTTTGCTTTGTTGTAAAAATGAGGAGAGGATGGAAAGTATAAGACACAAGTCATTACTCAAGGAGTGGATGTTGTCTGGGTATACAGTAGAAGCTTTGATGATATTCATGTTTGGTTATACAAACTGTTGTATTTTCAGATAGACAGGAATTAAACTTGCAGATCTGAAAACATTTATTTGCTCTATATATTTGCAAAAAGGAAAAATCATTGAAACAGAAGAGCTGTGTCTGTTTTCAGGGACTAGCAGGATTCCTTTGAGGCTACCTCTGCTTGCACTTTTATGTACTGAATGTTGCTGTGGCATAGGGGAGAATTCTTTGCACATGTATATATAGTTGCAAATAATTCAAAATTGCACGCTCTTAAACTCCTATGTACATAGAAGGAAAAACACATTTCATGACAACTAGTATCCAGGCTAATCATTTGCATGCAAAGAAAATTCCAGAATTAAGTAGAATCAGTGACACGCAGGCTGGCACTGGTTTTATCTGAGCAGTAGATGGGAGAGTTCATGTGTTCTGCCTGTGATTAATTTTTGAAGCATTCTGAGGGAGGTGGGGAGATGATGAAGGGAAAAAAGCCAGTTTTACCACCCTCCTCCACCCCCTTCAAAAAAAAAGAAGGTTACAAAGCTGTAGTCGTGGGGAAATGGAGCTGATCCTGTGGGCTGTTTACCATTGCACTCCCTGGAACGTTTCTTACAGCAGCCGGCGCTCTGCCAACCGCTGATTCTGGAACTCCTCCCCATGGGGTTTACCCATTTTAGGGCTAAGATAACATCCATAGGGCCAGCAATAACTTGCTTGCTGAAGTTTTGCACAATGGAGAAGATGCAATCTTGCACTCTTTTGACCTCTCCACGGTTGCACTGATGGTTTCAGTGCTGGGGATTCTTCATCACTGTCTCCACAGAGAATTTGTGGGAAAGGCAGTCATGCCCTTTGCCTGGAGTGAAGTGGAAGCCACATACATGTGCTTAATTTAGACAATACTGCTATAAGGACATGTATTTTTTGGATTGGTCAATGTTTTTGTTGCAAATATCCAAGCAGTGTGCATGGCTTGAGCAATTTCAATCCCCTTGTGAACTTTGCTTACCACATTTTGGGAGGATGGACCAACAAATTAAGGAAACATACACTTGTGAAGAGTAGAGAAAAAGTCAAGAATTCTTGTCTTTTCCCAAACTCTGCAGCAATGAGGACAAAATGCCTATTTTGCCTATGAGCATTTGTTGTCATAGTCATAATTAAAAGACCAGCTGGCAGAAAGGTGTCTAGAAAGGTTTCTGTAAAACTGTCATCCTGTAATATAATAAGTGTATGAATTCTTTCAGTGCTCTGTTCTACATATTCATTCTTCTGAGAGTTTGGGAGGTGGAGCAGCTTCTTTCCAAGATAAGCTCCCAATTGCTTATCTTTGCACACATATTGCACAGGTCCATTGAAAAATGCTCCAGTGGAAACACTCCCATTGGCAGTACTTTGACTTCATGGATAAGATCATGTAGAGACTAGCCAGTTGTTACCAGATGCTGAGGCGCTTGAGGCTGAAACCTCACATGTTTACAGGTTGCTGTTCTCACTTGGAATTATTTCTGTAATGAAGGTTGAAATTTGGAATTGAAGTGAGGGAATGATGAATGCAAGCCTCTGACTGAGTTTGATGGACACCTCTGGTTTATTACATGTCTTATACTAACATCTGGATTTCTAAGTAGTTGCATCGAGCCCCTGAGAAACTAACTCTGTTCTCTGTGCTCAGCACAGTACAGGCAGAAATCTTCTTGTGAATGCTTGGAGCCTGAAACACAGAAACAGAAGGGAGATGTGGAAAATAGGGTGGGAGAGGGCAGGGCAGCAGTGAGACAATATTGTGTTGTGTGGCAGACAGTGTCATCAGCCAAACAGCTTTTTTACTCAAGTTTAAGAAAATGTTATATTTGTCTTACACTGCTAATAAAGTGCAGAGCAAAATAGATCCCATCTGTTACAAGTGTTTATTTATAAAAGTGGGAATATACAGTTGTTTTAAAAATACATGGCTGTTAGTCAAGTGTAAGACTAATAGTAGTTGAAGGTGTTTTTGCTGTTCCAGCATAGTTTGCAGCTTCTGTTCAGTAGCATGTACGTGATGCCTATCAGAGGTTAGAGGTGCCCCAAATTGAAAGCCTGGGCACGTGTCCTCCTCCACGCTGGAGCGGTAGGCGATATGGAAGGAATTGCCTGCGGCAGAATTCCTCCCAGGATCTCTCTCCCAGCATGCTGGGCTCTTACCTTTTCCCATGCATGGGTTGGGAAAGAGGGAGGTGAAACGTGAACACTGAGAGTACAAACAGAGAGATGCTCTGTCAGGGGATTTTTACTGGAGTTTACTTCTCTTTTCTACCTCTGCAGATCTGGCCAGAGCTAGAACTTTTCCTTTCCTCATCTCCAGTTGTCTTTGGAAGGGCTCATTGAGGAGCTGGCAGAGAAATGGTTTAGGGATACACTCTGACTAGTTTAATTACCAGTCGCGAAAAGCAGTAGTAGTTACTTCAGTAAATGCTTTTAGTTTCAAAACAGCCTCATGTCCAGGTCCAAACTTCTGCTGTTGTTTCTTGCCAAATTTCAGCATAGTCAGTAGCTATTCATGTTGTTTTCTTAATGGCAAAGGCTTATGTTAGAGATAGTGACTTCCCCAAGGTCTAATCCTCAGGTTTGACTCCCAGTCTTTGATTCACTGACTGTCCTTGGAGCTAAGACTTGAAAGTTACCACTGGGTAAGGTTTCTAAGTCATTGAGATATATGTGGATCAAGGGCAGTTTTCAATGTTTTAATTGTTTTATTTTGGTTATCTTGAATAACATAGTTATTCTGTAATAATGAGCTGTGTATTTGACTGTAAGATTAGATAGGGGCAGATTAAAATATATGTATTAGTATTGCTCACTGAGCAGTCACACAAAAATTGTTATCAAAGGAAAATCAACTTATTCTGCAATTTCTGTTGATGTAAATCTAAAATAGTTAAAAGTTCTTTTCAATGCTTGCAGTGAAAAAAGTCTGCAGGACCATATTCTTGCAAGTTTGCACTTTCTGTGGCTCGACGAAATGAAATGACAGATGTTAAAGGTATTACCTTATTGCAAGCACTGAAAAAAAATTCTCAGATCACCCCTTCTGAAAATAAACACATGTTAATTTTGTTTTTCAATAGGTGGCTTTCAGTACATATTGCAGAATTCAGTGGAGGATCACAGTGGAGATTTCATTGTTTCTGTCAGCTAAGTTGTTCCTTCACTTCTGGCAAACTTTGCATGCTTCTCTTGATGCCACAAAGTTTCTTGCTGGCCCTTTGGAGGCCTGGCTTTGTGTCATGTCTCTATTTGCTTTGACCTGCTTGCCTTGCAGTCAGGACGCTGCTTGCTCCAGACACAGCTTTGGCAGTATCCAGCCAGGGGACCCTGAGAGCCCAATTAGTTTCTTGTTAGAAGAGGAGTGCAAGCTATGAACCATCACATGAAGCTGATTCCTCTGTTTTCCCCCTGCTTTTCCATTGTTTTCCATTGCTTTCACTTTAACAATGTGTGTTTACAAATATCTCCTAAAAATCCTTGATGTTAGAAAGGGCCAGTGTTGCAAATGTCTTCTGAACACACCCTATCTAAACTGTAAATATTCCAGCTCAGGGATTTAGCATATCCCAAGGTTTTGTTATCCGATTAACAAAAATAAACATTTTTTCTGTGTCAAGGGCAAATTGTTACATCTGACTTCCTATTCCTGTTTCAGCAGAGACAGCTAGCCAAGTTATCAACCCATTTGACCTCCCAAAAGCTCAATTCCTTTTACTTAGTAAATGCCACAGTTACCAAAAGCCTCCACGTGGTCAGAGAGGAAGATCTATCATTTGTCATTTTGAAGACATGTGCTTTTATTTAATAGTGGTATATTACTTTTTGTCAACAGGATGTTAAAACTGAAGTGCACCAAACTAGTTTGGGTGGAAATTCCTTGTAGTTTAGCATTAGCATACATTGCACAGTGTCATTAAGAACAGAGGATGTTATTTAGAAAAGCTTTAGATTTTAATCTTAGACCTGGTAACCAGTCCTTGGAATTCCACTTGGTATAATTTTGTTGTTTGAATATGTTTTGGAAATGTTTGATGCCAAAACATTCTAGTTCTCTTGTCTGATGGCACTTTGTTTCACTGCATTTTGTGCTGATCAGCTTTGCTGAGCTCAGTGACCAGGATGAACATAAAACCTTAGGAGAATCCTGCTGTTGACCTCCTGCAGGACCAGACGTGTCACCCTAAGCCTGTGCCTGTGGCCAGCACCATCCCACGGCTCAGGCACAGTAAGCTTGATACATCTGGGTCCCCCCAAGATTGAAGCCCACAGGCCTGCCCAGGGCTCACATCCAGTAGATCTGGTGCAGGAAACTGTCTCTCCAGCCTACCAGTGTTGATAGAGCTGTGTCCTGAACTTTGATGTGTCCTAGTTTCAAGCACAGAACTGAGTGAAAGTGGTGGCTTCTGTGATATGGTCTGACCTCACCCCATGCAGAATGGCTTGCTCCCATCCTCATGGATTCAATGAGTATTGCGTGGCTCCTGTCAGTATTGAAAAGAGTCAAATACCATGTTTTGATTATGTATTTCAGTTTAGTAACAGGCTGAGTTATTTCTCTTTTAGTTTACATGTTTTTATCTTTAAGTGATCCAAAAGTGCCTTTCCTAGCTCCCTTCAGCTGGGAGTAGCAGCATTCATTTCACTGTTAGCTCCTAGATTCCCTGTTCTTGGTCTCCCCTGCTTTTTAAGAGTGGAAGGGGGAAAAAACCCACTTTTTTTCCTCTTGCTTGTTCTCAAAAAGTATTGCAAGGAAATACATAAAGGGTTCCCACAACTGCAGAGTCACATCTGTTTCAGAAAAAAAAGAAAAAAAAAAGATTTGCTATATTCAGTTAATATCCATGGTCTTCTTGCAAAAAACCCCACCTCCCTGAGGACATATTGACTTCGGGTCACAAGAAATTACTGTGAAGAGCTGGTGTTCTCAATTCTCAAAGTTACTCATACCTCACAGTATTACAGTACAGTAGAGAAGTTATCTGACAAGTGAACTCTCAAAGACTTGTGGAGACTGATACCTGTGTGAACTAGTGGTGTTTTGGTTTATTAGAATGTTTTGGAATGATTGGGTGCATGTGATATTTGGGAAGTTGTTCAATGTGTATCTTAAGCATCCTAAAGTACTGGAATAAAAGTTTCTGGCAGAAATCTAGATGATATTCTGAATTACTATGGTCAGTCCCTTAACATTTTTTTTGTGCAAGAAGCTTTTCACTCACTGCATTCCTTTAAAAATATTTGATATATTTTTTTTTTGGTTGCTAGCATGATATGAAAATACTCCGTGTAGATACTGCTGCTTGAACAGCAGCTCAAGGTTTGGGTTTTTTTCCCAGGCATTCCAATGAAAACAAGTGAGAGAAATTGCCTTCGGTGTGTTCTCATGTACCAGACAGCACATTTATTTAGGCTGCTTGTTCTTTAAACAAGTCTTCTGACAATAAAAATTTTACAGTGTAGAAAGCTGTCATGAAATATTATACACCTGACTTTTCTTAAGCCTTGCTCAAAGAGAACAGATATTGAAATGCTTTTATTCGCTCTAATGCTTCAGCTTGGTGGTGTATTATGGTAATCCAGAAATGGGTTCTCCATGTAATCAAGTGCTTGCTGTTTTAAGGATCAGATGTAATACAGTAATTCTGAATATATTAAAAAATGTATTTAAAACGAGACCTTCTATTTGTGGATCTGGTTGCTTTTTTGAGACCATGATGTCAGAAAATCTAAGTACTTGTTTAACTTAATAATCTCATTGCAATAAAGCAGAACATTTGGGCTTTGATACACAGGAGCACTTAAACATATGATTAAATTTCGTTCTTGAAGATGAAGGCTTTTTAAAATTGAAGCTTTAATCATATGTTTTGCAGCCTAACTGAATCCCTGCCTGATAAGTGATGCTCTATGGACTGGATAGGTAGCTCTGTGTAGGCAGTGCATATCATAAGGAGAAATGAATGCACCGTGGGTTAGTGATCTGTCTGTGAGACCACAGAAGCCCTAGTGCACTTGGTTTGGACTAATCCTCTGAGCAGAGCTGCTGAGTTTCAAAAAGCTGTCTTAGAAATGAATTTTGAATGACATTATCATGAGAGAGTTGGAACAGCTAAGGACTTGTAGCCAAAACTGGTAATGATGGCGTTTTGCTGAAACTGATAGAAGTGTGGATTTCTGACAGCTGTCTTCACGTGTCCTAATTTCATAGCTCAGTTTATGTCTTGTAATTTGACCCCATTATCTTAGTACCACTTTGTTATATTTTTAAAATCTTTCTGTAATTGCTCTTTTTCCCCAAGGGCCTGATTTTTAGCATTGGTTTTGAACACTTGTATTTTTCAAGTAGTTTTCTTTTTCTACAGCAGAATCATGAGTGGACAATGTCAGACCAGGTTTTTGTATGGCACTGAAGTAATTTCATAATGGGTGAAGTATTTGAAAAATCTCTAGGGCGTGAGAAAGAATTACTTGCAGTGCTTGCAAATGTTTCTCCAAGAAAGTTTAGGAAATACCTGGTACACTAAATAAGAGTGTAGCACATGTGCTGTGAGTTTGTTTTGATACTAAATGTCTTTTTTTTTTTTTTTTTTTTTTTTGTAAAAGGGAGAAGTGCTGTCCTTGGTGTTAGACCCACATGTATCCTTATACCTCTTTTCAATCCCACCATGTGTATGCAAGTTCACATGCCTGGGTGCTGGTTTATGGCAAGCTTAGGGTGTACTGGGGCAGAGGGGCCTCTCAGGTCTCACCCTGCCCACAGGATGGACATGCCATCCCATGGGGGAAAACACATTAAGGACCCTTTTTGTTCCATTAATGTTTCCTGGAGCAATGTGTCTTGTATTTGTGCATTTATTGGCTTCCTTTAAACTCTAATTGTAGATAAAAGCATAGAGCTTAACTAACTTCAGCAGAATTGTTTCACACAACTTGAAGTAGCTTCTGCAAGAGGTGTGTTGTTGCAGTTGGATGCAGCATGTGAAAAATGAAAGGATAACTTGTGGAGTTGAACATACTCCATTCATTCTCCTCCAGCTTCAGCGCAGGAGGCTTTAATGATTGTATGTGATATTTCTAAGTGGTGAAAGTCACATCCAGACACATCTTTTTTAGCTAAATACAGCGAGTCGGTTGCAGGCACACTGACAATGTCCTTCTGATGTTGCAGCTCAGGAGACTGCCTGGCTTGTTTGCTCTATCCCATATACAGAGTAACTTCTGTTCTTTGGTAGTAGTCATGGTTTGAGGCAGCTGGGCAGACTCAAGTGAACCTTTGTGTGACTGTAACAAGGATGTTACCTTAAAATTTGTGCTTACAGGGAAAGTTTCAGCCCTAGGTTGCATCGATTTTTTACACCTCCATTGAGCTGTGGTGGCTTGACCTTGGCTGTGTGCCACACACCCACGCAGGTGCTCTCTCACTCCCATCACTGGGAGTTAGTAGTTTCTACTTCAGGACACTAATGCCAGGATTTGCAATGGGTACCTGCCTAGAAGGAGGCATTGCAGATACTTGCTGTTAGGAAGTTATTTTCAAGGCTAGACATCAGACACTGTGGTGTCAGGAGGCCCGGAAGGCAGACAAGTTCTGCATTCCTTCCTCCAGTGCTTGTGTTCTGTTTTTCATATTTCACTAAAAATCTCCATGCTTTCATGTTAGTGTTTCTCCTTGTACTTACCCTTTCTGCCTTGAGCACACACTGTTTTCTTGCTTACGGGTAGTGTTGAGATGTTTCAGTGCTACAGGAAAGCACAAAGCTTTGTCACCTCCCAGAGACAAAGCGAAAGTGTCACCAGGCAGATGAGTGAAATGGAACCGGTGACGGGTCTGAGCGCTTGGCAAGCTGTGGTCCTGGTGACTGTGCAGTTTACACCCCATGGGGCTGACCCTTCATAGCTCACTCACATTGGTTCAGACCTTCTGGTCCTGCCTTATCCTTTGGCATCAGCACCATCAGGGTCAGAGCCAGGGAAGTATGAGTCTCCTTATGAGATGAGCAGCATACAATTTGAGGAAAGATGTCCAATTTCCTGGAAATCCTGTGCAACGTGAAAGGAGCACGATATGCGTGTGTGTGCATGTACGTGACTGGTAGAAGTAGGCAAAAAAAGTGGCTCTTTAGAGTTCCTGAGTGTTTACGCGTACTGGGGCCAGTCTGACTCTTCCTTGCCATGATTCATGCAGGTGCAGGATTCAGACTAGTATATTTCTCTGGATTAGAATGCCCTTGAGATGTGTTCATCTGTATTCCACAGCATCTCATGGAGCCTGTTCAGTGGAGGTTTTTTTGCAGAGTTAAGGTGTTGCACTACAGTTTTGGTGACACATTTCATGCTTTGTTTGGGATGCTTTCCTAACAGGTTATTTGTGTTTGTGAGCATGAAAGGGGAGATTTTAATGCTTAATAATGTATTTTATTTATATGAGGGTCCATTGTTTTTCAGAAACCTTCCATTTACTTTAATTTCTGATCACTTTTGTACATATAACCAAATATGGAATGGTCTTTTCCTCTTTGTTACTAACTCATTCTTCAGTGACTCCCTCTTCCCCTGCACGACACACACATCCAAGATGCTTTATTTTCAATCTAACCTATTGGCAACTCACTTGTAATTACAATAGGAATTTTAATCCTCTCTAAAGAGGACTGATGGATGTGTAATTAACTAATGACAGTCTGTGGGATAAGCATAGCAAAGTGAAAGCCATAAAAATTCAGAGCAGCTGAGATGGAACTTCATGGCTTCCCTGCAGCACCTGGAAAAGTGAGTTCTGCCAGGCTGGTAAAGTTGAGGAGAGTTGGAGAGCTTGAGAGAGGACAATGCATTTTGAAGCGTTGGGGAAGAACAGGAGGAGAAGAGGGCTGAGAACTGGAGGAAGATGTATCTTTTCCCATTGATTCTGCCATCAGATCTGATGATGATGAGAATGAACCTCCCCTGCAGACCTGATTTCAGAGCCCAGCTGCAGTTGGATGGGGCTACCCTTCTCCATAGCCCTGAGCTCTTCCCCTGGCACTGTCCCCTGGCAGGAGTAACAGAAGTCCCAGTTCTGGTGGGCAGATGGAAGGACCAGTGGGTTGGGTTGCTCTGGGAAAAGGAGCTGGCCAAGCAGGCTGTGCGTCTGCTCTCCCTTTGACAGGCAGGTGTTCAGTGCTAACAGGATGGCTTTGCCTGTGCCAGCCTGACCTGGAGAGCTGCTTGTGGACAAGCTGGCCTCTCAGGGAGCGTGGAAGGAGTGCTCTTCCTGGTACCCACAGCGTTTCCTTTAAGGGCTGAGCAGGCAAGACACAGAGCTGCCTCCATGTCCTCTGATCCTGTTTGCTTCGTTTGATGAACTCCGATGGATTTAATGAGGCTGCGGTGAGGTGAGCCAGGCTAGCTTGGTGTTGTTTGCTGGAGATTTCCACAGGGTGCTCTGCCTGTTGTAGGGAGAACCTCAGCTGTGCTCTGGCATCCTGGTGTGAGGGAAGGGCAAATGTGTGGTGGGACAGGAAGCAAAACGGAATTTAACCTACAGTCTTCAGGGACAAGGGTTAGCATCAATGACAATGGGATATCATAATGAGTCCCTACAGCCAGCACACTGTGGCATTAGGTTGCTACTAGTGCAGAGCAGTGTATCAGGAGTCTGTCACACTGAGTGCTGGATTTAGACCATCTAAAATTATCCCCTAGCCCTAAACCTCAATCATACACCTGAATCTTCCTATGGCTGCTTAGTGCAGCCTGCATGCAGGGTCACAACCCTTTTAGTTATAAGAAGAACACTGACTTTTGAAATAGCTGTATCCATTTTATATCCGTTCCCACATCCCGAAATATTCCTATGTGTTCTTTTGTGCATCCCTCCTTTTAACATTGCTGCCTTTTACTGTATAAATGAAGACATTTCAGATCAGTGCAGAGTGAGGGTGAGTAGCTCACCTGTACAGATGCAGCTGCTGTTGAAAAGCAGCCTGAGTAAATGTGTTACAATTCCCCTAAATACTGAGATAACGTCTAGCATGTAGGTTTAAATAACAGGTAGTTCTTGATCTGCCATAGCATTTCCAGTGACTCAGTGTTCCCCCCCACCCTGCTGCAGTAATTATAGAAAATTATTGCAGTTCCTGACTCAGAGGGAGGCTTCCTTCTGAGGCTTCTGGCCATGCTGGAGCTCCAGCTCTGCAGCTGTATGGAGCAAATTGTGAGGGGCATCATAGTAGCAGGTCCCAGGACTGCAACAAGAATAATGTGGGAACAGCATATGTTTTAAACTAGTGATAGCAAGCCATAAAGAGAGTTTGCTTTGGATTTGTGGTCAGGAATTTGGTTGCCAGAATCTTGGCCATGACTCTCATATCTCTTAAAACCGTGTGCTTACAAGAGAGACATTCCAAGGTGCAAATCTGATGGCTTCTCTGACAAGCAAGGCTAGGAAACTGCAAAGTATAAAAATTAAAAAAGGGTAAGTGTGCTCCCAGATTTGTTGTGGTTTTGTGGCTTTTGAAGAGAAAATGTCTTCCTGCAGATTGTGGGAGCATAGCGCGTGAAGCTTAGGGGACAAGCCTGAGGATGGGCTCAGCTGTGAGTCAGGTTATGAGATGGGAGCTGCAGGGAAAGGTTCCACAAACTCCAAGAGCCCCATCATTCTCCCTCTAGGGAGGAATTCAGCAGGTACTGCAAGTCAGCACGTCACATACGCGCGCATTGACTGTCTGCAGCTGCTTTGGCCACTCTGGGAGCCACAGAATGGCAGCAGGGACATGCTGCCAAATGTGACCTGACAGCCCTGCTCAGGACTGCAGGGGAGGCTAGCAGAAGTGGACCAAAGGGCTCAAGGCTCTGGTTTGCCTCATGAGATGTCAGATCTGACAGGCACCTGAAGTGGTCTTGATTGTTTTCATGTTCATGCAGCCTTCATTTGTGATGCATGCTCTTCAGATTTACTGGAGCTGCACTCTTGGTGCTGCTGCAAGCAGCTGTGCACAGCTGGTTATCAGGCTTCTGCTTGTAAAATATGCGTGAAGGTCTTGCCATCAGCAAAGTGTATTCAGGAGGAGGTCTGTGGAAGTTGGGCCAAGTTTCTTAGAGGTGGGGATAGATTTCCTGTGCCTTAAATACTGTAATGAACCCCACTGTCTGTGCTGAGGTGAGTAAAATCTGCAAAAGGGATTTCCATTGTTTCAGCTTAAGCACAAGGATGTTCTCTTTAATTCCTTTTTCAGTGTCTTTACTGTGTAAGAAGAGAGGGTCTTGAGATTTTTTATGATTATGGTGCAGTGTTTTCAAATGCTTAGGCCAGAAAGCATTACATGCAAGCATGATATTTCCATTTGCTGCTCATCAAAGAATAGAAGTTTCATCCCTGAGCACTGCTGTGTGTAGTGAAAACATGGCTCTGCTGAGCATCTCCCTGTTGAAGTGCTAGTGCACTTAGTTCTTGGTTCACAAACATCAGGCCTCAGGGGCCTATGAAATAAATAGAAGAGCTGGATGCCAGGAAGTGGGATGCACAAAAGCTACTTTCTGGCATCATTAAGGCAATGCAAGGAAGAGGACTGCACATGAAATGCTCTCACTAATTTAGTTTTAAGCTCCAGCCCTGCATGAAGTAACACGTGCAATCTGAAGGCCTCTCCTGGGTTTAGATGCCTTCACCACCCCTCTTGCAATAGAGTGCCAGCTCACTATCTTAGTGACAACTCATGGAGAAGGTGGAGTTCATGGTACCCACCACCTACATTACAGACTAAATGTTTGAAGTGCGTGCCTAGAATCTGTTCTTGTCTTGCACTGCCTAGGGGAGTTCCCAAGCCACCAACTGGAATAGAAAGTGGGAGTGGAGACACTCACTGGAGATGTGTGGGTGCAATGAAGACTGAAAGATCCCATTTGGGTGGGAAGAGTATGAATCTGAAACTCATTTGGAAAGGCAGAGTGATACATATATATATATATGTATTAAATTCCCCATCTGTGTGAGTTTTATTTTGTGTTTGTTTGGTTTTTTCCTTTATTTTGATGTTAAGCAGCCTGGCTGAGGTGCTTTGTGCCAGCAAGGTGAATGTTTTCAGAGAACCCAGCCAGTTCAGGTCTTTTGAGGAGGTGTGCTCTCTTTGTAAATTTTGAATGGCCTGAAGTTGAGACTGGCCCCAAGATGTTGAGCAGTACATTTGGGTACGCAGGTACTTTTATGGATCTGAGATGTGAATTCTCAGAGCAATGGAAGTGACTGCATGGCTTGTGCAATGTTTCAGCTGCCGATTTATATTTTCAGGCTGAGTGGACCATTAATGACTGAATGGGCTCTGCTGGGAAGGCTTGTCCTCACACCATGACAGCAGACGAGTCAGAAGTTGGAGAGTTAGCTCTGGAGCCTCTCCTCACTTGCAAGCTATGTCTCTGTGAATATTCCCTGGATAAGATGACCACTCTACAGGAATGCAGCTGCATCTTTTGTACAGCGGTAAGATCTGTCAGTGCCTTTACGTTACAGAAGCGGCGTAATGGAAGATGGACAGAACTGTGAGATGGGATTGCTTGTCTTGTACAAGAAGCATGTGTTACCCATGTTGACATAGGATGCTTTTCTAAAGAGCATTTGGTTTTAGCCTGTCTTGCCTTATTTAAAAGATTTCTCTTGTCATTTTGCTTTTGATAATTTGTAACTCTAACATACATTCCCATAGCAAGTAATCGTAATAAAACCCAGTAATAAAAGGGGAAAAGATGCCGTGTAGGAGTGTTGGAGAACATACGCAGTCTGCATGCAGTCTCAGTATTTACTTTTTTCTGAAGCAAAATTTTGAAACATCATAGGATAGCTGTGAGCTTTTGTTTCCCTGCTATCCTTTTCTGAGTTCTCAGAGACCTTTAAAGCCTTTTATATAACTTCTAAGGGCAATCAGAAAACCTAAACAAAAATGAACCTCGGCCTGCTGAACCTTTGCCTCCATGCTGCAGAGATGTTGCCCAGGTCATGCATTGCTTATAGTTGTCAGTAAAGACTTTCTGGCCTGTGAATTCAGATCAAATAAAGCTGGTGGAAATGATAGAGGCAGAGTTTGAATGAGCTGATAAAAGCCCTGCAGATAGTAGTACTCTTCTCGTGTCTTTGTCAGCAAGGGAAAAATGGACCTAGTTTCTCTGGTGATAGTGCCTTTGATGTACCTGACTAATGGATTTTGGAAACAGGTCAGAAGTCACTGGAGGATGTTGGTGTGGTGTTTTTTTGTTGTTGTTTTTCATTTGTTTGCTTGTTTTGTTTTGGGGTTGTTATGGGGGGAGGTGGTTTGTTGTTTTTTTTACTCTAGAATAAATGTACTTAGTTCTATTTTTTAAAAACAAATTGTGGATAAGCATCAAGCAAGTATGTTTAAGTTTTACCCTTGATTGTTTGAATTCGTGGAAGAAATTTGGTATTTGTGAAGCCAGCTAGGGTGAGAATATTTTCACTTATGCTGAATTCAGGGTAGCTTAAACAGGATGAGGATCTAGCTGTGTGTTTCAAGAAACTAGGGTAAGATTGATCAATATGCATTTCAACCTGAACTTCATGAAGTTTGTTTTCCATACTGACTTACACAAAACATTTCTGTATTTTAGTTTGTAACAAGTTTTAAGAGCACATATCTAAAAGGTAGGTGTAAAGATACTGCTATAAATACAAAAAAATAAAATTGGAAAAGTTGATACTTTCGCCGTGGTCCCATGCCACTCCTATCCAAGAACTCAGTGTCTCTGATTTAGTAGCATTAATAGTACATTAACCTCAGTGTTAGCTGGGCAGAGTAACCCTTAGGGAAGGGTGGGCTGCTGAGGACTGTGCCAGGCGGAGCTGGACTCCACACTCCTCCAGAACACTGGCCAAAGGGGTCATTGATGGCTGGGGATGTTGCTGTTCCCCCCTGTTGGTGCCACAGCTGCCACCACATCCATACACCTCTTACTTGGCCAGCGCCAGGAAGAACATCCACTGTGAGCTTGGTGCTCCTGTGCTGTGACAGCGACATGGAGAGTGCAGTCACAGTGATTTGGCACCTGTGCAAACTTCTCTGGCTTTGTGTGAACCAAGAGCCAGCCACGAGTGAGCCTGAATGCAGCTGGGAGAAGCCTTTAGACACGCTCTATTTATTTCAGTGGGCGTAATATGTCTCAGTTGTGCTTATGCTCCAAGTCCAGCCTTTGTGTGACTGTTGTCTGTGTCCAGACGTCCTCCGATGGACGTGTCTGAGCTGATGCCTGCTCAGACATGTAGATCTTGCATCCTGTAAGAAAGACGGCTCTGGAAACTTTTAACCTGACTCCATGGCTTTCTGTCTTGAAGCCAAAGCAGTTTCTGGGAGGCCATATGAGTTGCACTTTTGGGCAGCCTCCAAAAAGCCATGTCAGGAGCAGCTTGACACAGAGTGCTGGGACTTGCATGGGGGATTGCTCGGGGCACAGCCTGCAGCAGCTGTACTGGTGTGCCATGCCCTAAATTTCCTCTCACCCATGCCAGGACATCTAGATACCTTCACACTGCACTTAAGAAAGATGTTGGGGTAAGAGTACCCACTGTGAGCTATAGGATTGAGCCCCTATCAGTTTTTCAGCTAGCAATGCTCTCAGCTTGTATAGCTTATTCTTCTATCACTAAGGGTAATTTTATAGATCCAAGAGTAGTATTAAATTTGAAATAGAAAAGGGCTTGACATGGATATAATAGATTCTGATCCAATAAGCTGAAACCATTGCTTTTGTTAATTTTTTGTTCTATTACATATGAGGTCTTTTTTTCCCCTCCTAACTGTAACAATGGTGCTGCAAGTATGATTGTTTTTCACTGCAGCATTTGTGGCTGTTGAAATAATTGGAAATTGTTACTATTTAGATATCTGCGGGGGTGAGGTTGTATTTCCTTTCCATTTGTAGCCTGTAAAACCAAGGCATTCAAACTACTTAGAATGGTGTACAGCTATTTTTTCAGTTTAGAAACTCTTGCAATAAACAATATAACCCATAAAAGCCGTGTTCTAGCCAAAGTAAGTAAACCGTGCTTTAGAATGTGCATGTTTGCATTTTGGTGGAATGTTGCTAGTAGGGCAGGAGTTTTTCAAACAACTGTAAACATTTTTACTCTCTCTGTTCTGAGCAGAAAAAGCAGATGGCTTGCAGAACATACTTGTCATCTTACTTGGTAGCCCGATCAGGTCTGAAGAGGCATCAGCCTTGTATTTTTCCACATTTGTTGCACTTGGCATAAGACTCCATTGCATTGTGAGATAAAGCACACATTTACACATCCCAAGAACTTGGAAATGGCTGTAGTGTACCTAATGACTTGGTTTCAATGTGTTTGGATGTATATTAGTTTTGAATGAAAGACCGATCTCTGAAGATGGTTGGGCAGGGATGTGAGATATATTTTATCTGCGAAAGTTTTAGAGGACTGCACTTTACATTATTCAGTTCATTTCCTATATCTGTAAAACTTTTGCAGAGTGCCATGCCATGGTGCACACTTTTACATATGGATATTCAGCTTCAGTGCTGCTCAAGCTGCATAATTTTATGGTACTTGTCCCATTTCCAAAAGGGGAGGGGGTCTCATCTGTTCCTCATACTGCTCATCTTGTTCCTTGTCTTGAAGGGGGGATGTCCTTCTTATCAGCAGTCCCTTAGGTTTACCTTTTGTTGCAATTTTTGTTCCTTGGATGTGCAGCTACTCAGGTTTTTGCACCCGTGGTGGTCATGGTATTTTCACATGTGTACGTGAAATAATTATACACTGTGTCTGACCACACCATAATGGTGCTAAAAAATACAGTGCTTCTGGGTCCAAAGCAAACTAATATTAATTACATCTTGATTGATCCACTTACAGAATAATACTTTGAATATTATACTTATTTCTAATAAAATTTCCTAAATCCTCCCTTCCTCCCTACCTTCCTCCCTCCGTGCCTCGCTCAGGTAAGACTCAGGTGTGCTCTGGTGGGGCAGTGCCAGGAATGGACAGGTCACCCTCCCTGCTTTGCCTTTGCACTGCACACTGGGTGTTGCCCAGGCTTTGGTGCTCATTAGACTGTCTGGAAAGTGTGCATCTAGGAGACTCCTACCTTTTCAAAACATGGCTGAAACTGGGAAAGCAGCAGGGGGAGACAGTGAATGATGTGATCACGTGCATCTTGCATCCCCTTAGCTAGAAATGCCCTGGTGTCTGGCACAGCATAAACTATCCTTTGGAAGTGCTAGTGAGGAGTGCAGGACTAGCAGTAACACTGGGAATACCAAGGGCCCTATGAAAGACTTGGTGTGAGTCTGTAGCCTGTATGCAGTCATGGATGTGAGGTTTTAGCAGGTGCGGTAAGATTGCCTTGGTGGCAGTGGTGACAGAAGGGAACCCGTGCTGTTGCCGAAACATGGTCTTAGGGGTCAGTAAAAAGCCCAGGGTTGGCTTTTCTCTGCAAACCAATTCTTTCTGGTTTTGTCCTTCCTTCTGTCCTCCTAGGAATTTCAGAGCCCCAGTGACAGGTGAGCAATAAATGGGATTGCTGCTGTTTATGTCAAGCAGCAGCTTATGTTCATCTATTTTGTTTACTGGCACAGGGTTCGAGATGCCGAAGACAACATGTAACAAACTGGAAACAGAAGATGCTTTCGAGTATGTTATTCTGTATTGTTGGCACAGGTTTGTGCAGAATTAGCATGATTCACCCCTTTTTTTTTTTTTCCCCCAAGCAAATTCTTTGTTGAGTCTTGTACTTCTGAGAAGTGTATGAGGCAACTGGGTTACAAAATGTGCAAAACAAATACCATGATGATCTACCTGTTTGTTATTTTGATGCACACAATGCAGTCCAAATGAGATTAAACTTCATGCAGCCTTAAAAGGAGAAGTCAGCATGCAAGACTGGGTAGCTTCTGTGCTGTCTTGTGCTCTTACAAGTAGGAGGTGTTCCAAAGGCAATTGGAGAGCAAGATTTTCTGCCTCACTTTTAGCTATGTGTGACAGCAAGGCTAGGGCTAGACATTGGGCTAAAAAGGCTCCTTTGCTGCTGTGGACAGCATGGTGCTGTGGGCAGCTGCCTGCCTGGGCCTTGAGGGGCTTCAACCTCAGAAAGAGGCTGCTGCCAGCTGCTTTTACTAGAGGAGAAGAAGAAACTCTTACAGAAGTAGCAGTTTCTCTGTTGGTACTTCATCAGCAGGGCACTCTGAGGCTCCTCTGCTTTCCTTAATCTTTTTAAGAACAGCTGTGCATTGTCCTGCCTCCTTTGGGTGGCTGAATAGTAACATTTTGCCCTTAATGCTGTGAAGTTTCAGATTATTTGTGGAGGGGAGCACTGAAAAACTGGAAAAATTAATGTGAAGGGTCTTCAGCAAAAAACATGAGCAGAAAAGTCTGAGAGCAGAGGAGACTGAGTAGATGAAGGACTAGGCAGAGGCAGATGGTAAAAAGAATGGGATACCTGCTAAGTGAAGCAAATGCATATGAATAATCCACTGAAATAATACTTAGTAAAACTTGTAAGTAAGGGGAGATTTGGATTTGCCATCATCTAGCCAACACTGGGTTTTAGTATTGCATCTGTTTCTTTGTGCTAGTTTTCAAGAAGGGGTTTGTTCTCCTCTTTTTCCTCCTTTTCTCCCCATCCTAGGAGAAACCTTCTCACGGCTGCACCAGAACACTCACTACCTTCTCCTCTTCCTAAATATACCTTGTGCTGCAATGCCCCACTTACTTATAAAAAGCTCACCTCAGATTGTTTTCCATTTGGAAGTGTTGACATTTGGGATTCTTTTTTTCCCAGCTCGACATTTGAAATGTTTCAGAATAATTGTGTTTTCAAGTTGAGAATTCCTACACCTGCTAATATTGGCACTGAACACAGAGCACGTCTGTAGTAATTTAGATGGTTTAAGATCTTCTTGCATGTATTTCTGTGCAGAGTAACACCAGAGGCAGAGTTGGGGTACCAAAAGAGCACAGATTGCCTTTTGATGGATACTAGTATTCAGGAAGAGGGGACTGCACGTTTCTGAAGTCACTAGAGGTGGCAGTCTCTGTATGGTGTGGTCAAGGGAAGACAGGGGAGGAAGAGGGAACTAATGTTTTAATGACAGCATTGCATCAATGAAGTTGGTGTTATCTGCATTTAACCAATGAAGAAGTCAATGTGAAGTAAGTTGTCAGTGCCTCAAAGTGCCACGGTAACTGAGCCAGACTGGGACATAAGCCTTATGGTCGTGTCTGTTTTGTAGCCGTTGGTAAGGCCAGGTTTGGCCTGACATAGATTTTTGGCAAGAGAAATTATATTTGCAGCTGGTTACATTTTGTGAAGGGTGAATTTCTCTGGTCCTGTTCTCTGGTCCTTTTTTGTTTGGTGGTACCACATGGCAGTGATTACCAGGAACCTTTCCTGATTTTTATGAAAGGCTGCCAGGATGTGTTGGGCCATGAGTAAATTGGCTTCAGACTGTGCTTCTGAGCAGAATTTAGCACCACTGGTAGATATTTTGGAACAAAGCTGATGACAGTGTATTTCTCAGGTACATTTGAAAGATCCCATAAAAAATATGCTCGTGGACCAAGAGGAGGCAATTATGTTCTGGTCCATTGTCATGGTTGCTTGGTGTTTTCATTTGGTCGTGACAAAATAAAATGCTTGTTAGAGGTGTTATTCCTTCCCTTATACTGAGCCATGAGCTGACTGTGTGTTCTTTGAAGCTACAGGGGCATTTTTTCACTTCCTTTCAAGCGTCTTTCTTGATAAGGCTCTTCTGTGGCCTGATCTTCTGTCCATTTGATCTTCTATACATTCATGAACCACTATATCTGGTCCTTAGCAGTTAAAACAGAGACTGGGCATTATGCATATTTCACTGGAATTTTGTTTCTCATTTGAAACCGTGCCTATTGTAAGTTTATCTGTAGCAAATTAAGAAATTACTATTTTTGTGGTGTAGTTTCTAAAAACTTTCTTTAATTGGAAAAGCCTCACTTTTTTTTCCAACTGAAGTGCAAATGCCTTCAAGCTGATTGCCAATACACTTGTTTAATCTAGTTTCAAGACCTGCTGAGAGATACTTGAGAGACTGCGGGAGTTTGAGTACCACGTATTGAAAGTGACTGATCCCTTTTGGAGATTGAGCACACTGAAGTGCAGATGTCGTGGCAATGATGAACATATTATTTAACATTATATTGATCTGCCATAAGCACTACGAGTACTGTCGGGGGGAGTGTATTTATCTTAGTAGACAGTTGATTTAGATACTGGGTAGATCAGGTGGTTAAATTTAGAGTTCTGACATGAACTGTTGCACCAAAATTAGTAATACTAGATTGTGTATGCACCGAAGGACAGGTAACATTTCTAGAACATAAGAAATAAATGAATGTTGTTTTACCAAATAAAAGGTACATAACCATGGCCCAGAACTAAAATAAAAATGGAATGCCTATCTATTCATCTGTTCTGAATCATGAGACACTCTGGAATGTCAACTGAAAAGTTAAGTATTCTCTCCATATACAGTATTTCCACATCCCTCCCTCAAATCTGGAGTCTGTAAAAAAGCTAAGGCTAAACAAAACCCAAACCCCAAACAAATACAGTTTTGTGGACAAATCCGGAAGGGAGATTTAACATTTTAAATAATTCCTGTGGATTTTAAGAGGGAGACCTGAATTTTTTTTTTTTTTTTTTTTTTTTTTTTAATGGAAATTGTCTTCAAGTTATATGTTAGGAGGAAAGACCTTGTTTTGGCAAGATGCCTTCAATCATTTTGTGCATTTTCACATTTAATATAGATCATGGCCTAGTACTGTCTGGGAAATACTGCAGATCTATTCTTTACCTTTCCATAATTGAATTAAAGACAAGTACCTTTAGTTATCCTGTACCAACTGCTACAGAGTGGCTGGCAGCAATATCTGTGGCATTTGACAGGAAAAAATGCCAGTGTTTTCTGTTTCTTTCTTCTTCCTAGCTATCCCTCCATGTTTCTTAATAAAGGTACCTGTTCAGTTTTGTCATATCACATATGGGGTTTCTTTTATGCTTTTGCATCCAAACTAATGAGACTGCATTTTGGGAGCTGAAGAACTATAAGCAGGTGGGAGAGGAGCAAGGTAATGGAACGTCTGGGTACTTGAAAAGCAGTATGTAGGAATGATTGAGACCCATCTTTTATCTTTGATACATAAATTATCTGAAAGTGGATTGGAATAGAAGCTTCAGATTTCACAGTGAAAGGTATGTAGTACCTTTGTCCCATCATTACCTAGCAACATAACACTGAAGTTATACTTTGAACTCATTTTTATGTTAAAATGCAGAACTGTTATGAACTCTTTGCAGAGTAAATACATTTCCAAACAGACATCTTTTTCTTGGTCAGTACATTAAAAATCCCCTCTGTACAATATACTTGGGGGAAAAAATATGTTGAAGTTAGAGCAGTATGCAGAAGTGTTGAAATGAAAAATCAATGAACAGCCTGAACAGAATTTTCTTTCTGGGGCTTGAAGCTGATCACAGAAAACACTTCTGTTTATTACTGAAGAAGGAATCTTTTCTATTACTAATTTGTCCATTCCTAGATTAGGCTTTTCAGTGTATTTTTAAAGATGCTTCCTCACATTTCAATGTACTCTTTCAACAAACCCTTAGCTCTAGGAGGTGAATGTGTACTTGGGCATTAGTAATTATTTGCCTAAATCATAATCTTTCCTACAAGTCTTGCAAGATAAAAAAAAAAAAAAGAGATGCATATCTGTTGCATGATAATTTTATCCAGGTACTTTATAGGCCTTAACTTACTAGATACTCATGAGTAGCATTTTGTGAAGTAGCTAACTGGATATTGATCTTATTTTATTAAATAGAGGAAGGTGATGGCCTGAAAGACAAAACCAACATAAGAGGAAAAAATCTTGCCCCAAAAGGCTTTGACAGCAAATTACTGGAAAAAAAATATCATTATACATTATGAATCTCAGGCAGAGAAAAAAATACTTGTAGTCCTCTTTTGACTGAAGTTGACAGTAGTCCAGCAGGAGCAAAATGTGCTTTGCAAAGCTAGATCAGCATCAAAACATTCTGCTAGGTGTACTGAGTTTTACTAGTGGAATTACATTATTGCATTTGATTTGATCCTGCTTACTTGAATGCCTCAGGATTTTATTATGTTTCCCAGAACACAGATATATCCATGATAGAGTTGCTCAGTAGGGAAAATCTGAGTAAACTGTATGTAACTGATTAGAGCACACTTGCAGGTATGGGAATAAATGCTACTTGTGTTGGTGTCTGCCTTTTCTTTGAGGGGTGAACACAGTGGAATCAAGCCTCCAGTGTGTGATCTGTAGTCAGCAGGATTCTAACCTGTTCAGCAAGACCGCGGTAGATTTTTAGTTTGTCGTCTCAACCATCTGCCTTGGCTATGTGACACATTCATGGAAGCTTTGCTGGCTCTGGCCATGGAAAGTAACAGGATGGCATTAATGTCACTGTAAGCCACAGATCCTTAGATGCTGAGGTCACTCCAGCTGCTGACTGCTCTCCATGCTCAAAAGTCACCACATTGCAGGAAAATGGTGAGAGAGTGTAGCCCAGGGTGTTGAGATCTCCTGATTTCTTGGATGTCAGGATTAAGACCCTTTCAGGTAACACTTTGTATCACAGAAGACAGAGCATCTTGATTTTTCCTTCCCTTTGAAGAGCAGTTAAATAGCATATGTAGTGTGTGCAGTTTTCCTGAGGTACTGCTGGTTTTTGTAGGCAGAATGCACAAAAAATCTTGCCATTTTATGTCTGTAATAATGTACTCTCTAAAGTGTGGGAGGACACACTGCTGAGAAGGTCAGTTGTGATTCATTATATAGACAGTGAAACAACTTTTCATCACGTTTTTGGCTTGCATCTTTTCAGATACTCTTAGTTGCCAGTTCTCAAGTAAGCAGCTGAATTAGTGGCTGAGCTGTAAATAATGGTAAAACCCCTCTGAAAACAGTTTCGCTGCAAAAGTTGAAGGCATATTTAAAATTTTAGTGATTTTTCTAATGTTTCTTCTTTGGTGCTAAGAGGGAACAAGAAATTCACATCTTCATTCATGTACGTACTTTGGTAAAAAAGCTTAATCCTTCAGCGGTAAATATTAAATGCTTCCTTCAAGTTTCCCGGCACCTTTAAGTCCTTCTTGTATTGCACCCAAAGCACCTCCAAGCATAGAAGGTCAAGACAAAAGATTTCATACCTATAAAAATGATTTAACAGGGAGATAGATTTTCTGGGAAATACTTGAAGATCTGTGGCACTGCACAGCTCAATTATAAAATCTGTCCAAGTCACCCTCTGCAAACACAGAAGGCTTTGGTTGCCCACCTGTGCTCACCTACAACCAAGCAGTGGGTTAGAAGAGAAGAATCATCCAGCTCCGTTAGCAGTCCTCAGAAACCTCTGTTCTCCTGCCTTGGTACCCCTAATGACTTAGATACTGCATATTGAAACTGATGGCAAAATCTATACTGTGGATCGAAGCTCCTTAAGAGCCTCATGCCCATTCTTGAACGGAAGCGTAATCGTCAGTGCTCCGAGCTTCTGTCCTGAGAGTCTAAATTAAGAACAAGCCTCTGGGCTGCTGCTGGGCCTGCAGTAGCTTCTCAGGCTTTATCCTCCCTCTGTAACTACCTGACCTGAGCTGCCCCCAGAATACAAATCCACTGTACCATGCTGTCAAAACAAATTACTAAATATCAGGCAGCACCACAGAGGAGACAGAACCCAGGATCTTAGCAAAAGTAAAATGTTGCTCTCTCATGCTTGCTGAGGAATTAAGGCAACCTAAATGCTTTGGTGGGAGGGAAACATTTGCCCTTCACCAAATGCTGCCCTGAGACTTGATCCAGAAAGTAATCAGGTCTCCCATGAGGAGCTGGAGCGAGATGTAAGGAGGCTCTGCCCACATATCCAAGAAATGCACTCTACACACTGCAGTATGCACAGGCCTTGGGGATGGGACTCTGAGGGCAGAATTTTCTGTTTACATTATTTGTGGAAGAGACTTGGTTCAGGTACAAACCAGGGAGGAAATCTGTGCAGGGAGTGAGCACCTGCAGACTGGTTTCTCCTGTGATATGTGCTGAAGCATGTGGGCAATGCTCAGTGCTTAATGAACATGGAGCTGCAGGACAAAGTCATCCACAGCCTTCATCTGCACCAGTAATGGCACTGGGAGCCACCCTGGCCTCTGGGCACGCTTTTTGTGGGCTTTCCCTATGTCACCTGCTGCCACTGCCCACACCATGGTGGCAGATGTGGGCAGGGCCCTGGCAGCACCATGATTCCGCTCACAGGCACTGCTGTGGTTCCATACCTGCTTACTGCTCAGTGCTCTGTGAGGGAGCTGCAGTGCTGGGGGGTGATTTGATCTGGGGTAAACTGACTTTGTAAAAGCACTGTGCCTAGATGCCTTTGGGAGAAGTGGGTGAGAAGATGGGACAGGGCACCAAGACTGCTGTTAGAATAATAAAATAATAGCTCCTGGTTAAATCTGGGCTGATAATCCCTAGGGAGCTAATACTGCCTTCAGTTGTTGACATTTCTTTTTTGCTCTTCACCTGTATCTCCGTCACTTCCCACATTCTACTTGCACCATCAATTCCTTACAACCTGCTCTGCTGCTTCCTTATAGGGGTGCATGCTGGATCTGAATACATTAGTGCTTAATGAGCTACATATTTAAAGCTTACCAGTTAGGTTATATCCCAACGTTCTTCTAAGAGAATATACTTCCAGTATCAAAAGTAAGTTAATTTAAAATCCCACTAAGTTAAGCCGATTCTACTTGCTTGAACTAATATCTCTCTATAGCTTATCAGAATTAAGCAAAATGTGGATGCGGACATTTCAGTAGAGAGACAGAATAGTAAGGAAATCTCATTTCTATTTGTAAAAGTCCTAATTATCCTGATGGTTAAGAGGGAATCAGTTTTCCAATAAAAAATACAAATGAGGAAATTTCTTTAATCAGAGCACAATATGCAAGGCCTTCTCAGAATAGTCTAAACTAACACAGACTTGAATGTTAAATCCTTATAAATAATAAAACAATGATTTCGGGGATTCTAAAGATGCCATACTCTGAAGGGCTGTGATTTCCCCATCACCTACCCATTAGCTTTTGAACTCAGAGCCTCTTCCAAAAGTTGGCAAAGAGACAGAGGTCTCAAAACCATATTTCTCTTTGACATATTTCTTGAAAACTGATGGGGCAATAAGGGGAGAAGTCAGCAGTACTGGGGAGGGGATTTGTCATGTGGGCATGAAATATAAAAACTGTAGGGAAAAAAACTACATTAGTCCTACCTTTCGTAACATGTTTATTTTCATTTACAGTTAACTATGCAAGCTGATACCAAAATCTGTCAGAAGTCCACGCTTTGTTGTTTTGCTAATGGTGGTTTGCAATTTATTGTATGCTTTGCCATTATTTTGAGGAGACTTTCTTGTTTCATTTTATTTAGAAGTGACCTTACTTACTTACCTGTGCAATTTGGAGGAACAATTCGAGTACTGTTCTTTGGTATATTGCATGAGTTTTGGGCCATGATTTTACTGAAGACTCTATAATATGTGCTATAAAGACAAGCTGAATGTATTTGAAACTTGCATGCCAAATCAAGGGTGGGGAGAGCAGAGTAGAGGGCTTTTTGAGCATGGAGGGGAAGCCTGCTTTTTTGTGTAATGGAACAATTTGGAAACATTTGTAAGGTGGCCTCCATGCTGGAAATGGACTTTGGGTAGAGTAGAGGCTGATGATAAATCATGATAAACCATGGAAATTATTTTATCTGTGTGGGGGGTTGAGGGGGAGGAGGAACTGGTAGCTGCACATCTTCTAGGGCAGATTAAACCTCCCAACCAGGTTATAAACCCCCTTCCCCTTTTGTGCAGCTGAGAACAGTAATCTCTTTCTTGTAAATGAGTTCTCCTACAATGGAGAATGCTGGCTGAGAGTCTGAATTAAGAACACAGGAGCAAAAACAAAGGAACGAAGTCTGTTTAATTAGGATAAAAGATACTCCCCCCTGCCAAATCCTCCAATCCCAGTTTAGCAGAGCACAGGGCTTGTTAGGACTGAAAGGTCTGACTTGCTGACTTAGGTAAACGCAGTGCTTGGCAGATGAAGTCATGCATAATTAATTGTTCTTTGTTGCATTCTTTCCAATGTAATGACTTGTAGCATTCACGCTTATAATAATTGATGTTTGCTGTGTGCTGGAGCTTCAGGACAGCCAATTAAGGTGCTGAAGGTGGGAACTGTGCAGCATCTCTGCCATCTGGTTGTTACCAACATGTGGGCTATAATGTTGTTTTTTCTTCTTTTCTTTACTTGTTTCTAGTGTCTAAAACAGTACATGGAGCTGGCAATTCAAGAAGGTTGTGGTTCTCCTATCACATGTCCAGACATGGTATGCTTGAACCATGGGACCCTACAAGAAGCAGAGGTATCTATATTTCTTATACTTCTTTCTTTCTCTCTCTCTCTTTTTTTTTTTTTTTAACTTATATCCCCCAAATTTCTTTATATGCATAATAAATATAATCATACACCTTCTCCTCCCTTTAATTACCTTTAATGAGCTCTTTGCAAGAGGCCTGACTGACAAGAGGAGATAGGAACAAACAGATGTTTTGCAAGGGTTTAGCCCCTTTTTCCCTCCCTCTATGCCTTGGGGAAAGGTTTACTTGGCATCTGGACAACCTCTGAATTACCCATGCAGGTGACTTAACCAGAATACCCTGTATCCCAGAATTGCTGAGCCTCCATTAGACTGTCAGTTCAGTCAGATTTGATTTGACTGCAAACACTGAAATTCTTGATCTTTCTTAAGAGCAAGAACTCAGACTGATGATATGCAAGGCCAGAATTTCCTTGTGTATGTTGATCTTGGGCTGCAACAAGCAATTTGCAGTCCAATATAATCATACAGGCCTGTATAATTACATGGAAAGAAAGGTGTCTGCACAGCACCAAGTAGAAGTAGGTCTTAAGAGATATGGAGGGTGTCTCTTGGGATACACCCAAGGGATGCTTGCTTGCCTGCTTTGTGAGGCAGGAATGTCCCTACAAATAGGACAAAAAAAAACCCCAGGAAAAATAAGATGGCTAAGGGATTTTGATTGGTTTTGTGCATTCTCTCAGCATTTGTTTGCAGGAATAAACTAAAGGAGAACTAGATCTTCATCCCTGATCTGAAGAAGAGAAGTTTGTCTTCTGGATTCCCATGAGCCTTGTGCATACAGATGCCATAAGAACTATATAATCCTATTCAAGTGCCATCAGTGACAGTGTGATTCCTGATACCTTGCATTGAAAAATGCCTTTTTCTCCATAAAAAAATAAGGATCTGCTCTCCAGCATACATTTGAAATGTTGTGCTTAGTTGAATCAGGGCACAGGACTTACAGCTATG
Organism: Aphelocoma coerulescens; assembly: GCF_041296385.1. Lineage (NCBI taxonomy): Eukaryota > Metazoa > Chordata > Aves > Passeriformes > Corvidae > Aphelocoma > Aphelocoma coerulescens. The sequence continues at coordinate 73,645,771 of NC_091015.1, read as the reverse complement.
CTTGTTACAGCATGCAGGCATATTGGTGGAGCTTTTTTTTCTGGCTGAATCCAGCTATTGTTAAAAGTAGCCAGCTGTTTCCCTTCCTCCTCTTTCTACAAAGATACAGAGAGGGTGTAGCAATGTCCTTCCACCCATTGCACCAGATTGGAGGCATCTAGCCTTTATTGAAAATGTATTTTTAAATGAAAATTAACAAATGACAGGAAGAATTCTGCTCTGTTCAACCAGGGTTCTGATGCTATAGGAATTAAGAGAGATATATTTCCCCTTAGTAAAGGACACTCCAGGGGCATGTATTAATGGACCACTGGCCTAATCCTTGGGTGTTTTTTGGGCTGACAGCAGAGTGACTAAACAGCCCAAATGTGCATTGATGTCCCTTGGATGACTGAATGTTCTGACACTCCCTTTTGGCAATGTGCTTGAAACACAAGCCTTCTGCTTGAATAGAAAACAAATCCCCAACCTGGTTAAAATTACTGCTTATGTATTTTACCAAATACCTGTTTCTTTAAGGAAGAAAACCACCCAGAAAAAAACAGGAATGACTGAAAGAATAGATTGACTCCATTAACAATCTGAAAGAATAGTATGTAAGCTCCAGATTTATGTATGAACATTCTCTATTCCTTTTTTTCCCTCTATAAAGAAAAGCTTTTCTTTGTGAAAATGTGGCTTTTAAAAGCTATTTCTTAAAAATCCAGAACCTTATCAGATGATAGAGAATGTGTTTAACTATGGCTATTGTTTGGTGTGGAAATACTGTTTAGAGTTACAGTTTATTCCTTACACACTCTCATACTCCTGATGTAAAAGTATGAGGCTTCTCACCTCTGGAGGGTCTGCAGCTTTTGTCTCTGGCTTCTGGCAGGACAAGGTTCCTCACCAGGACAGTGCTATGAGGAATGACATGTTGCCTGTACTGTGGGGAAAAACAAAAATAAAAGGTCCTTTTTTTTCTCCTCTGTGATAGCATCAGTGTTTTGAAAAGGTGTATTTTTCATGTCATGTTCATTTCAGACTATTCTGTGACTGCTGTTCATCAGGTACTGTTACAGTTTGGAGAAAAAATAGCAGTTCAATCTCTTTGTCATGGACATGGTGCTAAATTGGTTCCTATACTTTGGGCTAAATGCATCTCATTATGTTAGCTAGAACAGTTGTTTTGTTTGCTTTTTTAAGTGCCTTTTGCCATAGCCTGCACAAGGGAGATAAAGGTGAATTTAGGCATAATTTGAAGCGAAGGAAAGCCTTTTCATTGACTTCAGTGCATTTTGGATTGAGCTTTCTTCAATAAGAAAACTGAAGAATTAATAATAAAGCTTATAAGCATTTATAACACAGTATAGCTATCAACACAGTATAGCTATGAAAGTTCCTCTTCTTCTCCCTCTCAAGGTCCTTATTCAAGGTGTGTAACATTTCTTCAATGCTTTCCAGTGACCTGTTTTGCTTCATTAAGACAAATCAGAATGAAGTCCTGTTTATCTTCCCAGTAAAGTTCTGAAGGGTTTGTCTAGTTTGGTACTAAATAACTAGAGCTTTTTCAAAGGTCTTGCCTTGCTTCTGATTCATGTGCTTCTTCTGTTTCTTTTGGGGGATGGAGGGAGGCAAAAACTCTGGTTAACAATTTAAACACAGAATAGAATTTCTTCTTGTATGTCTCATGAAGAAATGAGCAAGTGTGAATAGCAGGAATGTGTTTCTCTAAAACAGTTGAATATTTCATCAGTACTTGGGGAGTAAACTGCTTATTCACAGGAGATGTTGGGAATTAAGGCTTAACTTTTTGGGTCCCTCTGGACCTCGGAAAAAAATGTTTCAGATTTTTAAAGTGCATAAAGTGAAAAGTTATTTGAACTAGAAAATTGTACTTTCCAGTACTTTGAAAATATGTTTTCTGAAACCCCTCTGGCTTGGATTGCTTTTTCCTTCAACAAAATCTAGTTGAAACTGGTATATTTCCCAGCAGTTTTTTTTGTTTTGACAAATAGTACATTCAAACAGAAGGAACTGTTCCACTGAAGTGCTTGAAATCAAGTGCAATCCGAGGTCGTATCTTGACCTATTAAATCTAGATAGCAGCTGCTTGTAGTATAGCTGTCTTTTAGCAGAAATAAATGAGGGGTGGTGGTGGTCAGGCAATGGTTTTGGCTACAGACTCTCTTTCAAATAGCTGGTTACACAAAACAAGGAAAGTTTAAAAGCAGTCTTGTTAAACAAAATGTTTGCCCTTTCAAGCTCTAATGGTACAATAAACAAAGATTATTTGGATTTCTTCCTGGAAGCAGAAGGTAGAAGAAACATCTTATATTAATGCAGTTCTCTTTAAACATGCAGACTTCTTCTGTCTAGAATATTCCTGTCTCTCTTGGGAACTTGCTCCATTGATTTAATTGGACCAGTTAATATCCCTAATCTAAATAAGGGGTAATTTATCATGGTTTGAAATGGTTTTGCTTGGTGCAAATCCAGTCACCAGTGTAAGTTATGAATCAAGGTAAATCTCCACTGTATACAGGGATTTTTAATGCAATGCTCACTTAGATAATATCTAGGGCATTGTGCTTTGCTGTTTGTGATTCCTGTATTGTTCTAAGGTTTGTAACATTGATGCAGTGATCCATGTATACATAATCTGATTTGGATTAAAACTGTGCAAGAGTCATTTAAAGGAGGTACTGATTTGGGCTCTTAAGTTTGTAAAGAATTATGCCTTTGCATGCAGTGCAGATCCTGCTCATTGTCCATCTGTCTGTGTAAATCCCTGATCTACACCAGTGCTAACCTGACAGAGGGTTGTCAGCACTTTGTAAAGCAATGCTGAAATAGGACAGTAACCCAGATCTTAAAATTCTTAATTGTGTTATATTCCATACATAGCCAAACACAAAATCCCACTGGGACTCGGTTTAAAATATCAGTTATATTTTTAATTTCAAAGTCAGTGTACATTTTGCTCGAGGAGATTGAAATGGTAAAATGAGAAGGAACGTGAGAAAACATTGCAGGCTGACCTATCTTTTTCAGGGTCAGAATAAAAATTTTTGTTCTTCTTACTTACTTGTTTTAAAATAAAACCTAGGGGAGCAAGTGAGAGAGCCTTAATTTTGTTTTTATTTGTCGTTAAATAAGAGAAGAGTTCTTTAATGGAGAACATGAATAATTTAGTATTTAATTATGACTCTAGTGAGCATGGTAGCTTGATGAAGAAAGTTGTGGGTGTAATTTCTCAAAATAAAGAGATTGAACTCCCATACCCCTTTCAAAAGCAAACCACAGCCCCTGTTGAAACCGTTTTACACTCCTTGCAAAACAAGACAGTGCCTCTGTGAGTGGGGCTTTGGCAGAGGTGGGCAATGCCACCCTTTCAAAACTGCTGTTGTTGCTGCCTGTGCAGGATCTACCCTTGCTGCCTGTCTGCTAGAAGCTCTTGTCCTGCTGAACTTCCCTCCCTTGGCATTATCAAGGTTTGATTCATATGGGTGTGAAAGGAAGTAAGATCTATTCAATTTGCTAGATTGCCTCCTTGCATCTCCCTTGAAAGCCTGAGAATAGGTGGAGTAGTGATTTTCCCTTTCCACTGTGGTAGCCAGTGTTTAAAAACAGGGGAGTTGTTCTTCCTTGGGTCCTGGTTACTGCACTGCCTGGAAAAGTTTGCCCCTGTGTATACTGAACTAAATTATTTTGAACCTTTTCAATTTCCTTTCTTTGCTCTTTTGTCTCATGTAGTAGCAGGGATCCTTGTTATTGTGACACATTTGATGACATGATCTTTTTGGATGCTTGGTAGGGGTCCGGGTGGAGCCCTTTGTGGTAGTAAGCCTTCAAAATTTTGCTTTTGTCCATGGATATTTTTACTTCAGGTGAATGCTGCTGTTCTTAGCAATAGCTCTTGTGTGTTCTTGTGCTCTATAGCAAGAGTATATTAACTGCAGATACTGCTTACAGGGTTTGGAAAATCAGAAAACTTATTTCAACTCCTAACAGTCTGATAAGTGTCAAAGCAAGATATTTTCTGGAGAGTTCTTGCCCGTATTTTTTTTATTAAAACCCCCAGTATTTAAAAAAAAAAAAAAAAAAAAAAAAAAAAAAATTCCCAAACCTGTCCTCTAGCATTTCTTCCTACACAGAATAATTTCATAGCCTAGAATAAGAAAAGCCTGCTTTCTGATATGCTCATGGTCTTTCTCTTCTGGCTCCTTGCCATCTGCTGGGTTGCTGAGTGAGTGGTTGTGCAGGAGAGGAGGTGTTTGGGATGGACAGACACCCAGGTGGGGCTCGAGAAGTTGTCTGGAAATGGACATTTAGACTGATGCCAAGCAGGAGGAGATAAACACCTAATCCCCTTATTGTGCTTATGACTGTCCTTCTCGATAAGGTGTAAATGAGATTAAAAGTTCACTGAGGAAAGGATTTGCTGGTTTTTATGGGGACCTGATATTCATGTTTCTTTTAATTAAGTTTGCATATACAGCTGTTACATGACACTGAATTCAGGCAGCAGGAATTTCTGCGTTGTTTTCCTCATGCCTAAAGGTACTAAATCTGTGAGAGGCTTTGGCTCAGCACCTCTCAGGTTGACCTGTGCGTGGGTGCTGCAGGACCTGGTCTTTCCAAGCCTGTGGGAGTCAGGCACAGGTGATGGGCTGCGTGCGTTCAATACCCAGAGCTGCAAGCAGGGAGGGGGAAGCTGAGCTGTGAAGAGGATACGTGGGGAAAAGAATGGAGCTAAGTGAAACCAGTGGGGAAAGCTGGCATGGTAAGCTCAAGTTTTCCCCAGGAGAATGGGAAGCTTTCAGCACTGCCTCTGCTTCCTATTGAAACCTGTGTTAAGATGCATAACTCCACTCCCACTGTAATCAAAAAGGCTGATTTTTAATACATGGGAAATTCTGGGCTCAATAGAACTGCTCTTGAAAAAACTGTCTGTTAAAAGCAAAAGCAAGTACAGAAGGACCCTGGCCAACTAAACAATTCACTCAAGTGGCTCTTACAGCATTGAGACTCACTGTTTTAATTTAGTTGTAATGAAGAAAAATTTAAAGTGGTTGCCAATGCTCACCCAGCTAGAGAAATGCAGACGACTCTTTTCATTTTCCAAACTATTTATATGTGAAGCTGCCCTGAGGAGGAGTGGGCAATACTGAAATGATGTGTCTTTTCTGAAACTGCTCTTTTTAGCCATTTGATTTAGTTATTTTTTGTTTTCCAAGAGTGTTTCAGCTGACTTCGGATGAACAGGTGAAGAGTTTTCCAGAAAAATCTGTCTTACAGTCATATTAATCTTAAATATTAATTAATTACAGTCATATGAATCTTTAAATTATTAAATCTTGACATAATTTGGATTCATTTTTGTATTACACTGGTTTAGGTTAAACAAATGATCCAAGCATCTGCTACAAAATGCAGTTTTGTGCAATCAAGTCCAATCGATTTGAGATATTAATAAAGCAATTTCATATTTTATAATACAAATTAATTTTCTTTTTTCCATCTGTGAAAGAAAATGTATTCACAGCATGATATTGAATATATATTGGATTTTTGACTTTGTATTTCTTCTCATGAATGCTATATCCCGCAGCCCAGGAGGACAGCAAGGGCCAGTGTCCACTTGACTGAGGGCAAATTTTGCCCTTTACAGTAATCTGAGGGACTGTGGTTGGATACTGGATATGGGATTTGAAAGCCTGTCACTTTGAAGCTGTCAGTTCTACACTGTCTCACAGTGCTTCAAATGATCAGGTCCCCGGTCTTATATTAGTCTAGTTTTATTTTCAGTGAAAGAGAAAAAGTATTTCCAGTGCTAGTACAATATTACAAACAGATCAGATAAAGAGAATGATCCCACATTCTGCATCTGACAAACATGTGACTCCTGAAATGCCTGTGAAGTTTCTTTTGAAACCCTCCGTACCCTGTGTGCAGGTTTCTTATTAGGTTTAAATAGGGCACTTCGTCTTCTTACATAGACTGTTAATTGGAGATTAGAGCATTTAGCCTTTTAGGCTGCTAGTTTAATTATGGTAATGTGTAAAATGTATCAGCAAAGCCTGTTTGTCTATGCCGACTAAATTTTTTAACTTCAGTTGGGTTCCCAATAGGCTACTCCGTGTCTAAGGCAAATTCCAACAGCGATGGCATTAGCTGTCTTGGCCCAAACCCCATGAAATGAATAAAAAATGGAAACCAGACTGGCTTTCAGTTCCTGAGAGCTAAGTGACCCCTGTCATTAATGCCAGGAGACACGAATGAAGAACCATTCATTTGAGCTATATTCTTGTGCACAAACAGCATGCTGCAGTCTCCAGGGCTGGCAACATGTCACCCTTTGTTACACTAAACCAACATGAAATAAAATTGACAAGCCTGAAGTAAATACAGAATCCACAGAGAAGGTTTTCCTGTGCATGGTAAGAAAGACATGGGCTGAACTACTGGACTGTGTGGCTGAAATAGAGGAGGTCAAGAACTGCTTTTAAGTTTTGGAGAAGTAGTCAGGGTATGGAGGAACATGGTGCTGATAGCAAGCGGGAACAAAAAGGTGAATTTGAGAGCCAGCTCAGGAAAGCAGGTGTGTTGAACACAGTGCTTATTACTTTTTAAAGTTTGTGTTTATAATACTTATTTTGTGTATTTGTTTCTCATTTCAGATTGCCTGTTTGGTTCCTGTTGACCAGTTTCAGTTATACAAGAGGTTGAAGTTTGAACGAGGTGCGATCCTTTTTGTTCCTATTACCTTCTCTTTTGTCAGTGGAGGCAGCACTGTTATATACTGCAAAGACAGAGCCTGTTGAGTGAGTTAAGGAAGAGACAGAGGAGATGCCTTTGCTTTGAAATAGTTTTAAGAGCAGTCACTAGGTCTGACTGTGCTCCACAGACAAATTCAAAATTCTTTCAGTATTGAGGAATCGAAAAAGCAGCATCTTTCTGAATTATCAGACTTTTACTCAAGCTTGTGGGCAACAGTCTCCAATTGCGTGCCTGGGGCTTCACTGTTCTTCCAATAGCACGTTTTTCTTCCCGAGGATTAGTAGGTCCCCTCATTCCTGAGTAAGGCCTATTTTGTGAACAAGTTTGAAAGTGAAGGTCTCACTGAGGCCAAGCTTTCCTATGCCCAGAGATCACCCTTCTGCATCAGGAGATGGTTCCTTGCCAAGGCTGAAGAAGAAACTTGCTAGTCAGAAGGATGAGATCCCATTCCTGGTTTTAAAGACTGTCAGCAGCTTGAAAGTCTCAGCTGGAAGGTGCGGTGTTTTTCAAAGGCCTCAGTGCATGGTACCATGCGGAGTGGTGTGTCTGAGACACTGCCCTGACTCTGCCTGTTTTCAAACTCTCCTTGGGAGATTGTATTTATGTTCTTCCTCTGCCTGCTTAGATGCAGTGGACTGGGAATGCATAAGACAATGCAGAGGTCTATAAAAGTTAGGCAAAGCAATGCACTTGAAAATTTGATCAGATAGAAGAATATATAGGTTTTTACAGAATCTCATCTGACATGAGTCCTTGTGAATGACCATAAAGTACAAAAACTGCCAAATACTCAAATATACCCCAAAGTTTATGGGCAAGTGCAGATCGTAGCTGTGATTTTTAGGCACTTGGTCAAAAAAGAAAGGAAAAAAATCCCAAACCTTGCTTTCATTTTTTATTTCTCTCTCCTGTTTTACCACCTTCTTGTTTATTCCTTAATTCCTTAGGAAGTCTCTCCAGTTCATGAACTAATCAGTGGCTTGTCTACAGTCCTAGACAATGGAAATCAGAGCTTGTTAAATCACCATATTAAAGAGTTAAGAGACTTTCTTGCAGTACATCTGTTTTATGTAAAACCTTTTTTAACTGAAGATTCTGAAACTACTGGTTTCCTGGTATCTCCTACTCTGTAACTAGCCAAAGCTGAACTCATGATCTTTTGTCAAACTCACTGTTACGTCTTTTTTTTTTACTGCCTCCCATGCAGAGAAGCCTGAAACTTGTCTCTTTTTTAAATCCTCCTTTACTTTTCTTTCTTGCCTAAGTCGGACAAATCCTGTTCCACCTCTGCTATCTTTCTTCATTATGATTCTAAGATCTGTCCTTGCTCCTTTATGATGAGTAAAACTGATGTCCAAGCAGCAGACGTAGACATAGCCCTTTTGCCTTGCCTTTCAGCCCCAGCAATAAATCCAGCTTATTGATGTCTGGGAACGATTCCTGCTAGCTAAAGCTCTGACCCAGACACCCAGCACTAATGCTAGCCCTAGCCAAGACCTTTTGCCTATCCTGGATTTAGTCCTGTCCCCAAGGCTGATCTTTCTGCACTCATCAGTGGGACTTGGCTTATTAGCTTCTGCTGGCATGAAGCTCTGTTCTCAGACCTGAGCCTTACCTGCAAAGCCTGCCTGCCCTGGTCTGGCAGTCTTTTTCTGAAACTAGCAATAAACCTTGCTGATGGCATCTGCTGGGGATGAATTCTGACCCAGAATCTACCCAGAGACTCCTTACTGATTTTCAAGTGATTGGTAGAGCCCTCCCAGACATTTTCCGTTGTGAGATAAATTTTGAGCAAAATTTTGAAAACCCCAATAAGGACTTACACATCCAAAAGCTATTTCCCCCATACCCCATCTGTGCTACCCCATCTGTGTGTTAGCTATGTTAATAGAATATATTTCTTCTGAATTTCATTGTTTTCTTTTTTTAATGGACCAATAACATTGTGTGAAAAAGTAGTGAGAAGTAATTAGCATAGAATTGTGTATCTATAGACAATCAGTAAATCTAATAAGGAATGCACTGAAAATATGCTGTTCTCTTGTTTGTGGGTTTTGTGTTCTTAGAATGCAAATAAAAAACAAGCTTTCTTGCATATCTGTAACTTCTCTGCATCCAGTCAGGGCCAAGCCACAGAGCTTTTGTGAAGCATATTTTAGTAGAAGAAACAGGTATTGCTTTATGTCTATTTAGGATGGGGTTGAGGTAGTCAACAGAAGTAAAGAAACAGAGAAATGGTAAATAGGTAGGACACATGCATTCTGTTTGTTTCTGTGACAATTGCTCAGTAGGCCAAGTGGTAGATGAAAAGAATCTCCATTTTATGCCTGACTCGAAAGTAGTCCACTTTAAAAGGAGATGTTGCTAATACTCTGCAAAAAAGAATCATGAACTCATCCTTTCAGTGAGTACCTCTCCTGAGCTGGAAATTATTTTCTTCAGGGTGCTGCATTTCCCCTGTCTGCCACCCACATCTCACCTGCTTGCTCACATGTTTTATGAAAACTGGCCAGATCCCTGCCCAAAACTGGCACTGTTTGGGAAAGCTTTTCTCCTAAGAGTAGAGGGAGTTGTGGCTGAACTGGCTGCAGGGAAGCAGGGGAAAGGCTTGGGAGAGAAATGGCCCTAACGAAGAGACGGAGCAACTTGCCAGAGCAGGATGATAGCCTTTTTCCCTTTTTTGGCTGTGCCTTTTTAGTTTTTTCTGGTTTTGCTTGTACTCCATGGTAAACCAAACAGTATGAGACAGCGTGGATTGCAAAACACCATCTGTAGGTTCTTTGTAAAATGGAGGAAGTGGGAGAGGAGGGAGTTTCATCTCATGCATTACATCTTGCTGTAACAAACTGTTAAAAAACAGGTTTACAACCCAACTCTCCTCCTCCCAATGATGTCAAAACCAGACACCGCGTCTTTCTCCCAAAAACAGGATAGGGGAATTTAGGTTTCCAAAGCTGCGTTTTCAACAGAAAACATACAGAACCTATTGTGTGAAGGACTAAATGCAATAGCAAGTACTAGGCCATGGCCTTACCCAGTTCAGAGTTTCTATTAAGAGACACCAATGGAACCTAGAAAAATAAAGATTTCTCAGTCAGGACACTACTTTTTAAAAGTATGAAAATGTGAAAAGTTACTTGCTTGGCCATGTGTCTCTTCTCCCCACAAATGAAGCTGAGAACTAATTTGTTTTGGCTTTCATTCCATTGAAAGCAAAATGTTTGTTTGTTTTGGGAGGCAGAGAAAGCATGTGCAAGAGAGTAAGAGGAAAGAATGCAACTAGATTTATGAAGTGGCTGAAGGTAGATGATACAGGTGTTTTGCTGTCACTGCTTAAATTATAGGTGACAACCTTTGCATGGGTATAGAAATTCTCCACATCTGTTGGAGTGCTCTGACGCAGAAATTACCTGAAGTCAGAGCACCATGTACCTGTGTGTCCTGCAGGCAGCAGAGAAGATGAACATCCGCATGTGGTTTCAGCAAAATTTGCCAGAGAACGTATATATGAGGCCCTTGTGCACCTTTTTGTTTCAAGTGGGACAACTTATTTTATCTGCTTGTGATGGCTTTTGCCATCTGACAGTCAGGATTTCCACTGGCTTCTGAGACATCCCCTCCATCTATTTATTTTCAGTGGTGGTACCAGAGAGCTCCCAGGGAGGGAGGAGGGGCAGGTAGCTCCTGCAGGCATGACAGCCCTTTTCTGGGGAAGCTCTGCAGGGTGTGAGTGTTCGGCTGCATCTCATGGAATTGAGTAGCAAATGAACAACAGTGAATGTGTCCCAGCTGGGTTTTTGTTGCAAGTCCAAATTCCTTGAAGAAAGATTGGGAAGTGAGAGAGAGGATCAACATTTATCATTCTCTGCCATGTGATGATGACCGTAACTCAGTGTCTCCACCCTGAATGTTGATTTCTGTAATAATCTGATACCAGACAAATAGTAGTGATATGATACAGTGAATATTAACTGGAGTTTATAGATAGAGGAGAGTAAATAAGGCATGGAAAGTAGCTTGACATTAATTTAATTGCAGTCTTTCTGCTGTTTATATGGAAGTTACTGCATGGCTTGCACACGTGAAGGACATGGAGTGACCTAGTGTTACAAAAGACATGTGCTTCTCAGCAAGCAGCAGTTAGGTTCATATTTTGAACTTCCCTATGAAAAGGCAAGGAACATGTTCTGTGTAGTGTATTTCTATTGTTGCAATGCTTTCAGTGCAACTGCTGAGCAGAGCACAAATGCAGACCTGCCTAAAGAAGAGAAGGCCCAAATGCCCTTCGGCATGGGTGCAGAGCTCTTTGGCTCCCACACCCTTGTGCAGAATTGGATGTTGTATACCTAGACACGTCACTGGAACAAGCAGGGGGCTGTATAAAGAGTTTTATTTCTCTCTCTGTTGCATTTCAGAAGTCCACTTGGACCCCCAGCGAACATGGTGCCCCACAGCCGACTGCCAAACAGTGTGCCGCATCTCACCAAGTGAGTCGGGAGCACCGGTGCCAGTGGAGTGCCCTGCCTGCCACCTGACCTTCTGCTCCTCTTGCAAGGAGGCATGGCACCCGCAGCACCTGTGCCAGGAAAACCAAACTACTCCAGTACCAACCGAGCAGGGGTAAGATGGGAATCCATGGAGGCCATGCAGTCTTTCAGTTCTTTTCATCACAGGGCCTCGCATCAGGTTCATGGAATGACATCCTTCTAGGTCCACAGCTTCAGCTCTGAGACTGTCTGTCTCTCCTGGTGTTTCCTAAATACAGTTTCAGTCTAAATACTACTTTAAATGATAAATTTTATTTTTTAATACATACTATTGTTTGTGTATTTGTCAAGCTTGGGTTGCAACTGACACTTCTGAAAGATGAAGCCCTCCAGGATTTTAAATCTGCCTAAAGGCTTTGTTCACATGCTAGACTTATGACCTGTGCCCATACGAAAAATCCAATATACCAATATTGCAGGATCCAAATTTTGCCTATACTGTGATTAAGAAATCGTCCCTGCTTAATATTTATACAATCTCTGCATAGACAGACCGTAACTCCTACACAGAGTGTAAATTTCACTTGATGTGAGTAGCCTGATTTATGGTCATTTTCCTTAAGTGCAAAACAACCTACAGATCAGGTTGTAAGAGTCATTTATCTACAGAAAGAAAGCCCTTTTGTGTTTAAATTGTCATGTCTTTGGCTATCCATCTTTGTTTTCAGAATCAGGTTATGTTGAGTCACGTGTTCTGAGTTTTCTATCATATTTTTTCAAGAAATGAAAGACAAAACCTAGAGCATTCTGCTTGCTAGAGACTTCATGGAACAGGAGTTGCCAAAAAGCTTTTGCCATGATTTTTCTTCTCTAGGTGTGATCTCTGACTTTGGTGGAGTTTAAGCCTATTTTATTCAGACAAGGACAATGTTACGAGTTGCATAATCCAGTCCTGTTAAGTGAATTGTGCAAGGTGTCTGTAACAAAGTCTTAAGTTTTAATGCTCTAGGTGATTAATTGTGGGTGTAGTGAGTGCTGGTTTTATGTAGCATAAAAGAACAAGGCAAGGGATTTTCACTTTTATGTGATATTAGTAGTCTTACACCTAGTAGTGGGTATGCTTCATTGTATTGTACCGAATATAAGAAGCTTCACACACTGAGTGCATTAGGACAACAACATGAGATTCTCTGGAAAATAAGCACAATATACATTAGGCAGTGGACCTGAATACCAACAGTTATGTTCACATCTCACTTTAATGTTTCCTTACTTTTCTAGATTCCTTATTGGAGCAGCGACAGAGGCACCAATTAAGCAGTGCCCAGTTTGTCGGATCTATATTGAGCGAAACGAGGGCTGTGCTCAGATGATGTGCAAGAACTGCAAGCACACGTTTTGCTGGTACTGTCTACAGAACTTGGATGTAAGTATTGCAGAAAAAACACCAAGATAAAGAGCAACAGGGTTAGGGTTAGTCTGAGGCTCTGTGCAAGCTCTTTGTTAATTCATTGTTGTCCTAGCAAATTTCTTGGCTCAATTCAGCTTCTTACTCAGTTTCTTTCTCTTCTCTCACCCAGTGCTTTTATTTATATCAGTGTCGTTTTTATTTCTTCCATAAAGGGTTATAGCCATGTCTGTGGATCCATGTTTGTTCTTTGAGGGAAATGGGACTGACTTGTTGCTTTCTGGACGTTAGTTCCAGCAATACCTTGCTCTGATTTCCTCTTCTAGTAGCTAAAAACAGTTTGGTTGAGAGTGAGGGAAATAAATGCCTTCCCCCTGTTTCAACAGCAAAGGAAACAGACTATCCAAAAAATGGTATGGTACTGGGTGAAGGGGGTTGTTCCATGGTATGGTGCTTAAGGGCTCCCTCCTAGGGAGGAGGAGCTAGGTTTCCTTTACTGCCCCATCTCTAGTGCCATGTTTGCTGAAGAGAATGGTTATTAGGCTTGAGGATAAAAATGTTGGATCATGAACATGGACTGTAAAGTGCATGTTGCTAGTTATTTCTCAGAGGTTGCAAACCACTCTCAACTTGTGTGGACTTCAAGTATCCTAGCAGAAATAAGAGTCCTGGAAGTAATGCACTTGTGTATATGGCAGCTTGCCCTTTTGGCACAGTCATCAGTAACAACCGTGGGAGTGTGAAAAGGACTTTTACCAGCACTTGAAATAAAATGTTTTGTCCTGCATGGCTTTTTTTGTCTTCTTTTTTGTACTCCACAGCCAGCAAACAATGAGACTTCCTCATTCTTCATCCTTCTTTTACTCAGCATGCTAAACAGGTTTCCCTTAGTGTTCTGTCCCCTTTCTGTGTGGGTGAACGTGCTTTTTCAACACGAGTCTTAGGGCTTGCCTCAGAGTACATGCAGTACACAGTGATTGCTTAACACTGTGCTGAACTAGAAGAGTGTCAGATTCTTGCAGACTCTGCAGACATGCCCTTTTGAGCTTTTGTCAGTTCAAAGGGAGAAAGAGAGAAAGAAACTCTTTAGTTGTGCGATTCAAATGTAGTTTTTCTAAATGTATGGGGTTACAGGAGCTCCAGGCGTAGGTGAAGGTAATACCTGCAAAGCTAGAGAGTAGGGCTCAAAAATGAAAGGGGAAGCAGCATCAGGTTACAGCACAGTGGTTAAGGGAGGGTAATGCAGGGCATGAGTCACCTTCTGAAGAAAAAAAATGAGTAATTTAATAAGTATTAATGATAAAAGAGAAATGAAACAGGATTTTTGTACTTTTTATATTTTCCTATTAAGTCTTAGAAGAAGATTTCTGTGAAGTGTAGGTAGCAGGAGGACAGAAGGTAGAATATCTCAGGAAGATGATCCCTCACATTGCTAGTTTTCAGAAATGCCTGTTGTTTTCAGTCTCCTTTATCATCACCAAATTATAAGCCAGGTGCTTGTGCAATAGGTGAAACTCATGTGCTTGTGCTATTTAAAAGTGGGGGAAGAAAGATGCTGTATGATAGCTCAGGTGCCAAACATATGCCAAACATAGAGAAGTTTCTCTAGGTAATTATTTAGAAGACAGGTGAACTTGTCTGCTGGCAGCTGGCAATTTCGAAGCAGTGCCAGGAAGGTTGTGTTTCCACTCCGGTCTTGAACCTCTCCCTGCAGTTCTGTAACCTGCTCTTACAGCTTCTCCTTTTGTTTTTCAGAATGATATCTTCTTACGGCATTACGACAGAGGCCCTTGCAGAAACAAGCTGGGCCACTCGCGGGCTTCAGTGATGTGGAACAGAACACAGGTGTGTTCCAAGCCAGCTGGGCAGAGCTCTCATACATGCATGAAGCAAAGAGATTTTACCCTTCAGAGGAGGACCAGAATGATTATTTTCATGTTTTCATCTTTTCTTTTTTGTGACCTATGCTATGTTTTTGCATGCACATGTGTGTTTTATTTTTCATGCTGTCTAAATACATATTTTTCTCCCCCGTGTCTTTCAGGTTGTGGGGATCCTCGTTGGACTAGGTATCATAGCACTGGTGACCTCTCCCTTGCTGCTTGTGGCATCTCCATGCATCATCTGTTGCATTTGCAAATCTTGCCGGAGCAAAAAGAAAAAACACAGCCCACCAACAACCTAAAACTCTGTGTCTTTTTGAGTCTCCATCTGTACAGCATCTGTATGTGAGAAAGCACAATGGTTGTGTTTTGGTGCCGTACCTACCAAATAATGCTCCCTTTTATTTGCCAATCCTTGAGATAAGTGCCTATTCTTTACAGGCTACTCTATCACTAACAAGTCCTAGCGGGGGAAAAGTCTAGATTATTGTGCAGTACATATGGTGTAGGTTTTTGCTTCCTGAAGAGGAAAACAGGACGCCATTCAGTAGTTCATACCATAAATATGATCTCCCATTCAAGACTAATAGAACATTCCCATTTTCCATCAGCTGCACATGACTTGATCCTGCTGCGTTACTCTGCCTTTGCAGATCCAGTCATTACTGTCATGCTTGCTGTTGGTTCTTGACGACACTCAGATTTCTCACAAAGTTTTGGGTCTTTTATAAAAGAGGGAGAAGCCTGATTAGGTTCTTCTGTCTGCTAGCTTGTGTCCCGTTAAAGGTAACAAACCATTAAGAAAATATGTTTGGTAGTTTCCTGTCAATTGACTGCCATGACATTTCTTTCAGCATTGAAATCCATTTGATTTTTACCATTGATCTCAACTACAGAAGTAAACAAATAACAAAACTGTTTCTAAGATAGGGCTCTCTTTTGAGATGCTGCACTACCTTGAGAAAGCTGCTTTTTCTTCACATCAAACATGACCTATGTACCAGGAAATATTAGGAATATGCATAATTCCCTACGATTGGGCATGCCTTTTGTCAGTACCATGGGTGTAGCAAACTCACAGTGAAGGTAATACTGTAAGAAAGACTGTGATACCATTCCCATTTGTGCAGAGTGTTGGGATCTTGGCTGTGTGTGTACAGAGTGGCAGCATGGGCACGGATATACCAAGTACATATGGGAAATGTGTTTTCTAGGCAGTCAGTATATTTTTTCAGCAGTTTACGTTGAAAGTGGGGTGGCAGCAAGAACCCTGTTAAAAAGTTATTGAAACCAGGCCAAGACAAGCTCTCCTTTAAAACCTTATGGACCTGCTGAAGTGAATACTTGAGAAATGCTGTGTAAATGTGAGTTCCATCCATTGGTGGGTATTTCTTTTGTCCTGCTCAAGGTTAACAAACTCTGTTACTGATATTTTTTAGTTACTCTAAATCTGGAAGGCTGTCATTTAATAAGTGCTTCATTTTAATTTGGTGCCTCACCACCAAACCGATTCAGACCCTGGTATCAATTACACCTGAAGAGGTGGAGTTACTCCAGGCTCACTCAGGAGTGGCTGAGATCAGACTCTTCTCCCTGGAGTTTATTTCCTTAATGGATGGTGCTCCTCACAACCGGGGCCGGTAGCGCTTTTGTTCTGGACTCCAGTCTGTGCATTTTATATCTGTGGGAACAGATACGAGTTTGCACTATAGAATTGGTTGTAATTCCAAACCCCTTTCCATAAGGGCTGTGAAGTTTGAAGGAGATGCTCAGCCCAAGCGTGGTGTCGGGCTCGCGCTCCGCCCGGCTGCCCCTCTCTGAGCACACAGCGCAGGTCACCCAGAGTGCTGCGAGGAGCGTCTGTGTGTGGTGTTTGGCCGAGCCTCAGGAACCTTGCCTTCTTGGCAGCTGTAAATGTGACCTTTTTTCTGTTTAACTTTGCTCTCTGGTTACTGTAACAGAAGTGGTTGGTGTTCTTCTTTTGAGAAAGTGTAGTCTGTTGAGCAGACTAGCAAGGACAGAGGCCTTAAATGATACTGTCTGTTTTACTTTTTAATTGATTTCTTTTCTAAATACTGTCTGACTTTGCTACCAGTCGTGGCTGGAGGGCAGGCAGTGCTCTTCAGTGCAAAAGGCTATATTTATTCTTCATCCTCAGCTTTGAAGGGAAGCAGAAAGGTAGTCAGTACATTCTAAATACAGAGTGCAATGCAGGCAACTGCCATTTATAATAAATAAAGAATGTTTTCTGTATATGTTTTCTTGAAGAGCACTAATGGTAGTGCTTTGGGGTACTTGTGACAGATTAAAGTGTCCAGCCCTTGGCTTTGCACTATTTTTCTACCTATGTTTTTATGGCACTACTGTCATTTCCATTTTATTTATGAACTTGAAGTTGCAAGTCTTACTTTAACGAAGCATAAAGGACAAAGATGTAGGAACTGTACAGTCTCTTTAACCATAACCAGCATTGCAATGCACCAATATCTTTTGCGTGTTAAAATTTGAGAGTTTTTCATGTTTTGTGATCTTACCCATGACTGATGCATCCTTTGCTAGTCTGGTTTCTTTCCTTGTCCTCTTCCCTCTTTCTGCTGGTCTGTTTTAGCTAAAATGCCTATTGGAATGAAGGTGTCTGATTTTTTTTTTTATTAATACTGTTGTGTTAATGAAACTCCCAGGTTCTTCCCTCTGTTAAAGAAACGCAGCTGAAGGCAGCTCTCTTGCATCAGTTTAGATGCCTGGTGGGGGTACCAAAACTGGTATAAATTACTCATGCAGGAGTTAACACAGCCTGGCAGTCTCAGCCCTAGTCCAGGCATCTAAAAAGTCTGGATGTGGATTGGTAGCCCAGACTTTAGCTGGAGTCTTTACACAAAAACTGGATAAGGAGAGCATGAGCTACAGGCACCCCTTCGTTTGGCTGGGTAGGTGCAACAAATGGACCAAGAAGGAAGCCCTAGACACTTTAGAGCTTAAAATTAAGGCTTTACAACAATGATTTTCTTTAAAAGGCTGTGTCCAGTGCCCCATGTATCCTGGCTTTTCATTGCATGGGAATAGTTGAGCATGTGCATTAAGTAGACCCTGACCTGGCCGAGTCGAGCAGTAGCTGTGCAGAGTGCTGGGAGCAGTAAAGCCCCATTGCTTTGTTTTCCAGAATGCAGCTATTTTGCACCAACTGGCTATGCTCACAGAGTTTCCAAAGAAACATTTTAGCAGGAATCTTTTTACAGTGTTGGCTTTTGCTTTTGTGTTGCCTTTTTTTTTTTTTTTTTTTAACTTTATAAGAAACATTAAAGTCACTTTATAAAAGATTTATTGCAAGCATGACAAATAATACTAGTAGTAATTAGGGAGAAAGAAAAAAGCCAGGACTGACTACATGGGACTCTTCTTAATCAATATATCTGTAGATCCACCCTCCTGAACTCCATCAGTGTGATGTTATTTGGTGCATGTTACTACCAGGCTTCACTGCTCTTCCCATCTCTGTTCTTGCCCCTGTGGCAGGTGGCTGGCATGAGGGCAGCAGCCAGGGGCGAGCTCAGGGCTGTGGCAGTGCAGGTACCACACAGGAGCACATTGCCCACCCTGGACTCATCACCAGTTTGTTCTTGGGCCTTTTAACCACTGAGAGACACCTTGGGGGTTTTAGGCCTTTAATGTTACATTGAGAGCATTCACAGATGTCTCTCTTGGAGAACAGAAGTGGGAAGTACTTCATTCCTTCTGAACCAGGAGCATTCAGGCCTTATGAAAATTGGGCTCTACGTGTTTAAAGGTCAGTTCCTCAACCTAAGAGAGCAGTGCTAGAAATCTGGATTTGTACTGCATCTGGCCACAAATCTCCATGGCCACATATCACATCATTTCCCATCAAGTCACTGGGTCTCTGTTAAATACAGCTGAAGATCCCATTCAGCATTCCATGTCCTTGTGTTAAAATGAGGATGATGACACCTCTTCCCAAATCCATCTCTTAATAAAAAGAAGATATTTGTCATGCTACAGCATTAAATGCATCTCTGCAGTATTCACTCCAGAACTATGGTAGGTATTCGGTCCTGCCCTCCAGTAAGTGATGGTTTATTTTTGGTGCATGGAGTTACTTACCCCAGAGCAGCATGAGGGATAACAGTAATGAATGTTTCTCCGTGCTTTAATGATGCTAAATGCTACGTCTTGTTGGCTGTCCAGTAACACAGCATGATGTCCCAAGATAAATTTAAAATGTGCACAAATTTTACTTGAATGAACTAAGAAAAACTGGATATTGCCTCCATATTTGCATGAATAAATAAATACAGGTGGGCAGAAACAACTGCATTTCCACAATGGGACAATAAAATCAACTTTAGGCTGCTCTGTTCTCTGGTACCACAATGGGTGGTTGTGCTGTAGTGCCTACTGCTTTAAAAATTTGAAATCTGTTTTGCACTGTAATCTTCTCCCAGTCATTCTTTCTCAAACTAATTCCTTTTATGATCATATTTTTCATCCTGTATTTCCGGCCAAAGATTCTTAGAGCAAAGTTAGTAGATTTCTTTGTATGAGGATAAAAATCTTGCAACCATTTTCTCCCAGGTTTTAATAAGAAATTTGATGCTGAGATACCTGACCAAAGATAGAAATTCCAGACTTGGCTTGTTTAGAAAAACCTATTGAGACTTCAGAAGTTCTCTTGTAAGATCTAAATAAGGACTGCTTTGTTAGAGCTCATAGGTAAGGGAGCCTTACAACTGAGCTTCACAGAAGAGATGCTTCTATTGCTAAGTAGACTTTGGACATGTGCTGGGAAAAAAATTTTAAAATCTACATCCTCTATACATATTTTTATTATATAAATCAAAAATACTTGCATAGATTCATAATTTAGGGATCCAAACTCTCTGCAGGCTTTTTAGGGTATACTTACACAGGAGGATAATCTTATAAATATGCTGAAGCAGTTGAACAGAGTGTGCTAGTTATAAAACAGTTGTCAGACATCTCTCACATGTGAGTGTGTGGGATGAGATAGTAATTTACATGGCTGGAAATAAAGATGTACCTTTTCTGAAACAGCAAGAGTTGGTTCTTCTGCAGTCTGCTGGAAGGTGAACTTACTGCTGAGGCTCTGGAGAACTTTGTTCTCATTTTCATTTGTCCTCTAGTTAGTAAAGTAATGAAGTGAGAGCTGAATCGTGTTGCTGAACAGGAAGTCCAAAGGTCTGTTTTGTGTCTTGACACTCAAGTTTCTCATAACCAATGTGGTTTTATAATTTATTATTATAATTTATACAATGCAAATATAATTTATAATTAGTAATTATAAAATATTAAGGATGAATTATCATTGCCTTTATCGTATGATAGATTTATTTTAATTGCATTCGTACTGGAAGGCTTTTCTGCTTCCTGTGGAGAAAGTCATAGTGTTCCTGGCAAGGTAAATTCCTATGATCTGGTGCAGTCCAGAGTAAATGTTGCTTACTAATTTGTAGTTATATCAGAGAGTTTTTTATGATCCCTCAAGTTAGTTCTTTGAATTGAGTAAATCTCTATTGTTAGGAAAGGCAATTTCCTAGCAAGGAATTTTATTGACCATCACAATCTGAGCTATAAAAGATGATACTGGTTGACAAGGTCTACCAGCTCTTTAGAGGACACAACCTAATTCTTCTCCCTTCTTCCCAAGAGACTTTCTCTTTTCTTGGATGAAAATTAAGGATGTCAGTAATTTGCTTGTGCCTTCTGGATGTCCAGACAGAAGCTGCAGCTTCTGCTGGCCACGTGCCGGGAGATCCCAGACAGGTTGAATGTGTGATGCTGCAGCACGTGTGCAGCGAATTGCTTAAATTTCAAGAAGGTGCCTGAGCTTTATGGCTTTCTGGGGCCCATGCAGTGGATGTGGTGCACAAGGGACTCATCCAGGTGAGGCTTCAAGTGCCACCATCTCTATGGCATGTGTCATGCTGGGCCTTCTCACCATGTGCAAGCGTATCCTGGAGTTTCATCAGGACCCTGTCTCAAGCTGGCCCTTTCCAAAGCTACCCACCCACCTCCAGAACTCCCCAGAATCCAGAGCAAATCTCTGTTCCTTTCATTTTCCAAGTCTCTTGCTATTGGCCTGGTCCAGTTTCACAGAAGCTTCAGTTCACATGAGCTGTTTGGAGCTCAGCTGGTCTAAGCATTCCCTAATGAGCAAGGCTTGGGAATGAAGAGAAGCAGAACTGTTCCGTACCATGCTGGCATTGGCATCCATAGGCACCAAAGGTCACCATGTGAGAGCTCTTTTAACTGCCCCAGCGTTGCTTATTTCTGAAAAAAGCCTGTGTTTTAAGTGTGTGTAGATGGAAGTGTCCAAGTCTGGCACTGGGTGTGTTTGTGTGTGCGGCGTGAGCCAGCAGTGGCCACGGACCCTTGTCCTGCCCCTCGCAGGTTTTACATTCTGTTTATCCATTTTTTGTTTTTTTTTTTCTTTTCCTCCAGGTAATACACTTTCTTCACCACTTTTCTCCTGGTGAAGGGCAAAAGGGTTTGATCTTTGTAAGATTTGTTAAAATATTTTTGTGTTTATAAGAAGAAAGCTGACATGCATTAAAAAATAAGTGCTTTTGTAAATTTTTTTTTTTGTGGTATGATTCAGCATTTAAATGTTTTACAGATGCAGTTTTTTGCACTCTCGCATATATTCATAAAATTATATTTATTTTCTGTCTTCAAGGTTTACTTTGGGGTTTTTTTCTTCTGATGTTACAAAATGCAATATGTGCAACATTAAAAAATCAGTGTAAAGACATTGTCTCGTTTTGTTGTAATCTTCAACTGCTTTTAAAAAGATAACATAGAAAATTTGTGGTAAGAATTTGAATACATCAGAGGTGCTTAATGGAAATTTTGAGGATAAAAGAAGGTAGAAGAGGTGGGATCAAGAGTCATGGCTCTTACTTACTTTCTCAAGAGTAAATGACATTAAAATCCTTTTAAAGAGTGTGGGGCAGGCTCTGGATTAGCCCTGGGAGCTGCTGCAGTGGTGTGCAGACAGCGTTGGTGCTTGCTCTCTGTAGATGGAGTGCAGCATTACTAAAGATCTACTCTCCTGCAAAGTCTGGTGGAGACTGTGGCTTGGGAGATACCAGGAGCACCTGGAGGAGCTGAAGCTACCCCAGGCGGTGGATGTGGGATGCGTGGCAGGCTGCACAAAGCAAAGTCTGCTCCTTCACAGCCCCCTTTTCTCTTTGCTTGCTCCCTCAGCCTTGCCTGTCCTTGCAGCAGAAAGGGGCCTCCTGCTCCGAGTTTCTGAGGGACTTGCTGGGAGGCTACATCCTGCTGTGCAATTTCAGACATCCGTGCTCCTTAATTTCCTTCCACACCCACATCCTGCAGTGCTTACAAGAGACAATCACAGCTGTGGTTTTGAGCATCACACATGAGGGTGATGTTTACTGTTAAGTACTTCTAGTTTAGCTACAATTACTCAGTATCTGAAGGTAGGATTTTCCAACTGGGTGACACATCCTTGAAAACCCTGTGTGTCATCTGTGGGGCTCTTCACCTCAATACATTATCTGAAAGGTCTTGATAGTTTTGCCTCTGAGAACAGGTTTTCAGGATGAAGGTTGGGGAGAATACCACCATTGTCACTTGCAGGTCAAAATTCTGGTCATGCATGTGCATTTTTTTCCCCCACCAGTTTGCTTAGAGTAAATTCAGCACTGATATTATTCCACTTAAACACAGTCATTTTTTTCGTGTGTGTGTGTTGAAGGCTCTTGTCTTGTTCTGTGAATGTGCAACAAAGCAGGAGCAACTTACCAGTCCACACAGTAACACAGGTGTTGACTTGCAGCAGACTTAAAAGGTTCCAGCACAGCACTTTTCCTTCAGAAGATCTTGCTGTTTGCTGAGGAACAAGCTTTCTGATGGGAATGTGTCCATTCTGTCAGACTTATGATGGACACCAGCTGCTGGCAGCCAATGTGCCTACCAGCTGCCAGTATGGGCAAACTGCCTGGCTTCCCACCTGGTAGATGAGTGAACTGCCAGCTCCTCACCTGGCAACTTTGAAGAAAAATACCAACCAATCTTCTCCAAGAAAAAGATACACATTTCTGAATTTCCATTATTTAAAATTCCAAATCACACTAGTCTAAGCAACCCAAACATCTCCTGGCCAGTTTCAGAAAATAAAAAAAGTGAATGGATGCAAATTTGATTTGATCCCAGCTTCAAGGTGCAATTTCCCTTCCCAACTCCTGCACTTGTCATGAAGACTAGTTTTCTTCAAAAATCTTTTATTTCAGAGCTATTTGTAACCAAATCCCTTGATTTTAAATTCTCCATCTTTTTTGAGATTACAAAAGATGTCATTTACCTTCTTAACCTCTGTGTGTGCACATCCATCCACCCACCCACACCCACAACCCCTTCTACACTACCCTCAGTCTGATCCACCCTTCCAGTTTGACAAACACAACCCACATCACCCTCTTAAAACACCTTTCCTGGTCTCCCATTTTTGCTCTGGGGTGACCCTATGGGTGGTGCCACCCACTCCATCATCATTCTGTCATGCTTCTCCATGAGGCCCATGAGTCCTCCTGGGAATCCTTCCTCCTCTTTAGGCACTGAAGGTGTGCCTCTCAGAAGGATTGCCCTTGCAAGTACATTTTCCACTGTCCTTTGATCCTGGTGCCTGCTCTGCAAGTCCTTTCAAGCTCCACAACTTTTTTGGTCTGAAAGCTTCTTAGTCTTTGGAAACCAGAAATCATGGAAAATTTGAACAAAAAGGCTTGTCTTTCTACAGAGCTTTCCATGGATATCTCATAATTAAAAAACGCCAAAAAATCCCAAAACCCAATGCAACCCACAACAAAAATAAAACCAAACCAGCATCCCATACCACCCACAAAATCATACTTCTCAGAGGAAACACTTTCCCCTTGTTACCATGGATTACTTCTTGCATGGGACATCTCATGCTGAGCTTTTCAGGCCAGAGAACACCTTGTTAACACCTATGTAGTGGCTATGTCTACAGCCACTGCCATGCTCAGTCTCACAGGTGTCCAACAGGCAAACTCAAGGCTTCAAATCTGTACTGTGATACTCAATATAAAAAAAACTAAATCCTTTTTTGTCATTCCTTTTCCTAATCTGAGCACTAGTTGGGCTAGCAAGCAGTGCATCTAGACATAGCTGCACTTTAAAATTCAGCAGGGATGCTGGAATAACTGTGTCAGAGCTTTCAAGCAAGTCTTGTGTCCACACCTTGAAGATGTGCTTGTATTTTATCCAAGAAGGGGAAATTGCAGGATCTCTGATTTCTCAGAATGGGGTTATAAAACATGTCTGAAGAAGGGCAAAGCCTCTGAGAAAGAGCACCCTGTATCTTTTTCCTTAGTAGTATCATGTAGCAAATGAAAAATCCTTCCTGACGCTGACCCTTTTTTAGCATAATCCATTACCAAGCACATTGGTAATTTCACGGTCTCACCTTCTTGAGATCTGTGCCAGTGTCAAGATGACAAACTTTGAGAAACCTGGAGGACTGGCCCCAGTTAGTAGGTAATAGTGTTTTCCTGGATCTTGGCTAAAAAACTTGTATTTAAGCCCAGGTGGGTGCAGATGCCTGTAGTAGTGTGTGTGTGTCTCCCAGTTGTGAGAGGTAGATGACTCTTGCTGCTTCCAGCAGTTCCTGCTCATCCTGGGCACTACAGCTAGTGGGGAAGGTGCTCTGGGAGCTGTTGGATTGCCCTGTGTGAGTGTGTCTCATCCCATTGCTTGGTTGTGTTGACCAGAGAAGCTGTGGGTGCCCTGTCCCTGGTACTGTTCAAGACTGGGCTGGATAAGACTTTTACAACCTGGTCTACTGGAAGGTGTCCCTGCCCATGACAAGGGGTTGGAACTAGATGATCTTAAGGTCCCTTCCAACCCAAACCATTCTATGGAATGGGGGTCTGTGGGTCAGGCCCTAGGAAGAGGGCTCCTGGAAATGCCCTGTGAAAGTTCCCAGGAGTAGCGCTCTAGATACAAGAGGAGGTAATTCAGGACCTTGAACCTTCCTGAATGTCTCTCAAGAAAGCTTTGATGTTTTTTTTAACTGTACTTGCTCCCATTTGGAGGTTTTTCCTCCTGGTCTCCCTGGGAATCCCAGTCAGAGTGGAGGGTGAGACATGCAATGGCAAAGATCAAGGGATTGATATCTGACTCCCTGGGATACTGAGGCTTGTCTAAACTCTGTTGTTCTGCCCTAAGCACTGCCAGGAGCAGAGAATTAATCTCTTTTCTGCCACACTGTGTTCAGTTTTGCTGAGCTATACTTTGCCTGTTTAGCTGTTGCCTGGAAGGGACAGTGTTCCTGATGATCTTTTAGCTGGAGAAGGCTTGCAGCATGTCTGCTGCCAAAGTCAGCTGACACGAGCGGTGTTGTAGTGCCAGTGGCACTAAATGAGGTAGTGTCATTTTAAAAACATAATCAGAATGGAAAGGAAACTTCTATCTTTGCTCGGGCTATAACTACAAACAACTAAAATGTGACAGGCCCTGGGGCCTCCAGCCTGTATCATCACAAGGTTCAGTAGGGAGCAGCAGTATGTGGTGGCTCCTCAGGGGTAGTGGTTGCAAAGTGGTAACAGGGGTATTCTGGGCTGTAGCCAGACCTGAGTCCCTGTTGGCTGCGTGAGGAAGTGCAGCAGGGCCTGATATATCTGTGGTGGCCCAGAAACCAGAAGAATGCTTGTGGTAGTGGTGGGTTGGCTGGGTTTTACACTCATTTCTACTACCTCTCAGCTGTGTTGTCTTCACATCACCCCACATCATCCCGATGTGTGGTCTAGGGCTCTCGGCCACAGGAGAGCTCTGGGAGACAGTGTCGGGGCTTGGGCTGGCTGTAAGAAAACTTTCCTCTTCTCTCTTCCACCAAGTGTGTGACATCTGGTATGTTAATGTGTGTGTTTAATCAAAGGCTTCAGTCTGTATTGCATGTAGGTTTTGGAGGAAAACTTCACTAGTTAACTAGAGGTGTCCTGGTTAAAGTTCAGCTGGTTAATATGACCCTCTTACTAATTCTATTTATGAAGATGAGTGATTTCCCATAATGTCACGTCCCTCATACAGACTGTGATGTTTGTGAGTTTTCTTTCTGCCTGTTCCTTCCAGACAAGTGTCACAGCTGTTCATGCTGTTATGTCATTATTTGAATTGGCACCCAGTGCAGCCACTCCGGAGGATCTCTCTGGCTGAGTGCTGTGAAAGGTGGTAAATGTGTCTCCTTCACAGGGCTGTGCTGCTGCACAGGGCTAGGCTGGGACCTGTTCATCACTTGTATGGAGCTTGGACAGGGTCCTACCATGGCAAGATGAAGGGAGAGTTTTGCCATGAATTTGGTCCTTTCACCTCTCTTCTCCATGTAGGAGTCAACTTCTTTCAACAATGACCAATCCCATCTTAGATGAGTCAGTAAAACTATCAGTGTGCTTAAGGTGAGACCAGTTTATAGAGGAAACACAAGGGGTGTGGGCATGGTTGTAGAAGCTTTTCCCAATGTCCTGAATCCCATTATGGGACCTGAACAGGGCCTATGAAAGATGCTTCACAAGAGCCTGGAAGAGGAGGCAGATTTGGGGACCCAGGGAGAAGCCTGACTGCTGCTGCCCCAGTGTCTCACCTGCCTTCCAGGGCTCTGCTCACATTTGCTTCCTGGCAGCTCCTGGTGTGGCAAGATCCTTCCTCCAAGCCCCTCCACATCCCTCTGGAAATGAATATTGCAGAGAATAAACAAACCTGATTGCAGATGGAGGAAAACACTTTCAAAGTAGGGAAAGACAAATACCTGTGTAGGGGAACAAATCATGGGAGTAATGTGTAAGACTACATTATTTTTGTTAATTTTTGTAAGATGACTTGGTTCAGCTTCCAGAGCTGAGGCATATGGGATCAATAAAAAGAATTCAAATAAGAGAGCATGTATGTAAACAACAGGGAGTCACTCAGCAAAAATCAAGCATGTACTTCTTTGTTAATTAAAAGCAACCCCCTAAATCTAAGCTTCTGGTGGTTCATAATCCCTCTAAGGATTTTGGTCACTCTTCCCAGCTGTGGCTTGGGTTTGGATAGTGCCAGGTCTAGGCCTGTGGTTGTGCTTAGTGTTATGTGCATGTGTGTCCCACTGCTGCCAATATGGTTTGTGCCAAGTTTGTGCCTGTGTATAAACTTCTGTGGGATGACAGCTCTGCAGGAGACGAGCCCTGTATGGAAGTGGGCACGGAGACTGGTGGGATTGCATGCCTGCCTTCCTCCAGCAGCCTCATCTGTTGCTGACAGCACCCAAGGGAATGGAGGGTGGTGCCCCCTTCTCTTCCTAAGCACCTCGTGTCTCCTGGTCCTGCATCCGTGTACTTTGGGTGTTACTGAGGCACGGTGAGACCCAGCCTTCTAGTTAAAATCAAAGAAAGATTACTGGTGGCTTTTCTAAGTGAACAGTAAACATCTTCACTCCCAAGTGATTGCAGCAGACCCTGGAGCCTGTGCAGGCTGGGATCGGGGGGTGTTACAGCTCTAAGTATCTACAAGGGCTTGTCTGGCCCAGGCTGTGATGGTGGCCTAGAGGGAAGTGTGTGCCCCCACCACACATACCCTTGCAGGGAGGTATGTCTGCAGTTCACCTCTTCTACCCCAGGCTGATCTGTACAGGAACAGCAAGATACTTGGTGATCCTGCTTCCACTGCTCTGGGAAGGCGAGTCCCTCTCAGAACCAGGGTTTGGTGTCAGTCCATGTCCGCGACTGTCATTAAGCTGAGGTCACGCTGGAAGGATAAGCACCAGTGACAACCAGGATTGTTTATAACCACAGCAGTGGAGGTGTTATTATAAGCCCCATTACTCATATGTTATCATTATACTATCATACAGAGCATAATTTTATATAATTGCCATTATCTAACTATATATTTATATGCACATGGTGACCTTGGAACACCTGAAGTGACCAGTTTCTTCCCAGATGTGATTATGCTCCAGTGCATCTGAGAGTAAATACATGGCAGCTGCCTGAGGCCTGGAGAAGTCCAGGGGTTATAAGGCACTGTGGCTATGTAGGACATTGCTTTGCTGGGGCAGGATGGAGGCATTTTCTAGGAGAAGATGAAGTTATTTTGCTCTTTGCAAATCACGTGTCACCATCATCCTTGTCCCCCCTAGCCCTGGCTCATTCTTTGAAATTACAGTAATTTTGGCTGAAGACGTGCCCTCTGCCTCTTGTTACAGGATTTTGCACATCCAAAGCTTCCTGTAAAGCTGGTACTGATGTGGGCCTGCTGGGGTTGCTGCTGGGTTGCAGCATTCCCATGGCCTGGCAGGACAGAAGAAGAGGAGACTGCTTTATACTCTGTGGACTGCGTCACGTGAAGTATAATAGCTTCCTCCCCAAGATTTGTTTTAAAAAATGGATGCTAATGTACTAAAAGCAAAGATGCCATTTATTTTTAAACAGGGCTTAACCAGAAACCATTTGTACTGTTTCATGCTGTATCATTTGTGTTTCACTTACATCTTTGGGAAAGCAGTGGGGGAAAGCTGGGAAAGAGAGAGGAAAAAGAAAAACCAAATACTGCCTCGGATATAGGATTCTTCCATTTACTGTTGTGGTACCCAGAGTAAATCCATGGGCTCCATTCAGTGCATCTCTGGGCTAAACTGGGAATATTGAGAGTCAAACACCCTGAGGTAAAACCCCGCCCACCACCCTGCTTGCATCCCTGAGGAGCACAGGGCAGGGGATGTGTGAGAGGAGCAGCTGCAGCACAGGACCAGTGACTGCTCACCAGTGACTTTGTGCGGAGGAGAAAGTGAGTGTGGGAAGGGAGAAGGAGAGCAAGAGGGAACAGTGATGAGTGTCAGAGAGATTTGTCTTGGACTTTAAAGTGTTTCCTTTTCCATCATAACCACCATTGGAATGTGACTGCAGGTTGTGCTACATCATCTCTGTTCCCAGGAAGCAACAGAGCAGCCAGAAGAGCAGAAAAGCTGCAGAGAGGCATCAATTGCTGGCTGTGCTCCTTGCTCTGAATCTCCTGCCTGTGTCACGGCATGGAAACAACTTGTAAGTGAGGGACTACATGGGCGAACAGTCAAAACAGCGGCCAGGAAACAAAAAGCAGGTTACAATCACTGTCTGACTCAGAGGCAAAAAACAATGTGGGATTCTCACCAGCTGATTTCACCAAGTCATTTAGCTGTTTTTCCTTGAATGTTGCCCAGTCTCTGCTGGGAAATAGTTGATGTGGGCACCCTGTCAGACTTTACGCTCCTGGAGGAATCAGAAGTGATTCTGGATGTTGGAGGGGGGTATTGAGTATCTGGAAGGTGGGTTTCTCAAAGTGGTAGCTCAGTGACTGGCACATGGATAGACACCACAGCATGTGTTACCCCATGGAGACCTGCGTGTGTTGCTGAGCTGGGTGTTGGGGCAGGCTCCACAGGGCACAAGGGAGGTACAGCTACCCACAGAGGGGAGGCATGTGGGGACCCTTCTGCCCTGCTGTCATGGGATGTCACATGAGGTCATGCCTTTTTCCTAGTGGATCCAGCACTGGGGTGGGACGGAGCCCTGAGCTGACATCTTGGACACCAGTGCCTAGTCTTCTTCTCCTTCTCCAACATATTTGGGGGAATTTTTCAAGCCTTTAGTGGGACTTTCAGGTGGGCACATCTTCCTTGACTTGACCCTGCAGATGAGGCTCTGCTGTGTAAGACTTGTAGGCCCCTGACTTGAGCATCCTTGAGCGATTATGGGAGGCTGTGTTAATGTCCTTGTCACTCCCTGTTCTCCTCCCCCACTCCCCCCAAAGACCTTCCTTGTGTGGCCTCAAGGAAGGGTGAAGCTGAGACACTGGGCAGAGCCACATTCCTGCACCAGAAAGTAGGATACCCTTTCTCAGAGGTGCCATGGTCCTGCCATGATGATGCACTCGGCCACAGATGGGTCAAGTCTGGGGGCTGTCAACAGTGAGAACAAGGGTCTTGGATGGGTTGCAGAGGAAATTGAATCATGCCTGTGTGTGGGCTTGCTGACAGGATAATGGGGCACCTCATGGCTTCTTGCAAGTGCCAACTCCCCATATCTGGGAAGAGAGGGCAGGAGGGGATGGGGCCATGCAAGCTGCCGGATGGTGTCCATCTCTCTGTTCTCTGACCTCTAGTAAGGGTGGGAATAGAAATGGAATAAACTAGCAAGGTTTGGCCCTACACAGATTCATTCACAGCAATTTCCCCTTTGCAGGAGTGGCAAGGTTAAATACCGATTTGCAGCACAGCTGAGTGCAAGCTCTGCTCCCCTGCCTGGCTGTGCTGCAGTGGTTGATTCTCTGGAAATAAGGGAAAATTCAGCCAGAGGAAGTAGGTTATGTTGTCCAAATGCCATAACATCTGACACATCCAAACAGGATTTGTGTTGCTGGGGTGATGCAACTTCCCATTAACTGGGATAAGGGTTTTACCATGGATTGCTGTGCACTTCAGCTGTGATGTGTGAGGCTCTGTGTTTTCATGGAAGTTAAAGGATATCTCTGAAATATTTCAGACACTTCTCTGTATGGAAAATTTCACTATTATTTGCAGGAACAGAGCCTTTACAAGTCTGGAAACAACCTAGCTTTCTTCTGTGCACTGAAGGGCTTTCTAGGGACTTTTCTTTGCTGCTCTTCCCCTTTCTGCAGATGTGACCCAAGGCGATGGCAAGGGGCAGGGTTAAGAGAAATCACTGATGTTCTTGCCCCTCTGCCAGGCAGCTGCCCTCCCCACGGGACAAAGCAGAAGACTAATCCAGAGTTTTCAGCCGAATCCCATTTTGGAGCCAAAGCTGCATGAGTGCTCTGGAACTGTGAAGCAGCCACTGTAGCAAGGGCTGGGGAGTGACCTTCCCAGCGGGGGGTAAATACAGCTGATGGTGATAGCCAGTATTGTGCCTTTTAGAAAATTAATATCTATTTATCTCTGGATGGGCACCAGAAAACAGAGTAATACTTTTTCTGCTAAAGGCTTTATTTTCTTCTTGGCATGGGCTCTGAAGGGTCTGGAAATGCCAAGGATTCCCTTCTGCTGCCTGTGAGGTTTCCCTGGGACTGTAGCTGGTTTGGATAGAAAGCTGGTGAAGCTGAAGGTTGGCTGCTACCAGCGAATATTAGTGAGGTAGTGCTGCAGCAGGTTGGATTAAATGCTAGGAAAAAGAGAGAGAAGGTGAAATTGCAGCCTCTGAGTGAAATGGGGATCTCTGAACAGAATAATCTGAAAATGCCAGAGTTAGGGGTACAGCAGCAGACTAGCTGGGTCTGGGTGAGACATCAAAGGTCAGAGAGTGTGTTTTGAAGGGGCAGCTCTAGCAGAGAGGAGGAAAGCAGCCTTAACAAGGAAGGAAAAACACACATAGACTGTATGAAATAACTCCCTATTTTCACTTTGCTTTTCTATAATTTTCCCCTGGTCTTTAGAAACCCAGTGCAGTGAAGGAAGGAACCTGTGCAGTGTTAGCAGAAGAGAGAAGGAAGTCAGTTTAGCTGGCCAAAAAAAGCTGACTTTGTGCAGCTTTAAGGTACAAAGCACAGGTCTGCCAAATGACCTCTGACTCTGTCAGCACCGGCAGCCCTCACACTTGCACCCCCTGCCATGGGACTGGGACTCTAGCTCAAGGATGCAGCACCTCCCAACTCACACCCCAGCCCTGCCCAAGTAGGTCCCGGCTCCTGTGCCAGGCACCTGTGGCAGAGCAGGCTGCAGAAGAGAGATGAGATATGGGGTTCCTTGAGTTGTGGGCTGCTCTGGAATAAGTGTCAGAGGTTGGGTGCTGGGGAGAGGAGAGGACAGAAAAGGGGATCATGTGCACATGATGCTAAATGCATCTGATGTCAAAGGGAAATTGTAACTGGAGCTTTGGCTGTCTGTCAGATCTTGTCCCTCCTCTGGTAAGAGGTGCTCATCATCTCCCCTTTTGCCAGTAAGGGATGGAAATGTGGTTAATATGGACAGGAGACCGGGGAATAACTGATTTGTGTGCTTGTCTTTGCCATCTGTGGCTGACTCAGGAGGGGCTCAAGGCTGATGCTGGCAGGTTTGAGGGCCCCCAGCAAGAGACAGGCAGCTTGCAGAAGTAAATACAGGGCATATGTGTTTTATATTGTGTGGCATGAACATAAGCACTGTGCTGCTGTAGATAAAGGATTCGCCTCAGTCCTGTCCTGTCATCTTCACCTAAAGAATGAGCTTAAAAATGGAGCATGACAGATGATATACCCCAGTACAACCTCCTCAGCTTCCCTCAAGCAGCATTTGAAGGGCCTTAAAATAATCTCTCAAGGTGGCCACTGATTGTCATTGCTTTCAGAGGCTTACAAAGGGTGCACAGTTTGAGAAGATGCACGGCTGGGTGCCTCTGTGTGGGAAATAAAGCTGGGGAAAGCAAACCCGTGAGCAGCCTCCTCGCTCCTAGTTCTTGTGCCACAGAAGAGTTTGAGCCTGTTGTCATACATTGCTCTTTCTACCCCTGGGTAGGAGGCACCAATCTGTTGACACAGGCAGGATATATGAGTGACCCTCCTGCCCTCTGAGAGGAGCTCTCATGGGATAGGGTGTGAAGAAACGCACAGTGCATGGTCAGGTGGGTGACCAAAGTTGTCCATTGCCTCTAAGTGAATACTGAAAAGAGAATGAAGCAAATCCAATGGGTTATTCCAGTTACGCTCTCTCCTCTGGCCTTCCACCCTGTCAGACAGGTGAGGAGGGCATCTCTGTAGGTATGTCAGGACAGAAGGATGAGCTGGGGCAGCCAGAGGCAATTCTGTCATGCAGATCAGTACATTTATATAAAAAGATGGCTCCAATAGAAAATAAATCAAGAGAGAGGCTGGTGAAAGAAACAGAAGCTTTAGAGCTGAAGGAGAAGTCAGTGTGTGGGTACACCATGGAAAAGCTGCTCCAAATTATCCTTAGAAGAAAACAGCCCAATCAGAGGGGAAGAGACAGAGATGGTGGGGGGGGGGGGGGGGGGGGGGGTGAATGGAAGGCCAAGGACAGATGCCTGGTAGCTGAGGAAGGCAGAGCACTCTGCTGACACCAAGTGCATGTGACCTCTGCTGTTGTAAGCACAGCTGGAGAAGGCATCCACTAAAGAAACCAGGGGCAGTGGAGGAAAGATGCTCTGAGGAGGCATTTCCTGCTGGAGGTCCCGATTTGGGATGGACAGGAGATGCAGCTGGTTGAGGGCGTTTCCAGCAGATCCTTATCTGCCACCTGGATGTACAACACTCACTGCTGGGAAAGCAAGAAGTGATGTGAGGCAGGTGTGATAAAAAGAGCATAAAGAGAATTTGGATATGGGAACATCCCTCCAGCTTCTTGGCAAGGTGATGCTTGCCTGCTTTGTGAAACTTGTGAGGTTTTGGGCTCCGTCTATGGGATCTTAGCGTGTGTTAAGGATGCTATAGGGTTTGTAAAGCTGCTGGACTGCGATAGGCAGCAAGCTGTATCCCGAGGGACAGGTGTCCCGGGTAAAAGGGATTAATACCCCCGGGCAAAGTGAGTTCGCAGCCCCCAGAAGCTTCCCCTGCCCGCGGGAGAGGGGATGCTGGGGGCACGCAGGTGGAAGAAACCCGTCGGGTTTCCAAATGCAGTTTCTTGCTGCCATCTAGTGACATTCACGGGTACCTAAAAATGTCGAAAAATGACTTGTTGTAGTGCCGGGCTGCGAGCGGAGTCGCTGAACTGGCACAGACAAACGGCAGGGGAAATATCCTGAAATACCGTGATCTTTGGATTCTGTATCTCCTGCAAAACAACCGTGGGAAGCTCCGCATGCCAAGACAGGTTTTGGTGGGTTATTAGTCATGAAACGTATTTGTTATTGGATAAGTTTTTTCCCCAAGTATGAGACAAAATTAAAGCTGGGGTTTTTCCTCCATAGCATCGTGGCTCCGGGTTGGAGCAGGTTTGCTTTGCCTGGCTGTGCTCATTTCTTATAACAGTGCCCTGGTGATGCCCCTGACATGACAAGGAGCCCCCGATATAAACTTTGCTGTTGAATCTGGGTTGATCTCAATAAAAATAAAAGGGGAAAATACATTTATTTTTGTACTTTCAAATGCTTCAGGCTCACCTAATAACGATGGACCATAACCCATAACATATTTTTTTCCTATGGAAAGGTGTAGGGCAGACCTAAAAAAGCAGAGAAAGAGGGCATTGATGGATTGTTTAAAATGGCTTATTGGGATCACAGAAATCTTGACCCTTCCAGCTCTAGAAAATTAATAGGATTGCAATTCATCTTAACCTTTAAAACTGGACTTTCTTGAGCTTACAGGTGAAAATCTGTGCATTTTCTAAAGAAATTAAAGAAGCTTCTGTAAGTTTTGATTAGGCCAAGATATCACTATAAAACTTGTGAGTCCTTGTACTGCTTCTGAAATAAAAACAGGATGAAGATAATATTTTTACCTTGGAAACATTTTTAGAAAGATTCCTGGAGCTTCTTTGTGTGTGCTGCTGCTGTGGCCTGTTCATCCCAATATAACATGTTATGGGTACTCAAACCTTTCTCCTGTGTCTCTAAATACCCTTGACAAGAACCACCTTTGCATCCTGTTATCACCTAGCAGGCTTCTTCCCCCTAGCTCCAAACAGCACCTTGTAAGAGCTGTGATGGAAACAACATATTAGACAATGACTTTTCCTTATATCCCCTTTTTCTGTGCCTTCCTTCCAGCCTGAAGCTTTGCAGGGAGACCCACTATGAGGTCTTTAGCTGCTGAAAGCAGGATGCCTAGGAATACTGCAGGTATCCCATTACCATTCCTTCAGTCCTTTTTGTTCCCTGGCATCTCAGGGAGTCGTGGTGCCAACAGTGATAAATCATTGCTGTTGCTGGTGTCTTTGGGGGCAGCCATAGTAATTACTTGGAGTGACCCTTGCTTTCAGCCAGCAGAAAAAACCTTGCCATCATCCCAGAAGAGCTTAAATCCTTGATAAGATGCAAACTGCTGGCACCAAGGGCAGTGCATGTAGCCAAGCAGGAATATAATACTCGAACTACTGCTCTCCAACCTGTGTATTTTTAAAACAAGGTTAATGATCTCTTGTTAAAAAGAGAACAAATGTGTAATGGCCTTAAAAATGTGGTGTCTGTTTACCCATCTATAATGTTTCAAAGCCTCTTACAAAGGAATTAGAGAGGACAGTCCCCTTCACTGGAGTCGGGAGGTTTGTTTGGACACAGGAAGGTGATGTGTATGTGACCCATGGGAGCTGACAGTGCACTCGGGTGGGGATGTGAGAGGTGAACTGGGGCTGCTGGTGGGTCAGACAGGCCCACGAGGGGATGGTGGTGAAGTATTTCCCTGCTCTGAAGGTGAATCTATCTTTGCCATGATAGGTTTGCTATACTTTTTGATCGCTGGGGAGGTACAAAATTGGACAGAGGTAAAGTCAAAAAACTCCTGGAGGAGTGCAGATGAGACTAAGGTGGTGAAAGGCACACAAAAGCAGAGCAGTGACTTTCACAAGGTGAGACGCATGCCATTTCCGCACCTGCCACACGCAGACAGGCTGAACTTTTCCTTCCCTGGCATGTACCACCACACTGCATAACTAATAAGGTCCATCTGGGTTTCATGAGCCCCTGTTTTGCCCCAGTTTATCTCCAGTAAGAAGCATGAGAAATGTGCCTATAAGCTTTTGGGCTTGTGGCTGAGGAGGCTGCAGCGTGGGGGCAGCAGAGTTGCTGCTGGGCACAGCCAGCTCCTCATGGCCACTGCATCCCTCCTTTGCTGCTCCCATCAGGAGGGCAGCTTGGTGAAATGTCTGGCCACACCACATCTGGGCTTTAATTCTGAAGCAGAGCAGAACTTTGGGTGCTACAGGAGAGATGGGTCCTCTGCAGCAGTGGAGATGTTCTTGGTCACACTTGGCGGCCAAGAGTCACTGCTCAGGAAGGATTTTGCACTCTGCCTTGTGCCATTGAGACCGTCTGGAGAAATTTAGCCCACAGATACCAAACCCTGGGCATGTAGCACCCAACAGGTTTGATAATGGCAAGCTATGAGTGGAAAAGACTCTCATGGAGCATTATCCAACACATGTGCTGTGTGTCCAGACTAGAAACCAGACCCAATTTGTAACTAGGAGTGTTACTCTTAGAACAGTTTTCCTGGGCTGTATGGTGAAATATCCATCATTTAAAGTTGCCAAATCAAGATGCAATGTCTTTCCCAAAGTCATGGTGTAATGAAGCCATAATTTATTGGGCTCAGAGCATAGCAAGAGCAGTAGCCTATACCCCAAACTTATTAGATGATAGTTCATAAGACACTTATGTTGGTGTTATCAAATCCTAATGTTTGCAATACCTTCCTTGCAAAGGATTCAGGTGCCTTACATTTCCAGAGCTGTTCTATGTTACTTTTTACCTTTTGCTAGAATAAGGATAGGGGAGCAGAATCTAGCTGAGGTCACACTCAAGTTCTTGCCCTGTATCTTCTCTTTGCCCCAATATATCTGAGGATGCAAAAATGACCATCTGGCTTCAATGAACCTAATCAGAAGCTGACTCCAGTGAAGTAACATTTGAGGCAGAGGAAAAAGAGAATTATTATATTATGTACAAAGTCCCATTCACAGCCTTTCCTCATGCTAGGAACCATGCACATGGCAAGCATTCAGATCAACTTCACAGCCAGCTGCATCAGAGGACCAAAACTGGGACCTCAGAACTCCTTGTAAAACTAATGAAAAGCAACTGAGAAAGTGATTTACTTTACTTGCATGGCAGGCAGAAAACTGTGCATGTCTTTTGGAGTTTGGATAAACACGTGTAAGCGCACGGGTAAACTATAATTCTCTGATATTGTTTGAATTAAATAGATGGATTAAAAAAAAAATGGCCTAGCTTTGTCTTAAAAGGATGCCAGAAGATATAAGTTGGACAAGAAACCTAAGTGAGATTGCTGAAGTTTATGTATCAAACCTAAAGCCCCCAGGCTGAGAGTTAGATGCTAAGGCAGGAAAAATCACAGGCTTAAAGTTTCAGCCAGTCATCTCTTATCAGTCATTTGGGCTGGAACTCTTCAAGCAGAGAGTTTGATTTAAAAGTATGTAATTTTTTGTTGTGTTCAGCCACAGGGGTTTAACTTAGGGCAGCCTTCCCCAGAGGAGGAGATATGCAATGGCCTGTAGTGGTGGATACGTGCAGAAATAAAACAGACGTGATCACCTTGGTTTTTAACATTGTGATCTATTCATTCTCAGCTGGAGGATTCTCAGGGTGAGAAGAGCAGCTGGAGTATCAGACACTGCATCCACATAGATTCCCTTTTCTGTCTGACTTGGTGGCAAGAGACTGTCTTTCATCTCTTCACTGGGTCATGATGCCTTGCAGATGTTTTAAAAAATCAGTGCTTCTATCTGCACAATAATGTTTAATGAAAGCCTCTTCACTGAGGTGTTCTGGATCTGAAGGCATGCTTGCTTTCATATAAATGAGAATGATTTTGGCTTTTTCTTCCAGTACCCTTGAGGTGGAAATGTAATGGTTTGCCATCAGGTTTGTCCAGTAGTTCTTGTGGTAGGTAATGAGGGACAAATTCCTGACACAGTAATCCTAACCAGTCCTACTCCTCTCATCAGCATTAGCTCAAGTCCCTGCTTTCTGTCCCAAGGAAGCTGCACTTCTGGGCTCTGTCAGACAATATCTTAGCTGGGTAATTGAAAAGGGAGCTGGCCTTGCCCAGGGAAATTTTTTGACAAGCCCAGATTTTAACCACGGGTGGATTAAAAGTGTTTTGGAATTTAGTATTTGATTAGGTAACCCATAGAGTCTGAGATCATGCATTTCTAGAACCTCTTTCAAGCTGTGTATGTGTGCAGAAGCAGCTGGGACACTGCTGTAAGTGGCCAGAGTTCCAATGTCCATGGTCCTGGCTCTTCAGCAGCTGTGGTGGCAGACAGGCTCCATGGTGGTGGCTTGGTACAACAGCTGGGTGAGTGGAAGTGCCAGGTCTGGGTCCAGAGCAAAAATTCTTCTTTCATCTTTGGTGCCATTCAGCTGTGCCTTGTGGGACCTGGAAAACACAGAGGTGGCCCTGAGTGTTGTGGATTTGATCTGCAACAGGGATTTGGCTCAAATTCACCAGAGGCTTGTTGTATTGTTTTATTTAGGTTTGTCTGTGCCCTACTCAGAATGGCTTCTTAGAGTTTAATTTGATGTCTGCAGGATCTACCCAAGCAGGCAGTTGGTTGATAAAATGTCTGTATTCCAAGACTCCCTGTTTTGCTGAGTTAGTAACAGCCTTCTCAAACATATTCCCATTGAAACCTTATTTTACTTTTCCATATTATAGCTAAGTATTGTGTGTATAATTATTAAATATATAAATATTCTCAGTGAATTAAGTTTACTTATATTAATTTATTACTAAGATGCTTTTAAAATACTGCCTTAAACTGCATCTTGACACACATGGGCACTTTTCTGGTTTAAAAGTATTTTGAATATAAGTTTTACTTTTAATTGATGCCCAGTTGAATGAGAGTCCGAGAAGTTCCAGCTGCTCTGTATCTGTAGCAGTGGACATGGTCACAGTTCTGGTCTCTGGCTGGAATGAAACCTCCTCCATGAAACCAGACTTTCCTTGCTCTCTGTGTTCTGACCCAGCAGTTGGCTGCCAGGTGCTCAATGGACATTTAGTCTCTCTGTTCCGCATAGCTGAATTTGTCTGTAGTTACCTATTGAGGACAAAACGAGTCTCACCCCAGCCTTCACTGATGTTGATTTCTTCAGGTCAAGATGCCTACAGCAGAGACACCTGTGTTTAGTCAGACTAATCCCATTCCTGTTGTTTTACCTGATTTTCCCCCCTCCCTAAAGTGGTACCGCAGGACATCTGTTTCTTGTCTTCAGTAGGTAAAACAGATTTCCTTGAATAAAGCCCTTTTAATTCTTAAACTCTTTCCAATTCTTCTCTCAGTTCTCTCTCCTCTGAATAAATTGGCATTGTTCAAAGTAACTTTTCTCATAAAGTAATCCCTTCGAGACCTGATTGTTCCTGTGACTCTCTAAACATTTTACTATTAGTCCTTACCTTCCTCGCAGTGTGATGCCCAAAACTGGAGAGCGTACTCCAGCTGAGGCCTTACTCATCATCCTGAGAAGAAGGAACAAACTGCTATGTGTAGGAGCAGCAAATTTTCATTCCATTTCCTTTGCAGCTTTCTAGTGTTGGTCTTTTCAGGCCAGCTTTTGTTTTCCAGAAAACTATCAGTGCTCTGTCATACGTTCATTCCTCAAATCTCTGAAGCTTCATGTGCATCAAATCACTGTCCATCCCCGTGTTCTGCCTGTTCCTGGGTGTGCAGGCTAACACACACCCTAGGAACAATGCTGAAGTGTGTAATGCCTGTATATGCTGGAGGAACAGGCTGAAGTAGCCTGGTCTTTCCACTGCTGCTTCCCTCCCAGAGAGATCATATCTGGGCTACTGGCACCTCATCCCTTACAAAATCTTCTTGGTCTAAAGTCTGGAGCAGCCTGGGACCAGGTCCATCTTAGAAATATTTGTCCATCTGCACTGTTATAATCACTAGTGGAGATTCTTTAACAGGATCAGGCAGCTACTAAGAGGGCATTTTCTGGGTTTTTTGAGATCTTTTGAATGGTTTCCTTTTTTTTTTTAAATTTTTTGCCCGTTCATTTTATTTCTATGTAACCTCACTCGGTGATTCCTCAGGAATGATTTATTTTCCCACCTTTTCAAAGGCTTCAAAGTTAGACTTTTGTTTGATGTGGGTTAGAACAATTTTCGTAGGACATTAATGGAATTTTTCATTGACTGATATAATTTATTTATCCGCAGAATATATATTTCCTGATATTTTTAAACTGAATACTGGTAGAGTTAAGAAATTCTAAAGGAATACAGAGTTTGGTTTTCCTGTAACCTGAGGAGTTTCTTCCACTGGATGCAGTGTAAGAGAAACATATTGGTGAGACACATTGGTGCATAAAAACCAGAGCATCACTTTCATGCATATCTACTCAACTTCCCTGTTAATCCAAGCTCAGAGTTTATAATATTGAAAATATTGGAGCAGCGTCTATTTTAAAATTTGACTCTGCAAGGGAGGAATGGATGGAGATAAACCAGAGTTAGAAAGAAATTTGAGTGAAAGCAACCATGAAACAACAGAATCACTGTTCTGGGGAAAGAAAGGAGTGAAAGGAGCAGAAAAAGAGTAGTGAACTTCAAAAAGCAGACGTCAACAAGCCTGGGAAACAGGTAAATGTGTCTCTTCTGGGAAGATAATCCTAAAGATAAATGAACCGTCAGTTACTGAAACTGCTGTTAACAAAAGCAGAAAGGTAAGCTATCCTGATGTGAAAGAAAGAGGAAACCGAGAAGGAGAGCAGCATCCAACTGCACCATGAGCCAAGACCTAGAAATCAAAGGGACTTACGTGATAGGTAGAAATGGGGGCTCGGAACTGACAGTGACTGCAACAGAGCAGCATAAAACTGCTGGAGTGTAATCGGAAAAATGTGAAGCCAATTAGGAAAAAAAATCTACAATGCCACCTTTCTATAAATAGGCAGAGGAAATCATCTTTAATTTAATGAAAAGAAGTACAAATAGCAGATGAGGTTTAAGAGCTGGGAAGTCCAACATTTCCTTCACTTTATTTGCACAGCCCCGTTGGTGGCAGGCAGAGTGTGTGGCATGGCTGCACAGCAAAGTCGGGAAGGCACAGGCTGCACATCGGATGTAAAAATTAGAAAACTCTTATGTACAAAATGACTCCTGCCACGTTTATGGTCTGTTTTATGGCTGTTATCACTAGGCATTTTCAAGGATTGAGAGCACATTTCCTCCATCTCCTGCAGGAAGGAGCTCATTATTCCTTATTAATTAGGTCTTCAGTCACTAATCTGTTATGTACCTTTCCAGCAACTGTTTACAGATAAGTGTTGTAGGATCTAATTGATGGAGGATAATTAGCTCCTCCCTAATTAGAGTGAAGTGTGCTTCTTTTCACTCTGTGGATGATCGCTTATGAATGAAAGGCCACAAATGGAAAGCTCAAGATGTGCAATGTGTCAGGAACTAATTTGCTTAAACTATTTCTGAAAGCTTATTCAATTAATACCCAAATAGTAGGCTTATACATGAATATGTGCAACTGACTTCAGTTGCAGGCAGGCATGTGGTTGCCACAGACTTGAGCATTAATGTCACGCTCAGTTACCACATGCTGCTGCGCAGGCACCATGAGCAGCAGGTCTGCAAGCATCAGCACGGAGGATACAGCATGTGGAAACAAAAAAAAAAACCTTCTGGAAGTTTTGTCTGCAGCTTCATCATCTCACATAATTGTCTCAACTCTGAAAAAGAACGAGCTGCAGCCAAGTGGTTGATAAATTTTGGGGTGCCCTTTTGGTTTTGGTTTTGGTTTTGTTTTTTTTTTTAAAGGCTAGCCTGTGAAACTTATTAGGTTCCTTATTGCCAGTGAACTTAGAGGTTCCTTATTGCCAGTGAACAGATATTCAGTGTCCTTTGGAAACCAGATGCTTATATCCCATTTGGCACCAAAATGGCTAGGTATTTTCCAAAAAGCTTCTCTATAAAGACTCTAGATTATTCTTTCTGTAACAAGAAATTTTCTGGTTATTGTCTTAATTGGTCTCGGTTACAACATTTTTACTTCTTCCCAAAATGTGACTGCTTTTGCCTGTGACTGCGCATGATCTCCTGGCTGCAAAAAGAAAACTGGAGATTGGCTGATGATCACTGTGAAATATGAGTGCTGAGGCTTGGAGTATGTGCTGATGTATCAGAAAACCTGTAAGAGAAGATGTGGAATTTATATAATTAAAATGTGGATAATTTATAATTATATGATAATCAAACTGTAATTTATATGTTTAAGATGTGGATTCACAGCACAGCCTGAATGCAGACATAGGTTTGTAGGCAGATAGGCTTCTTTCTGGATGAAAACAGTGTTTGGTGTTTGACATAATCCCACTGCTTGAGAGCCCACTGAAGTTAATAGAACGTCTCTCCTTGAGTTTCCGTGTACTTTAGCTGAGATGACACAGCTAGAAATACCAAGGGAGACTAAGTAGGCCTTCTTTCCTAGTTATGGCGAAATCTTGAAGTGTGTCCCTTAAGGATTTGAAACCCTGGAAAACAACAACACAAATCCCATAAACTTTTTCTCCCCAAGAGGTTTAAATCAGTTTAATGATTTGGGAAGTTATGTTCTGCTGCATTGCTGCCAATCTAACATATTGAGTGAGACAGAAACTGGGGAGTCAGAGGGGACACGGATGAGGTTAGGATTACCTGCAAATTTCTAATGTTCCCTGAGACTGGAGAATTGCTTCGGTTCCCTGGAAGCCTAATACTGTTAATCAGCGAAGAAAGATTTTACTGTTTCATTACTTTCTGCAGCTGAAACTCAAGGAAATTACTTGGGTCTCATTATCAGATAAAGTTAAGATTCCAGTATAAAAGAAAACTCTTTTTCACACTCAGGTCGAGAGTAATTTATTTTTTGTACCTCAGATTTTAAAAATAGAGAGCCAGCACAGGAGAATACGATAGAACCACACAAAATCTGGATATGGCAGATCTGCTTTGATACAATAACAGTTTCCAGCCTCTCTTTTATCTTTATAACCATTCCTAGGTATGGTGGGAAGAGATTAGAATGGCAAACGGCGCAGTGCATCTGTCCACTAAGAGGCACTTGCCCCACTCTATTATTTTGTGGAGCCTGGAGCTGTATAGGGGCTGTTGCTATCACTGGGACCTGGTGCTGGCCAGTGTACCTTGTAGATTAAATAATGCTTAGGGGACAGAGTGTAACCTTGCAAATTCATGTAGGGAAGCAGGGTCAGACTCTGCTGGTCTGGTCTGATCCTCAATTTTCCCTTGCGGGGAGTGACCCTATAGGCCTTCACTGGGGCAGGGTACCTCTCCTTGGCATCACTGGCACCATGCTTGGGCCTGGACCCTGGGCCCCCTCTGTTCTTTGTGCTGCCTGCTGCCACATTGAAAGGGATGCCTGGGAGAGCCTGCTCACTGCCACTGGCACCCAGCCGGTCCTCAGGCACCCTCCTACCTTGCCTGGGGGGAGGCTGATAACAGATGTGTGCTCCCAGCAGAGGTCATGTGGGTCAGTGAATGGCTTTTGAGTGGGATTGGTGGTGTGTCGGTGGTGTGCCTGTGTGTTTTAGTGCTGCAGAAACCTGGTCTGTGACACTGTAAATCCTAAGAAAACTCCTTGTTGTCAGACCTCTAGGCACTTTGTCCTGGGAAATCTTGCTGTAATGAAAGCTGAGCTGAAGGGCTTGGTTACGTCCTAGGCAATGAACAGTTTCCAGAGGGGTTTTGATGCCAAAGTTCAGATGTTTTTCTTTTCCTTGAAAAACACAGCGCTGACTAGCTTAGGCTAGTTACAAGATGTGAACTTATAGAAACAGGACATGCCAGCAGGGATGACAACATGAATGTCCCTTCTCTCTCGTGTCATTAGAAAGAGATGCAGCTGCCAGCTCAGGTGCCTGAACCCAGAGCAGGACTGAAACAAAGGAGAAGCCCAGACAAGTTCTTGTTTTCCTTCTAAATAACTTGGTAAGTACTTGGCAAAACCTCTGGGAGTCTCAGTGGTGAAATGTAAAACTTTCCTGTCCCCTTGAGTCCCCAGCCACATCTGAACAAGGATATGTGACTTTCTGAAGGGAGCTGACATGCTAATTGGGAGGTGCTAGGACCTTCACCCTGCTGTTCTTTGCCAATGTCCATCTTTTTCCTCCCCAAGCTGGGAGTGTGGAGAGCTTTGCTTTACAGCCCAGA
Organism: Aphelocoma coerulescens; assembly: GCF_041296385.1. Lineage (NCBI taxonomy): Eukaryota > Metazoa > Chordata > Aves > Passeriformes > Corvidae > Aphelocoma > Aphelocoma coerulescens. The sequence continues at coordinate 73,602,350 of NC_091015.1, read as the reverse complement.
GGAAGTGTGGAGTGTCAGTGTTGATTAAAAAGGGCAGAGCATGAAGTCTTCCTTGGCAGAAATCTTGAGGGTCAGTGTAGCCCCAAGCCCAAAATCACCCAGTCTTTAAGCTAAAGAAAACTTTCTGGATGTGCATTATATTTACTAGAGGACTTTTTTTGCTTTCTCTTGTTCAGTGACCAAAATTGGTCGGCTTTTTCTCCATCAGTTAAATATGACATAACGACCAAAGCCAAAAGTTATTCCACGGAGGAGAAAAGGCTGATAGATAATTCAGTTGTCTCTGAAGTTAGATGGTACCTCCCATGTACAAGGTTGCATTTACCCTGAACTCATTAGCAGTCGAACACTAGAAGGCTGCCTCTTTATCCAGAATCTCCATTTCCTGTCACTTTCTCCCTAGCTCAAAAACCCCTTCTCCACCTCTCCCATGGGTTGTGCACTGTGGCACACCGAGGAAGGGCCTTTCTCCTTCTCCACCTGGATCAGCTTCTTTCCAACTCCCTCTGTCATCCTGGCTCTCTGAAACCAAGCTCAGCCCTATCATTTTTTAATGGAGAGACCTTTGATTTCTAAGGCACCTTATTTGCCTTGTTTTAGGAGGGTAGGATGCTCAGCTTTCCATTTCAATAATCTGTAGGGAGCTGGAATTAGCACCTTGCACAAAACTGAAATGATAGTATCAACTATGATAGTGATATGTGTCAAATAACTCTCAGTTGCTTGGTAGCTAAGGTGAACAGCTCTGGCTATAGAAATTGTGTGTGCACATTTGGATACACAGTTCATCTTTCAGCCTTCTTTTTTCTAGTGGGAAGGAGGTCTGAAATGTCAGCACATTCAGAGAATATAACTCTTACAGTCATGTACCCTCTGGCTTTTCAGATGACACGTCATTGGCCTCTCCTAAGCTGAGCTCTCCTTTCTAATAGGGAGTAGAACAAGTCTTAAAGAAACAGCAGTAAATTTCAATATCTGTGACTTTTCTCCAGCACTGTTGTGAGGAAGGGGATTGTGTCCTTTGCTGTTCTCCACAGGTTTCTCACCCTCCCGAGTCTGAGGACTGCTCACAGTGTGCAGGGAAGCAGGATGAGCAGGCAGGGAAACCAAAATGAGCCAATGCTGAGGACAACTATGAATGCTCCAAGAGACTTGTGCCTTCGACTCACTGCTGCCCCTTAAATGTGACCTAGTGCACAAGTGAAGAGCAACCCAAGGGAATTAACCACAAAAGCAGCTTTTGAGAGAGCAGGATACCCCTCTCTCTAGCACTGGCATATACCCAGTTCCTCTCTGAAGCTTTCCTTTATGTGTTTCTTTTCTGTACCTGGGGTGCAAATGAAAGGCAAAAAATATGGGTCAGGTGTGATGGTCTTGGGTAATGAACAGCTGGGAATAATTACCTGCTACCAGGAGGCAGGATGATGGATGGAGGCGAGGAGCAGCTGTGTGGCATCTTCAGCTGGCTGCTGTGACAGGAGGGGAATCAGAAATGCCCAGAGAGATTGCTTGGAGGGGCTGTGGGGCTTAGGCAAAACATTAGTGCTAGAAACAGGCTACAGCACCCTGCTGGGGAAACACTTTCAGGGACATTTCTTATTGTGAGACCCTTGTGCTTCGTTCTGGAAAATTTAATATTAGCCTTGGCTTCCAGCAAGACATATATTTCCCTAATAGGCTAAGGGAAGCCGCCGCTCCACTCTTTTTAGCCTGGAACTGCGAGCTGAGGTGCTTCACTGCCTTTCCACGTAATATGAGACAGGAACAGAGAAGGTCGAGGAGAAAGGGGCAGCAGGCTGAGGCAGCCTGAGCGTTCACATGGGAACAAATGTCCCTCCAAAGCTCTGGGATGCTGCACCTGAGGAAGGAGGAATGAGTGGAGCCAGAGAGCCCCTGCTTTCTGGGATAGCAGAGCCAAACTCACATGTCAAGGGCTGTATTGTACGGCTGGGACAGTTCCTGTAGACACCAGTTTCTCCCCACGGCTATTTCCTACAGCTGGGGCTAGGAGATTGCTGTCACCAAAATGCATGAGAATCTCCTACATAGCCAGGAGGCCAGTGAGGAGCCCAGGAAACTGCTCCCCTTAAATAGTTAAACGGCTGCCTCTCGACAAGCACAATGTCACATTGAATTTGAAACAGGGAACTTTTTATACTTTCCCCCCCGATTGTGCTGGCACCTGGCAGATGCCTGTTTACCACAGGCATCCATACACACAGCAATCAAAGGAAATCAGAGGCACGGATTAGCAACAGCTGCAAGTCATTAGTGGCAGCCATGGGAAAGCACAGCTCTGCACCCCGCTTCGAAATAACCAACGTGAGTATTCCAGAGCACAGGGGTTACCGCGGGGCACTCTGCGGGCACCAGGGACAGCAAACAATTGCCTCGCTTGTCTCTGGAGATGGCTTCTTCCCTCTCCCCAAGGCAGCAGTGTGTTATCGATGAATCAATCATGCTTTATTGGCCCATTGAGCATTAACTCTTTGGGAGGCTGACTTTTGCCGACTGGGAGTTGTCGGAGCTGGAGGATGGGGTCTCCACCTGTACAAAATTTCTAGTAATTCTTCATTTTCTTTGGGCTGACCGCTGGCATCCTTGGCAGTGTCTCAACACACGTGAGAACTCGGGATCTCCTAGAGCTAATGCTCATTTTACAGGAAGTTTTATTAGAGTGAATGTAAAGCAAAAGCTGACCAAAAGCCTTATTTGTGTATCTGATTTCTTTATTCAATTCATTTTGAACCAGAATAGAGTCCAAATTTTATTTAAAAACTTAGTGTTGATTGAAATTTCCATTGCAGATTTAGGCAGCTTGGGTTTCTATTTTGATCAGTCCCCGGAAAAGCTGATTTTACTTCAAAGCATCTCTGACTCTTGGAGGAGCAGGAAGCTGGTGCCCTATTAATAGAGAGCAGAATCCAGCATCACTGAGGCGTGCCTGATTCGCCAGCAGTCCTGACATATCTGGCTGTATCTGACCTCCTTTCTCTCTGTCTCAGCACGGCTTTCACCATCACAGGTGCAGTACCCAAACTGTGTGTGTGGTCTTTGTGGTCCACAAGAAGTACCTGCCTGCCTTGCCCCTGTCAGATGGGAACCCCATCCCTGCCTTGCACTTGACCACTGCCATGAGGAGGTGGGAGCATGTGAAGGAGTTGACAGCAGGAAGTACAAATGCTTATATCCAGTACTTCAAAATACCACCTGAACTTCTATCTTTTGTCAAGGAAGGGAATAGGAGGAAAAGGAATGGAAGCAAGGAAAGTAGTCACAGAGACTAGAGAAATGGAAAGCTGGGGGGACAGAAAAAGACCTTTCTAGAAAGGCCATGGTCAGCCTGACCCTTGCTGCCCCTGGGCTTCTTTCCAGCCCCAAAACCTTCAGCTACTCTCAGCTTCCCACCTGCATCTCCCACCACAGACCTTATTTCTTATCTTCAGTCCCAAGCCTTGCTAATTACCAAGGTTTGGTCAGACCCAGCTTTCTCCAAATCCCTTCCTCCTATGTTCTCTCTGCTGTTACTGCAAAAGTTGAATTTGGTTTCCCCAGGGATAACAGCATTTACGTGGAGGAAGAAATGGGATTTAGCCTTGTCTTCCAAGACCTCTTAAGCTGGCTCTGCAAACAGTAAGGAACATGCAAACAGAACATTAAAGGTAACAAAGGGAAGGATAATTTTAAAGTAAAATAGAAGTGAGTAGTCTCAAAAGACAAAGCATTGCAAATACTTGCATCTCCTAGTGGAAAGATGAAAGCAAGGAGAAAAGAGGGTGAAGGAATGTTAGTTCTGACACTCCCTCAGTCCTGCAGCTGTTTCCATATGAAAACTATTTTAGGATCACAAAAGTCTACAGAGAGCAAGACAGGTATTTGTAAAGGAGCTTCCTTGCTACTAGCTGTAGAAAGTAGGGTGGCTTTCTGTGTGGTGTCTGAGGGAAGTAGACCAGCCTTGGGAAAAGTCCTAGGTAAGTGCTTGTTTTTAAAGGATTTACTGATATTTTTCTCTTAAGTTTCTGAAATGGTGAAAGATTTCTCATTCATACTTTTGCTAAAAGTGGCGAGTAAAGGAAGGTGCAAGTTTCTGAAGAACTATTTCTAGGTTTTTTCCTCAGTAGGAGACACTGTTCTCAGCATGTTTTTCTGTCCTATCTTCAACTTAGGAGTTAGTGCTTTCCTTGCTGAGTTACAAATCATGCTGGTTTTTGTTATGATACTTTCAAATAAGACTGTGGTTCCTCCTGTGCTTCAGCTCAATGTAGTCTCACTGGCTGGTGTTCAAAGTACAGTGTGCTGTGCTCACTTGTGATGCTCAGGTGTTCTCGGCTCTTTGCAATTCATTCTGCAGTTCCTTCTGCTCCAGCTCAATGTGCTAATCCAGACATTTTCTGGCTAACGTTCTGAGAATGGTGGATGGTAACTTGTACTTCCACTGTGAAAGGGACTTTGTTGTCAAAACTGGCAAATAGTCATATAAATGCTATGCTTTCAGAGAAATTAACTTCCTGTCTTCCTGATATTCCTTTTTAATCTTTTTTCCTTTTTTTCTTCTACCTATAAGCATCAAGTTCATGTTGAAAGGACCGTAGTCCATCTCTGAACTCTTAGTAGAATCAGTGCTGAGGTGCAAAGAAAATCTGAGGGAAGGTCAGCAAAATGGTGAGGGTGTTAGAAAATCTGTTTATGAAGTGAATCTAAAGAGGTTCGCGCATTTCAGTGAATCAGAAACAGACTGAGGGATAACTTGATCATTCCATATAAGTACCTATATTTGGAAGATGTAGACACCTTTTCCTGAACAATTTTTCTGTGGAAGAGCTGCTGTCTAGTCCTTGCCAGTTCCCTGAATTTAATCTTGGTAAGAGAGATGGTGTTGCAGGTATTTGAGTAGTGCAAATAGAGGAGCAGATCAGCAGAGGAGAGCTTCACTTGCAGCATTAAAAGGAAAAAAAAGGAGATGAAAACAATATCTTTGTTTGGTGGATTTTTTTAGCAGTAAGATTGTGTGTGGACTCAGCAAACACTTCCTGGTACAAGGATCCCTTCATTCATTGCTGTCTTTGTGGATATTCAGGAAAGAAAGGTTTCTTTTCATGGAATAGAGTGCTGTGATTCCTGTTGGGCCACAGCCTGCAGAACGGATGTCAAAATTCCTTCTTGCTTGCTAGTAAGGGTTTTTCCCTGCTTGAGGGACTTGTTCACCTGTTTGTTTAGCTCTTATATTCTGTGAAATATCATGGTCAGCAGAGCTCTGGATAGGGGATCTAAACCCCCGTGGATGGGGCTGATTACATAATGCCCAAAGTCAGAATGATGTGTGGGATCAAATGATGAAGACCTTAAGGCTTTGTTTGCTTTCCTTTGCAAAATAGGACACAAATTACCTTTTCTAGACATCAAAATGTTGAATTGCCTTTTCCAGATGTGCCTCAACAACTGATCACGGAACTGTGGGGTCTGATAGTGTCACCAGCCCTTCCAGCTCTTTCTGATAAACAGGCAGTGGTGCAGGCTCTTGAATCAACCTTTCAAAAGTTTGAAAACTGGGCTTTGTGGGCAATGTGCAACACCCTGGCACAGGTAGGAAAAGGTGGTCTATCAGACCACTGTTGACACTTAAGACAGTGTCACATGGGAAATATGAATCCAATGTGAAAGGGCTTAATTTCCAAGTGTCAGATTATTCACAAACACTAAGAGGGCAAATTAAGGACAGATACTAGGAAGAAATTCTTTACTGTGAGGGTGGTGAGTTACTGGAACAGGTTGCCCAGGAAGGGTACTAATGCCCTATCCCTGGCAATGTCCAAGACCAGGTTGGATAAGGCCTTGTGCAATCTGGCCTAGTGGGAGGTGTCCCTGTCCATGGCAGGAAGGTTGGAACTAGATGATCCTTAAGGTCCCCTTCCAACCCTTAATGTTCTATGATTCCCTGTGTAAGATGTAGAGTTTGGTACTAACTTTCAGAATGAGGGGCAGCAAGTACTGCTGGTAGTTTGCTTGTACTTGGAAAAACAGGGATCTCCTGTAGGTTATGTATGTATCATAGCTGCAGACCCTACAGAGAGAAAATTGAAAGATGAAGCATAGTCTCCCTTCTGTAATGAATGACTTCTATGCTAGATCAAATTTAGTGTTTTCAACTTTTTGAGTGTGCACGAGTCAGTAGGTGAAATACATGTCTGAGGAGCCCTAGAAGGAAACTGGAATCTGGATTTGTACTGAGCCATTTTTGTCAGTTCATCCTTAAAGATTAAAAGCAAAAGTTTATTATTGTAATTCTGATTCTTTCTTTAGCCCAGCAGCCAGGGAAAAGGGTATACAATGTTTTGGTCATTTTATTTCAAAGCTGCCTAAAGGGCCTGATTGTAGCCTGTTAGCTGGTTTAAACTGGTTTTCTTGTGTGAGGTCTGTTGCAAACAGGTCACTAACTTGTATTGCTAAAAGCTCTTGACAGGGAGCAGTGGCCCTCACCCAGCCCATCCCACTCTAGTCTAGCATGGGTTGTCACAGTTGTGCTTGGTCAGTCTCCTCACTCCAGGGACTGCAGAGGAAACTTGTGTTTCTGAGTTAAGCTGCTGTGAATAATGTCCAAGCTGGATGGCTGGAATTTCTGCAAGAGGATGCTATGAATACTTGTCTTTATGTAGCACTGGCATATCCGTTCAGGAGGGCCTTGAATGGAGCATCTATACTGATTTAACTGCTTTTCACATCTGTTGGAGGCTGTATGTGTGTACCCTTTCAGGTCAAGAAAAATGATTTTGTAGAAACCTTGCTGTTAAAATGACTTGCTGCTCAGGATTAAAAACCAGAACTATTCCATTTTCCACTCCTGACAAGGATCTCTAAGTCTCTACGAGCACAAATACTCAGAAAGACTATCTCATTCTTTCCAGGGAGCTGTAGTGTCTTTGACAAATTGCAGGGTTTTTTCCTTTAAATAAAGCCCTGGGGTGCTTTGCAAGATGCTCTTGGTTCTGATTCACCATCTGAGTGTGTTTGTATGTGCAGGGGGAATGAGGTTGTGTTGCACGTAGCCCTAGAGGCCTCATTAAATTGTGATGTGTGGTGTCACATTTCAAACTCACAGTTCTTGCTGTCCCTAGCTTAAAACTTGATGCAAATGATGAGTAACAATGGTCCAGAAGCTGTCTTGACAAAAAAAAAGTGCATACCAATGTATGAAATGATCTGAAATATCCACTTGTTCTGTGTCCTTGGGTTTTCAATTGCTCAACTCCAAGACCATTGCACTTGAGTTGTCAGAGGTGTGACATGCCCTTTACCCCCCTCCAAAACACAAAGCTTTAGAACCAAGTAAGCACTTTGGAAAATGCTCTTTGTGACTAATGTACGAGTGGCTGGGATATGTTTCGCAATGTCTTTACACTCTCGTTTGTGTTTCCTCAGGAAATCTATCCGTGCTGTTTTGATGAAGGTCAGCATCTGTTTGTACTCATTTAACTAAAAGAAATGTATCGAGAAGGTCAGCAGCTCTCTTAGACCTGAGAGAATAATTAGCAATAAATTATTCTACTGCACAATTGTATTTTTTCCCTATTTGTTAATTATCTTCAGTCAACTTATAAAATGCATCAGCACTAAAAGAATTATTCACAAATAACTACTTGACAAATAGTTTGAAAGGGTGCTGGCAGGTACTATGGAGATGGCATGTTCCCTGCCTGGAAGAAGGCCAAGAGGGTCACAGCATGGTGGAAAATGGGCAGGACACACGCTATTGGGCTAATCTTGGTGTGGAGAAGAGGTTCCTCTTGGCCATGCACAGTTTCTGTTCCTTTCAGGTCCGAGGTGCACTCCTGATACCCCCAACAAATCCCCAGGTAGGCAGCAGCAGAGTAGTCTTGAGATTTTAGAGAATGCAAGTTGCCATTTGTTTGCTCAGAAGAAAAAACTTTAGTTGGAGTGTGTTAATATTGAGCTCTCAAGACCAGCAAACTGAAACAAATCATCCCTGTGACAGGAAGAAGTTGGTGTTATTTCAGAGAGGTCACAGTAGTGTGAAATGGCTTCAAATGGTGACTCAGTCAAGTCGTGATTTATTTTTTTTCCTTTTTTTTAGCAAATGTGTTCTGTATGTACTTCTGCCCCTTTGGTGCTGAGCCTAAAAATATGCATGAAAAAAGATGGAAGAACAATGTGCTGATGGTGTTTTGGTGAACGTTTGTCTTGTAAAAATCTGAGTCGAGATGTAGGATTTGCACCACAAAGTATTAAATTATCTTCTTCACGTGTCAGCAATTTTCTCATGAATGAGAACTGTTGGAAGAATCTGTCTACGTCAAATTCAGGTCCAACTCTGTTCTTGTGTGAAACACTAATATAAGCCAGGAATATTAATGGTTGCTGATCTGTGCATTCAGTATACTACTTTTAAATTAGGACAAGCAAGCTGTTCTTATAGTTACTTAATAGGTTTAAGTGATGCAATTTCTGACTTAACAGTACCTCAGAGGGGAAAATAAGTCTACAATAAAACACTACTTCATTCAGAATTTGTTATTGTGCAATGGGACTTATGGGTAACATCTTTGTGGAGTCTGCCTGACTGTTTTAAAGCTCATGATTTTGTGTAACTGGATGCAGTAACTTGTTGACTTTTTCTGTCCTTGTGTTTGTCCTTTTTCTAGGAGTATCTAAAAGTGTTGACCCAAAGGCCGCTTTCTATAGTGGTAAAAGATAAGCCTGTCGCTATCTAGATTAGTCTTTAAACTTCAGGGGCATAACTCAAGGAGGACAGAGATGTAATGTTAATGAAATGAGCTCAAGTACTGGCAATCAAGATAATTCCTCAGGATATGTTTGATTGAGTATTATGCTGGCTAGTAAATAACCCTCCACCTGCACTGATTTCTTTTAAAATTTGTTTGCATAGTTCATGCTTAAGTGGATTTAAGATATCTTCAGAATAATCTTGACATGAAGAGGCTGCCAGAGGACAAGAACAGTCTTTCCTCATTGGTTTACTTGTTTCACAGCTTGGAGAATCACAGCTAATTGATACTGTTTCCATTTAATTACACATAATTTTTCTGTTTTGCTACCCAGTGAGCCAGGAGAAGAAAACAATACTCTGTCTACATGCAAATCTTCCAATCAACAATTTAAAACCTTTATGCTCCTAAATTTGTTCTTTTTATTTCAAAATGAAAATGTATGTGCTTGGGCAGGTTCTTACAATTTTTCATCAACTGGGGTTACTGTCACTGATGTTCAGACCTGTAATTTAGTGCAAGAAGCTTCCCCCTCCCATTTGCTGTACACTGGGGCTCAGGGTCAACATTCAGGCCTGGTGTCAGTGTTCCCAGGTCCCATCTTTATGGGAGGAGGCATCCCACAAAGAGTAGATGTTCTGGTCCATGTGCTTCTTGTGCTTAGAACTAAGCCCCCTTTCATGCTGTCACGTCTCACCTTCAACCCTGTGCAGGAATGGCTGTACCTGTGTTTTGGTGAATGCTGTGGTGCAGGCACCTGGAATGTTGCATTGATTGCACTGGTTTAGTGAAAGGTGCTGAGGCAAAGACTGAATATAGACGGATAGGGTGGGGAAGTGGTGGGGAAGTTAGAGGCCTCAGAGGAGAGTTTTTAAAATTGATACTCCAAGGTAAAAGCCAATGGGAGTTTCCTGTGGACTTGGACGGAGCCCTTGGGTGAAGAATTTTTGCATGGACGAGGGGAATGTTGCTGGAGCCAGGCAGGAAAGATGTGTGTGTGTCCAGTGCCTCTTGGCAGTAGAGTCAGCAGACGCCTATCCAAAGCTTTTGGAAAGAAAACAGGAAATGCTGTAGGGAGCAGGAAAGGGGGAAGGCTAAAAAGTATTTTTAGTAGAGAACTGCCCATATTTCCATGGATGATGGCAAAGCCTTCCTGGTCTAGTTTGGAAAAGTAAATACTGGCTGTGGGAACAGTGCTCCAGATGCACTGAATCTGCTTTCCTAATGTTGGTGGGCTCAACCCTGTGGACCAGAGGCTTATGTTTGGTTATCTAGATGCTTCAGATGGCACAAGGCTGATTTTTGCCTTGCCATGCCTTTTTCTTTAGCCGGACAGCAAGTAGGCTCCCTGAGCCAAACTAGGCAATTTGTGTCCCAAGCAAGCCTTACTGACTTGTACTGCAACTTTATGATGAAGACCTGAAAGCTGATCCTACAATGTGACAAAAATATGGAGAGTTTTAAAGAAACCATTGTATAATGTCAGCTGTGCTTTTTCATGAGAAACTTTTTCAGCACAAGTGGAGCGTTGAGTCCAGTTGTTTGGATGAAGGATGGGGTCTCCTGGCACTTTATTGAAGAGAGATGGGAAGCCACCAGGTGCTGTGGGCCAGCTGCTCTCAGTGGGGCTGTACTGTGTGGGACCTTTCCAGCTCCCATGGCCAGGACGCCCTTTTGCCCTGGAGACTGTGGCAGCTCTCATCTCTTTTCTTTCCTTCCCCTTCTCTTTTAAATTCTTGCAAACCCATCTGTTTGTACCAGGGCTGGTGACTAATGTAATAACTCTTATTAGGTCAAAATAGCTGAAATCATATGGCAGTTACACATGCACGCTCACATGCACACAGAAGAGTTGTTCCCCCTGCGCCCCCCTTTTCCCATCTCTGGAACAAAACATTCCCTCACTGTTCTGAGGGCTGGAGCAGCTGCCCAGCTGGCAGGAGCAGAGATGTTAATGCTGTCAGTGAAAGGATGAGTCACTTTGCAAAAGTTATTCAGGAGGGTCACCCTTCTTGTCCCCTTTCCCCTCCAGCCACTGATCCTTTTGGGTTCATCACATGCTGGAGGTCTCCATTGGCTGCTGCCCGCAGAGAGCACAATGAAGGCTTGTCAGGGCAAGAAGGCTCCTGATGAGAGTTGTAAAAATGAGTAGCCCCGTGTTTGACTTATCTGTTAGTGTCCTGAAAAAAACTTCTGCCTCTCTTGGAAGCATGTGATAGTAGCTCCAATGCTGCCCTTTTCTTTATTTCTATGTGTGATGTGTTGTTTTTTTTTTTTCTTTTCTTTTTTATTTTAGTTTTTTTTTTTAAAGCTAATTAGAAGGGAGTTCCCAGTGTGCGAGAGGAAACGAGAAGTAAAAGATGTAAGGAGAACCAAAAACTGTAATACAACTTCCTTTTGGTTCTTATTTTTTTGGAAATAGGTCACTAAAAATCTGCCTCCTTCCTAGGAAAAAACAGTTCTTTTAAGGTTTTTGGAGGATACAGAGCTCTTCTAAAACCTGTCTCCAGCTGAGACCCCTTTCATGACCTGAATCTTCTCCTCAACCCATAAGATTGGGACTAATGTTTGCTGCCTCTCCAAACTCCAGTGGGACTGGAGTGCCCCAGGAGCCAAATCTGGTACAAACACTACTTTCTCCCTCAGTCAGAGCTTAGCAATGTGCTCCCAAGTCAGCACCAGGATTGTCATAGGCCAAACTTGTCTTGTTTACTTTCTCAACTGGGAAAAGTTCTGACTTTTGTGAAGGTAGCATTTGAAAGAAAGCTGGAGGCCAGCTCCTGTGAAGGCTGGTATTGGTGTAGTCATTATAGTTTTGCTTATTAGGTAGGTTCTGATAAAATAAAGGTCTGTTCATCCTGAGTATTTGCTATGCTTTTCAATTCTCTCTCTTAACCTGGAATTGCTGAGTGGTTGCCATGGCTGTGCCAGTGCACTCTCACATGCATGCAGTAATGGAGACCAAGCCCTGCAGTTCCCCTTCCACAGACCATGGCCCTTCAGGCACAAAGTTGTACTGAACAGGCATGGTGTCCTCTGCATGGCCTAAACCACCTTAGGTGAGGATGCCACCCTGCAGAGTTCTGGTTATTAATGCTAAAACTAAGATGTTGCTGGGGTCATGCTGATGAGGTGGGACCGGAAGTTGTTCTAGCCTCTTCTGTGATTTTTCAGTGTGTAAAGTAAGCATGTGCATGACATGCATGGATCATCTTCTGTGTCCTTCTCCTTGAGTCTATGGGACCTGTGAGAGGCTGAAAACTTTCTATCACTTCTTAATGTCACTGGTTTCTCTGTCTCCTAATGTGTGTCAGCAAGTCTGCTAGAAGTTGCATTGGCTGCTAAGAGGTTTCAGTTTCCTTGATTCCTTGATCCTCACTTTCCTGTCATTGGTTTGGAAATTATAAGAACATTTTTAAAATTTAGTAGAGGGAGAAAGAAGAAAAAAAAAAACAAAAAAAAATTTTTGAGACGATTCCAGGCATCCTTGATGACAATAGTTCTGGCTGGATAGAGGAATAAAATTCTAAATCAAATCTTTTGTTGCTTTTAACACTTAAAATGTTTTGACACTTCTCATCATTCCTTTAGAAATGTTTCTCATCACTTCTTAAGTGATCTGCTTGTGACAGACAGCCATGCAGTCCCTTTCAGGCTGTGCCACAAACGGAGAAGCGCTGGCTCACAGTACTGATGTGGTAGAGACTTCCACTGATAGCCAGTTGCATATTCCCTTCTGAGCACCCTATGCCCTTGCTGGAACAGCTAAATCTAGCTGGTTAATCCCACAATTATATATATATATTTTTTTTACTCTAGATGATCTGATGCTGATATAAAAAAAAAAAAAAGTTATTTATTTCTAAAAGCCAGGACAGTGTGCATAAGCTAGAAAAGTGTGCATGTGTGTGCATGTGTATGTGTTTTCCTCCTTTTCTTCCCTCAGTGCAGCTTTCCCCTGGTGTACAAAGGTAGCTGTTTAATTTGGTAGATAACTTGAAATTCTGGTGTTTGAAAATGGCAGGCAATCTAGTTAAGCAAACTTGTATACTTAAGTGGGAAACAATGGTCTTTTGATGGCATTTAAATTAATATATTTTTAAGATAATATGTTCCCTTCCTCGCTACCACCCTGGAAAGATATCTGTAAGCTGACCATGAAATTACAAGTGACTAAGTGTGCTGATAGAAAAAATACAAACCCAGAAAACTCATCAGTGACAAACCAGCCTCATGTCATTTAGTGGGTGTCTAATTGGCCCCATGTAAAATACCAAATTAAGCCTGAATAGTCAGATTAGAGGACTTAAATAGCCTCTACCAGAAGTTTATTCTGTTCTCCGATATTTTTGTCCTATTTTCAACCTTTATAAAGGTGACACATCCCTGCTCAGCGTTACTGGCTGCGTATTGTCAGTCTGGAGTACTGGCGCTCCATCTGTGAGCTCCAGCTAGCAGCAGGTACTGTAAATCATAGAGATTCATGACAAGGCTGTGAAGTTTTCTGAAGGACAAATCGCAGCCTCTGTGTAGAAAATTACTGTATCTAGTAACCAGGAGTGGCTCTCGGTTTGTTAAACGCTGCTGGGTTGTGTTTGGTGATGCTTTAACCATTCTGAGTCAAATGCACAGAAACCACAAGCACATTCTTGTATGTCTTGAATCCCATCTTTAACTCCCATCTTCCTCATGCATTCACTTTCACACTCATGCGTGTGCTTGTTGCCTCCAGAAGAACTGAGCTGAAATGGAGCATTGGGCTATTCCAAGGTTTCTTTTTAAATTTGGGAATGGAGGAGGCTGAGTCACCCAAAAGCATGTGTCCCCATGCTGCTACAGGCTGTACTGGCTTGGATAGGAGGGACCAAAGTGCAGTGAGTCCAGTACCTAAATAGCCATAGTCTGGAAGTCTTCCAGTCTATGATGACATAGGCTGCTTTGTGGTGATGTCCTTGGAGACTCAGCTTGGCTAGTTTAGAAGCAGGTACAATTTCTATTCAGATGTATACCTTTTGTACAGGTTTTTGGACCTGTTCTTCCAAATATTGTGGGTCTTGGGGTGTCCTATGGGATGCCAGTAGATGAGTGCTCCCAGATGGTGGAGACTGGTGGTAGGAGCTTTTGGGATTTAGGAGGAAGCTAATGCTGACCAACAGGGTGAAAAATATTAAGCAAAGGGACCTGCTAAGAGGATGAGCCAGCAGCAGCCTGAAGTAAGTAGTTGTCCTTGTAGGACGTGGTGGAAGAATACTTAATGCAGATAATTGCTTGTGAATCAAATGCAGCAAAGCCCAGTCCATGCGAACTCTACAGCGCTGATGGTCAGTGCTGACCCTACGTGTTACGTGTGGGACTGCCAGTGCTGGTGGTCAAGGTGGGAAGAAGGGGTGTGACAGGGAAGGGGGAAGCCTTGGGGGCTCTCTGTACAGCCTCTGATTGTGCAACCCTGCTCCATCTCCTTGACTTCAGATGGTGTGCAGAGACACCCTTGGACTAATATGGATGTACTCAACAACCATCTGCAGGGAACTGTGCCTGGAGAAACTGCCCTGGCACATCCCTCAGTACCTCCCTGGGACATCTGTGCGTGCCTAGCTTCATCCTCTGTATTTCCAGCTCTTCACATGAATTCTTGAGGGAGACGAGAAGTGAAGCTATTCCTAGAAATTCCACTGCAGTTACATGTCTTTTTTCCTTAACTGGCGGACTCGTCCTTGCTTCTTTTTGGTGCCAATGCTAACACGTCTTTTGGCTGTTAAGGGTAGTTTTTAGACTTGTTTAGAAGAATCTCCTCCCTTTTCCCTGCGTGCCACTTGCTGTGCTCCGGGGAAGGGTGCAGGCCCATGGCTGTTGAGTATTTCAAGTTATAGGCTTTTCAGTCAACACGTTTCTGTCCCAGTAAAAACCTGGGCTCAGCCCAGAGCAGCACTATGGTGCAGGGAACAACAAATGCATTGCAAATGGTTTCTGTGCAGTGCCTGTGCTGTATGGGGCACTCTAAGTAACAAAGCATCATTTTGGCTTTAGGGTATCAGGTTTACAGCCTGGTATGAAGACTGTGCATAAAGCCATGAGAGAAGGGTATGTATGTGTGTTCTTACGTGTCAAATCTCCTTGCCTGGGCTGCCTTGCCATCCTATGCAAGACTTTAATACAAAATATGTTTGTGTCCTTGGTGTGCCTGCCTTGATGCTCTTGAAAACAGGAGAGAGATGTGCTTCCTTTAGGGCTGGCCCTTCTCCAGATTTCCTGGAGCCCCAGATGTGCCCCACAGAGCACCCCTGCCACCACTGAGCACTGCTGTTAATGCTTCTGGCATCAAAATACAGTTGGTGACTTCTGCTTCTTCCTTCCCCCTTGATCATGAAGGGGGAAGTAAGGGGGGGAGGTAAAAAAAAAAAGGGGTAAAAACCCAAAAAGCACATGTGTTGAAGGAGAAAATTTCTGAGCTCAGTTTGGGACCAACCTGCTTTCCACCCTGCTGCCTGGGGGACTGTTTTCCGTGGTGATGCCTTTGGCAGCATGCCTGACAACAGCCATTCTCTTCAGTTTGCTGCTCCTAAAACACACTTTGGGAAAACTGCGTTTCTGAGCCCAGTTCACAGGAGTGTTCTCACTTAGGACAGAATTTAATTGCACACTGGAGTCAAACTGAGATTGAGCGGGACTTGAGTGAAGCTTAAAGAGGGGGAATATACGGTCAAGACCTAGGTCTCATTTGCAGGCTGTAACTGCCCTGTTGCACCAAGCAAGACCTGCAGCTGAGGCTGGCCTGGTCCCTCTCTAGTGTTAGCAGCTGGATACAAGGAGCAAAAATGGAGCTGACTACCCCTGTTAGGGCAGAAGTTAGGATTTTGTTGATCCTGCACCCTGAGTGCATCAGTGATGTGCAGGCAGGAGTGATTATCTCCATCCAGCTGCACAGATCTGTCCCTGGATGCCATCTTAGCTGAGGTGCTGTCTTTGGACCCCCAGATGTGATGCTGGATGGTCTCCAGAGAGAGACCAGAGCTGTGGCTTTTGAGGGGAGAGGATGTAGAATGGGATGGGAGCCCTGCACAGGAACTGTGTTTGGGTTATTGCGGGAATGGGCAATACAAAGTAACCCCTCTTCCTTGTCCTTGTTCCCACAGAGGTTTCATAGAGGGTTTATGCTGTTGACTTCCTTTTCCTACTGCAGCGGGAACTTCAGCCCCCTGGGGACTCTGTGTGTGTGTGTGTGTGTGTGTGTGTGTGTGTGTGTCAGAGATCAAAGGAAGGGTGTGGGAAACATGGTTTCTCCTATATATCCCTGCCTGGGAACCACTCTCACAACGCCTGTTTGCCTCTTATCATCCCAGACCATGAGACATAAACTGCTTTCCTCCAATATGAGAAGCTCCAGCTAGCTTAGGATTCACCCTATGGGCAAAGGGTGAGACTCTGGCTTTGCCCATTGCACAGGTGGGCTTCAGTTGGGGTGGCTCATTGCCAAGGACAGGGAGCTTTGAAATGGTGTTTTCTGGTTTTGGCATCTGGTATCAGAAATGTATTGTGGTCAAAACAAGTAGTTTTCAGAGGAGTAAGCCCAAGAAAGCTGTCTAGCAAACTTGTCCGCTTCTGTGGGGCTTTATTCTTAGTTTCAAAAAGTCGAAGAAAAGTAAGTATGCACCTCACACAACTCTGGTTGGAGAAAGCATGCAATTCCACCCATGAAGCAGTGTTTCCTAAAATAACAGCTTCGGGAACCTCTGCAATCTGTTTCCCTGTCTCTTACCCTTTTACAAGAACTGAGGAGTCTTTCAGCATTGTGAAGCCAGGCTGTGAAATAGCAACCAGAACAAGAGTGCCTCAGTCTCTCACACTCTATCTGGGGACCTACTGGGCTATTATTAGCAGGGGATACCAAATACATTCTGTAAATATTTGAAAACCGCTGTGAAGACACATGCTCTTTTATGAGCCCCACAATCATTAAACCCAGGCAAAATGCAACGGAAGAGCCAGAGAAGTTCACACTTATCACCCCATTTTGTTCTTGTCTGTGTAAGGAAATGCACTTGTGTGCCTCTTGGGTCAAGGCTGAAAATTCTGTCCCTAATTCTTGGCAGAGAGGGTTTACTTGCAAGTGGAGATTGGACAGCTGGGCTCCTGAGCCACTGGGCTGGCACGTGGTGGTCTCCTGGCACAGAAATCGTGTGCTGGGGTCTGGGAGCTGGTCTGAAGGGTCACCAGGCTCCTCCAGCGTACTGCGAGGTGCCTAACTTTTGGGGAAGGGGGGGATTTCCTTATAGCTCTTGTCCTCTCCCGGAGCAGGAGTGACCCGCAATCTCGGTTTCCATCGCTAGAGGGAGGAAAACTACACGGAATTATCACCCTTCCTGCTCTCTGCTCTGTCCATCCACTCCAGGCAGGAGAGCAGATGCTCTTAGAACCTAATAGGTGAGGAACAGGTAGAATTCTAGTAGGTGGGCTGTTTTCCTTCGACAGAATTTAATGAAAAAAACCAAACCCAATCTTTAACAAAAGCAGTAGCAACTTTTTTGTATTCTTGAAGCAGTGCACCACTGACACCTATTCTTTTTTATTTGAATGCATAGCAAATTGAAATTAATTTAGGAGAAAGATGATGACAATTTCAACATAGGAATGGGAACATGGTTGTAAAGACAACATGATCCCATGGGAAGTACTAGAGAACAATTTCCCTTTGCTTTCAGAACCTATTTTGTGAAACCTGGTAGCTCTTTACCAATCTGCCCTAGACTTGTGATTGTGAAAATTAGCTAACGTCAGCTTTGTCACCAGAATGGCACTGAGTAGCTACGCTGGTTTTACTTTCATCTGTGATTAAGGGGACCATCCATTTTCCCTATAAGATTTGGATGGGTTAAAGTAGGCACATCAGAATGAGCTACTGGCCTTGTAAGAAGAAAACAAAGGGTGCATCTCTGCCCTAGAGTTTTTTATGATGGCCATGGTCATAGCACTGTGCCATATGATGCTGCAGGCAAAGGTGTTGCCAGCTCTTGGAAGATACGCTTTTGAGGGGGTGCTCTTGAGGGTTGACAGTAGACTGGTTGTTTTTTTTAATAATGTTTAAAATGAATGAAAAAAGGTAAGATAATTCATTGCAGCATGGAAATAATAGTAATAAAAATAGTAAGTAAAATAATAATAAAAATAGGAAGCAAAACTGACCAAGAATGAATGTGACCATAGCCTGTCTGTTGCTCAAGGCTGAACAGACAAAAACCAGAGACACTAACAAGCCAAGAGAAAAGGCACGTGTGGGTTATTGTTTATTTATTTATTTATTTGTATGTTTAAGTACAAGCTATTATATGTTGTTGGTAGTAGTAGAAATCAATCAAAAAATTCAACACTTTTTTTCTTTCATAATGAAAGGAAGCAGGAATGCTGCAGTACTCTAACTCTGGAGAAAATTAAAAGATGGAACTATAATGAGATTCTTAATGTGTGACTCAGCGGTGATCACACTTGTAACTCTCTGGGTCATTATCAGGAGGGGAAAAGGACAGTGTAGAACTGTACTGAATATGCACCCCTCCTTCCTCCCACCTTTATCTTTTGATACAAAAAGAAATGTGCACATCGGCATTGTGCAAAATGTGGCTTCTGGCAGTGAAAACAGCATGAAAGGGCTGAAACAGCAGCAGGTCCCTGTAGGACAGGACAGGGGGGTATTGGGTTGTGCTCCAGGCTCAGCCTTCCTCAGGGAAAGCCTCGTCTGGCTTCAGTGTTGAATGGGACTGGCAGTGGTGGAAAGGAGGCAAATTTCTTCATCCAAAGCCTGTCCAAGCATTGCCGACGCTTGGGAAGAGAGGATGGGATCCAGGAGGGGATGAGTGCCTGAGAGGAGGGTGTGCCAAAAAGATGTGGCTGGCAGTGGAGCAGCTGGCCTCTGCTGCTAACTCAGATTGGCTTGCCCAGGAGGATCCTAATTACAGCACAACTGCTGTCTCCATAATCGCTGCGGCAGGAGCAGCACGGGCCATAAGGCACTGAAAGGGACCTGGATGTGGCAGAGGAAGATTATTAGAGTTACTGTGCTCTGTCCTGGCCATTGAGTTGCACAAAACCTACCAGATGTCACAGAGGAAGAAATGGGTCATCCTTAGCATAGGCTTTTGCAAATAATGTCATTGACTGCTTATATATCAACAATGTGATTGCATAGTGAGGCTGGGTTATGCCTAACTGAGAGTATTCGTGGGGAAAGCTTTGGAAATGCAACGAGTCTGATTGGGCACTGGGGTCTGACTTGCTAAGCAGCAGCTACTTGTGTGGCTGGTGTCTGATGGGAATAACAAAAGATGCTCAGACAACTCCCGGTGAAGGACTGTAGCCGTGTGGGATGCTCCTTGTGTACCAGGAACGCTGGCCCTCACCCACCCGCACCATCCGCTGACAGATGAAATCATCCTTGACACAACTTGGGCCTGGCAATTATCAAGAAAAGCAGCGATGAGCAATAAGAAAACTATGCTTTAGGATGTGACTGTTATTATTTTTTGCTTTCTGGTGTGTTTCCAAGGTCAGCTTCTTCAGATATATTTTGAAATCAAAACAGTAAGCTCAGACAACAAGCATTTGGGGGAATGCATCAAAGCAGATGTGATTTTTGTTGTATGGGCAGTGTGCTGACAATTGGAAGTCACTGCTCATGCCTGTTGCATTTAGGATCTAGGGTAGGAGTTGCTCCCACCACTTCATTTACGGGACAGAAGCATCAAAGATTTTACAATGCTCTTTTTGGAAGTGCTCCCTCAGAAAAGGACTGTGAAATGTTAAACCGCATCTTTGACTTTCAGGCCAAGTGTTTCCTGAGTGGAAAATCTGGTGCTTAGTCCCTAGATGGAAATAAGGGGAGAGGAGTGCAGGTAGAGTGCTATTCCCTGCATCCTCCCACTTGCTTCCCAGCAGAGGAGAGCCCCCGCCTGCTTCCCCACAGGCTGTGCCCGAAGCACACATTTTTCTCTTGCGCCAGACTTTAATCACATGCAATCGCCTTATGGATAGCCAGGGCAGTAATGGTGATCTTAAACATTGCTGGATGCCTCACATTCACTTTATCTAAGTCTGTTCACACTGTTGCAGCTTTTCTTGCTGGTGACGATGTGGCAGAGAAGGACAGAGTGAGAGAGTGAGATAGTGTGGAAGTGGGAGGCCGTGCCAAGGTGACGAGCTATTTTGCATTGGCATCTGATGGTGCTAATCAGGAACCATGTACTTTAGAAGGTGTCTTTTGATAACGTGCTTTTATAATTTAACCCTCCTCATATTTTTGGATATATAATTTGTGTGGGGTTTACAACCTGAATCTGCTTAGGTGCCTCTGGTTTCTGACACAGCAGCAGCCTTTGAATCAGCGAGTGTCTGCTCTTGCTGCTTAATCTCTGAGGCAGCCAATTTGGGGACAGAAGGAGTTTTTACTTTATCTGCTCCAAACACACTTGTACTTTATTCCTTTGTATTGGGAAAACAGGAAAAAAAAAAAAAAAGAAGCAAAAAAAAAGGAAAGAATTGCTGTGTGTGAGAGAGCACGTGTGTGTGTGTTTATATAGTATAGGAGACAGAGACTAAACTGAGCAAGTGTGGGAGGGTGAGAACCTTTATTGTGCAACAAACTGATGGCACCAAATATGCTGCATTTGTTGTGAGTTAAAAGGTTTATACAAAGATTTTCTTAGTAGTGTCTAAGATCTTAATAGGGTAATTAATCTTTCTAAGTGTTACTGCCAGATTATGGGATCAGCTATTACCCCTGGCTACAGAGTACTCCTTTGTGTGTTGCTATGAACAGGACTAAGTGATGAGACTACTCCGTTTGCCAAGCAAAGATATGGTTGCTGCTAGCTTGTTTATGTTTGAAATGTGTTTTCTGGTGCAGTAAGAGAAGGCTGCACCATTTCTTTGGGAATACTGGTGCCCTTTAAAATTAGTCTTATTGGGAGAAGAAGGGGATGAAGTGCTGTAAAATTTCCAGAGCTTTATAGAAAAGTGCATACATACTTTAAGAGGCATAATGGTGAGTTGTCTGGTTTGACAATTTTTTTTTTCAAGTAGGAAAATAAATAGATAGCTAATGTAATTGTAAGAAAGCAGCTGTAGGAATAGATAAAAAGTGGTCTCTACTTAAAAACTTCTGCATGGAATGCAGAAGCCAAACACTTTAGCTGAGGAATTAAAATCCAAGTTGTGTTGCAGCAGGATAGGGTGGGACACAGAGGACGTGGAAGAATTTTCTCAAGAAATAAGCTTTGCTCAATCCTGCTTATTCATAAGAGTGAGTCAAAACTAAAGGTTGTTTTATTTACTAGATAAGGGAACTTTTTTTCCCAGTGACATTGCTGCCAGGGGGGCAGGGAGAAGAGGAAAAAGCAGCATATTACCAAATGGTTGTCAATGTTGAAACAACTGGGTCATTCTGGAGAAGTGTCTGCTTGGCCAAATTTTGACATCTCCTGTACTGCTGAATGAGCAACCTCTGATCAAGGTCAGTATAAACTACTCTGTCCACATCATTTAGCCTGGTCTAGTGAAGTGTGTCATGTTCTTAAGTGATGATAAAGGAAAACACCAGCTCGAGGCTTTAATACATAATATAGCTGTCTTGAACCTAGGATTGCTTTTAAGCCATCCCAGAGGCATCACCTCTAAGTGACTGTTCACGTGTGGGTGAGTGTGTGCTTCATGTGTAGTAGCAACGGTGACACTGTCACGTGTAAAGATGAAGTGCTTTGGGCTGGTTCAAGTTGCTGGCTTTTTCCTAGGCATTGGGTGGGAGGACACACTTACAGGGCGTGTAGGAGGAAACCTTTGCCTTGTGGCTGGAGAGGTGGTCAGTTTGGAGAAAGGTGAGGAAAAGGGTGGTCATGGAGGCTGGATTGGTAGGAGGAGGGGGTGTTGTCACCTTCTGCCTTGCTGGAACACAGTGATGCTTATGGCATGCTGCAAGCCTGATGTTAACAGGGTTCTTCCCTTTATGAGGGCAGGTACCTCATACAGGGTCAGCTGGAGGGTCTAGCAGTGCCCACTCAGCTCTGTGGCCACCATGGGGCTGTGTGCTCTCTTCTTTGTCTGCTCTACAATGGTTTACAGCTGAGCAATGATGAAAAAGAGAAGCTGCAGAACTTTGTTCACCCTCTTCTCAGTCTCAGCAGGAAGTTTACATTTATACAAGGCTTGGAGAATCTTGAAACTGTGCCAAACCACCAAAATAAAGCCATAATGCTACAGCTTGGCATAGTGTTGAAGAAGACTTCCTTAGGGCACACTGTGCGGAATTAGGAAGTAGGGTTGAAGAGGGTGGTCAACCAGGCCTTGTAGATGTTTATTCTAGATGGTGACATGCTCCTGCCTGGCTTGTGCCTAGATTGAGACGGTGAAATGCCAGCACTGCTGTCCTGGTAGGGCTGGTACAATGCTGAGCTGCTCCTGGTGGGCTCATCTGGCTTCCTTTGTGGAAGGTCCTGTTGGCTGGGCTTTTGTTAGGACCCAGGGAGGAGCATGACATTGGGGATGCCTACTTGGTCCAGAGGCTGTGAAGAAAGGAGCTGCTTAGCTGATGGTGGTGGGGTGGAGAAACCGCCAATTCCTCCCACTGGGCTGACTCAGTGGGGCTGTTCATGAGAACAGAAAAGGAGTGTGATACTTATCCCACATCCCTAGGAATCATGATGGTTGAAAGCCCACCATGGCTTTCCAACCTGCTGCAGAGTCATCATGCTTGCTTTGAGTGACTGGAGTATGCCTCCTAGGAATTAAATGTTTGCCTGAAAGCTACAGTGAGCTTCTGGCTCCATCCTGGTGTTGCAGCACATGCAGAGCCTCTCTCCCCACACCTAGCACTGGGATTTGTCACTCTGGAGGGCTACAGAGATGTCCTCTTTTTTTAAGTAGATGTCTTCATTGGTCAAATTACATTTACAGCTTTCTGCATTCAGTATTCGGGATGTAATTTGCTTTACAAATCTCAGTTTGATTCTAGAGGTGATACGCAATGTGAAACGCTAAAAACTCTGAAAGAAAGTCTTTGAAGATAATTACAGCTACCTTACCACAAAGAAGCTCTGAGGGTTATAAGGAAAAAACCCAAACAAATCCCTATTAATGCAGAGTTAAGATGACCCAGTTGTAGCAGAGACCTTTCCAAATGGAAAATTTGAATCCAGGAAGTAGAGAATCAACGTACATGCCAATAAAACATTAACTCTGGCCCCCTGGAGCTGGTACTGCTCACTGGGAATTATCTGCAACCACTCCAGCTGCAGTTACTGTATTAGCTGGAGCAGTATTGAACGGTGGGAGGATTAGCTGGAGTTTGGCAGAGCTTGGAAGGTAAAAGGAAAAACTTTCAGGGTGGGTGAAAAGAGAAGCTGAATGCACGTACCTGTATATGCAGGTGTATATGCAGGTGGGGGAACTTCAGAATTTCACTTCAGCAACGAGATGCAGTAAGGAAACCTATCTAGAAATAGGGATTTAATGGCAAAAGGCATAATATTGACTTACTGATTTAGTGCTGGAGTGTGATGCTGCTGTAGGCTGTGTATCTGGGTGTGGGTTAGATGTGTGTAGCTTCCCTCTGGCACAGTACACCTGCAGTGCAGTTAGCACCAGCACAAGGAAGGTGTTGGATGCTGTCTCACTATGGT
The DNA here is from genome assembly GCF_041296385.1 of Aphelocoma coerulescens. Classification (NCBI taxonomy): domain Eukaryota; kingdom Metazoa; phylum Chordata; class Aves; order Passeriformes; family Corvidae; genus Aphelocoma; species Aphelocoma coerulescens. The sequence goes on along the minus strand of NC_091015.1, from coordinate 73,578,949 downwards.
CATTGGTGGTCATCCTCCTTTCCTTGCATCTGCAAAGTGTGTTGTTGGGGAACTGAGCTCAAGGAACAGTTGTGCAGCTGAATTTTCTTATTTTCAAAGGATTGCTTATCCAGACTGATACGTATTACTGGGCAGCCCAGCCTCTCTGATAGCAAAGATATTTGTCAGTGAATTTCCTAGGTTTATTCAATAGTAATTGAAATGTTTTTTTTTTAATCTTTTTTTTATTGTTGAAAATAGTGGTGACTTAAGCAGTTGAAGTTAACATAGAGGTTTTTGCTCTCTCTCTCTCTCTCTCTCTCTACATATATATCACAAAAAAGGAAATAGGGTGTCTTATGATTAAGTGGTTGTATGTAACAAAATCAATTCTGTTACTGGGTAATTGAAATAATAGTAACATTTTGAAATGTCTGTGGGCTAGCAGAAGAGGAAAGGAATTCAAAATTGTCGTCTGTCTCCTCAAGTCTTCAATATTTTCTCCTGTGGGGCTACAACATAGGCTGATACATCTCCATCCTGCCTGCCTGCATTTCAGGCAAGGTGTAGTCTGAGTCGGCAGAGATTTCAGACCTCTTTGAAGACTCAAGGTTTTAACAGGACAGGTTTCCCGGCCTGCATGTGAGCCAAGCTGGCCCTCTGATATGTCAGATACCCCTGAACCTCTTCTCTTATCCCTGGTTTTTGGCAAACCCGCAATATGAGGAAAACGTTGCAATGAAGTGTTAACATTATTTCAAGAAGGAGCTAAAAAAAGCCCTTGGGAGAGAAGGGATTTATTAACAAGTCACAGGACTTTGGTATGCCTCAGGCAACATTTTCAAACTGTTGCTCTCCCAAATCAGTCGCTATAATTATACCACTTTCCAAACAGAAAAGGACAACATGGGAAATTCGTCTAATGTAATATCACAGGTCTGAGCCTAGAAGCAGAACAAAATGGGTTATTGTAACATAATAGTAACATAGGTGTGACTGCAGAATAGCGGGTCAAAGCAAACCTTCAGATGAGTAATTATTTCTTACTATCATACTTGTTCTATTTCATCCTTAGGTATTTAATTACACAGTTTTCCTTTTCTCCTGTCCTAATATGCACCACCAGGCAATTTTTTTTCTTTGAGCTTTGGAAACAGTACGACTTGAGTGCTTTATTGGAGCTGCTCTCCTAAAAATAAAACTTTGAACAATTTGAGCAGTGGTAGGACCAGATTTTGTAATTACGGTTCTGTCTGGAGGGTATAAGATGGGTAAGGGTGTCCTTGTGCTGAGTGCTGTACCTTTTGTGTTAAGGCAGGGACTTAAAAGCAATAGAGCTCTCAAGAAAACCACTATATTCTGTGCAACTTGCAGCCCTTGTTCAGAGTTAATTCCATCCTTCAAAATGGGTTAGGTGCAAGTTCTAACAGGATGTTGCCTCAACACTGTCCCTATCTGGGGATGAGAGACTAACTTCTTTGCAAGGATGTTCACTGGCTAAATGTAGTAAATGATGCCTCTGTGTTACTAGCCTGGAAAAATAGGACTCAAGTGTTTTCTTAAAAAACCCCCCAAAATCCCTGCCTGCTTAGGTGCTTACAATGTTCCTGTCATTTTAGTCCTCAAACACCTACTATTCTAACATCTCAGCTGATAGCACAGTGAAAAGTAAATCTCTCTCAAGCATTTTCCTCCCTCTGAGTAAGACCTAATCTAATAATAGTTTGACTCCTACCACCACAATAGCTCTCTTTATAAAATGTGTAGAGGGAGGAGGCTAAAGATTTCGTCTCCTCAGTAGTGATCCCAAACTCCTTGGAAGTAGTATAAGAGTACTGAACTTGGGCCCTGCACTACTTTATTTATCACCCTACAGACCTTTTATAGGCTTAAATGTTTCTCAGATTTGGCTTAAAAAAAATTCAGCAAACCCCAGCAACCAACCCTCCCCAGTAATACATGTCCCTTTTGCCTTTTTTTTTTTTTTTTCCCTCTTGTGTTAATATTTCCCTTGTTAGTGTTTCTGCAGGAGATCTATTTATTCATTTATTTTGTGCTTTTACATCAGCCCTAAATGATCTTCCTATTAGCACAGGAAGCTGGCACCAGCCAGTCTGCAGCCTTTGGATAGTCAACTAATTAAGGGAAAAGCAGGTGTGGATGGATCTATTGAGTCTATAAATAAGTGCCAAAAATTTAAGTTATTGGTCTGTGAGTGTTAACAGGTGGAGCACCATTTTTATACCTTCAATGGAGAGAAAAAGAAGGGTTAGAGGAAATGATTTCTTCCCCCATGATTTAAAAGCTCTTCAGTAGTAAAATATGTCTGTTCTTGAAAAAGAAAAAAAAAAAACAAAACCTTTGTCTTGTGCATGTTTAGTCTTGAAGACAAATAAAGGCAGTGTAGGGGTTCTTACTTTCATTGACCTGTAAGGGGTGATGAAATGGATGGTCTTTAAAGAAATAATTCATATTCTCAGGCTGACACTCAGAAACATAACTCACAAATGACTACAGATGTTAGTGCCTATTGTTCCTTTGCAGTTCTGCTTATAAATAAAACTTTCTCTTCCTTCAGTCAAATGCTCAAAATGTTCTAATCTGCAAAAAGCCTCTTCCCTCAGTGCTGAAGAAAAATATGATCTATTGAGCAAAGTATTATGCAAGGGATTTTGTGTCTAAGAATATATTCTCTCCTCACACTGATTTATCCTCCTCCCCAGTTTCTGTACTGGCTTTCTTCCTTTGTGCTTGATTTTGTAATTTATTCAAACATTTCTAACCAGGGGGCGTTTTTCACCAGGGTGCAGTGGCAAGAGACCACAAAAGCATTTCACAACACGTACAAAATACATTAAAACACTTTCAGGGTAGCATAACATGTGATAGGAAAATGTTAGAATAAAAACATGTAAACCAACCACCTACTAACTCGACTGGTTTCATTAATTTTGATCTGACTGATATGAAAGTCTTCTTCATGGATATGTATTAATCTTTTACGGGCTGTGTATAAATTTAAATGCAAGCAATAAATGAAAGCTTATACTAAAGCTTGCATGTGTCAATCCGGGAAAGGCAAGGTGAGAGGAAAAACCCAGCAGTCAAAACATACGCACTGTTTATATTTTAAAAAACTCTGGGAGCATCTAACCAAGCTAACAGGTGTTGACCTGGAGAAGTAAGGAAGGGGACTTGTGGTCTGAGCTTTTGGGAGGCACCGATGGTTTTAGGGACTTTAATTTCTGAATGTGTGTCGGGAAATCAGAATGGGACACTTGCCTTTCCCCTTTTTTTCTGCCTCTTAAGTGCTTAGAGATGGGGAGGGGAAGGGTTTATGAGGTTAGATTGGTCACTGTGGATCACCTTTTAGTGTCAAGTCTGCTTCTCAGGGCACTCAATCATGTGCACGTGTGACCTCTGCCTTCTAAGCTATAGGATGCTCTGGCTTGGAAAGGGGGATGTTTATATCTTGTTTTTTGCCCCTGGTTCCTCTTTGTATGGTTAATGAGATATTCACTAGAGCAAGGATTGGGACAGGGTAACCAGCTTTCCCAGCTAAGTGTACTAATTAGTCTCTCTTTCTCTGTCTCTTAATGAATTCATACATATTCATTGGGAAGCAGAACAGCTCCAATAGGAGAGAATCAAGGAAAAACTGAATACCCTGCAGCCTACCTGATGGTTATAACTTTCTCCTGATGGTTAGAGAGCATGGCTTAATTTCTTTGAAACAGGTGGAGGGAAGAAAAGTGCTTTTAGCCTCTAGAGTGACTACTCTGACCACTAGACCACTGCAGGCAAGAGTCTGGTCTCCTTTTGCAGCATGTATGTGTGTTCATCCTTATCTTCTTTCACTGCAAGTGCCTTAAATACAAACTTATTTCAAACTGGATCCAAAGAAAAGGTTTGGCTTGCACTTGTTTGCTAGGCAAAATAAATCTTAATTTTAAAAGCTGATCTAGAACAATTAAATATTTTCCTTCCTTATACTGCCCCAGAAATATCCCTTCGGTTTGATAAAGGTACAAAGAATCAGTTACTGATGTGATGTTACCGAAGAGCTTTTTAAAGCACTCAAGCCCTACCCTGCTTTTGTATATAATCCCCAGGAACACTTAGGTCTTGCCATGCAAAAAAATTGTCACCAGAACAGAAATTAATAAAAAAGACTTGAAGATAGGTGAGTAAGCATAGGCAGAGAGTACTGACAAAATCCATCCTGCTGATGTAAAGCTGGCTGTGAAATGGATGCTAAAAATAAACCTCAATTCTAGAAGTCAGTTCTGACAGACCTGGGTCCTGTTTCTCTCTGGAACATAATTTGCCACAATCTGTGGGCTGATGTTGCAGTAAATTAGGTTCGTGATACTTACTGTTAATGAGTCACTGAATAAATACATCTGTATAAATTAGCCCACAATTTGCCTGTTGCAAAAATAAACAGTTTTGATTTCATGTGTGAACAGCATAGCAAGCATTGTAAACATGCAGTTTTACTAGACACTGAAGATGTTAAACTGTGTGAAGAGAAAGTGGTCACGAAGAGGTACTTGAGTGGCATGCGGTGGGATGGAGAGGTTCAACCCTACTCTGCATCCCACTAAGTTGGAATGGGGATGTGTAAGAGAGGGTGGGGCAGGAGGGGTCAGCTTACAGATCTGGAGAATCAAGACCCTGAGGTCTTTAGAGCTATCATCTTGTTTTAAACTGGGTGTCCTCTGTGTCAGCATGAATGAGAACAGCAGCAGTAAATCATGTACCCAAGAGCAGTGTTCAAGACACTGTGTTTTGGTAGCATGGTGGCTTGAGCCTCATTGCACTGGATACTGTGTAAGACCAAAGTAGGAAATGTTCCACTCTCAAAGTATTTTACAGTTCAAGTCTGAGAAGATGTAATAATACTTGGAAGCAAGACAACAAAACCAGTAACAAGGACTTGGGTTTATATAGGCCAGATATTTGCACAGTCACAGTAGATGCTCCCATGCTTCTTGTGTGTGTTTTTAATCTCCAAGTATGGTAGTCCAAGCGTTTTACAAGTTACCAAGTCTAGAAGAACTTGGCTACCTGTTTTTTTCAGTGAAACCTCCTCCACTTTTGAGCAATGACTTCGGTCGAGAATATGTGGAAAGAGAACTTAGTTAAATTCTCAGTCCTTGTGAGCTGAGTACTGTGTTTAGCTTTGGAGCTGTGCTTCAATACAGAGGATAATCATATCATGTCAGTCTCCCTGAAATGGCTGTCTGTATTAAGCTCTGGGTCATTTCCAAGGGTTGCAAGGAGCTGCCTGTCTGCTGGCACTAGACATGTGACCTTAGTGAAATGTCTCCTTCAGTATCTACAGGCTGCGATGTGTCACAATGATACACATTTTTACCTTAACACTCACTCAACAGCAGCTCCATGATGTGACAGTGTTTTTCTAATTCATAGATATCCAAGGAGATTGGATGCCTGTGTAATGTTATGTCTCTTTGCCTGGCTGGTCTGATAAAATGAATATCCTCACACAGAGTCATTAAGCAAGTGGCTTATGATGGCATGCAGGAATAGGAACTTCAGTGCTTTATTCCACCCCTGTCCTGTTGCAGGCATTTCTTCTGGAGATGACTGACCACGCTGTCAATGCAATAGATCTAAAGAATACTTAGCAATTTGTAGGGTCATTTTGGTACCTTCTTTGGGTTGGAGATCGCTTCAAAAGCACCTGGTAAAACCTTTGTCTGGTCTATGCTATTCTATATGGGTGGCATTTTCTAGGCAAAGAGTTGTGGGCTTTTCATGAAGCTGACTTCTGTCTCTCCTACCATCAAGCATGGTCCTTGCTTGTTGGCACACAATGCTGCACTTCCTCATCTTCTTTATTCTCTGTATTCTACATGCAGGTGGTCAAGCTGGAATTTACTGGCTGGCTGCCAGCCCAGGGAATATAAGGACCCTGCTAGAGCATGCACTTGTCAGGATCCACCAGCACCAGCCAGCAACCATACACACGCTTCTCTGTGAGTACCTCGCGTGCTGTGGCAGGAAAAAGTTGAAAGGTATATGGAAAGCCCAGGTGGAATTAATGAGCCAACTATGCAGTGGCAAACCATAATCTGACCAGGAGGAAACAGGGAGAGAAGGGCTATTTAAGCTTAACCTCTTAACACTGACACGCTTCTCTGAAAGTCTATTTTATACTGAAACAATAATTATGAAGTTGTTAATTGTACACATATGAGTATATACATATATGCACACATGTGCACACACACACACACACATATACATATACCTGCATATGATGTATACATACCCGACTCAAGTCAATTTGATTCTGCAAAGTAACGAGCAAGCTTGTCCTGGCTGGGAAATTTGTGAACTCTTTCATAGTGCTGAAGAGGTATTTGCAGAGGTTATCATTTCCCTAGCAAGGTTAATGTCTCCAGGCTCCTGCTCTGGTCAAGGGGAAGACAGAAACTCCTCCCACATGCTAAAGCAGCAAAGATACAATTTTTTTTCTGGTAGTTTCCCTATGGGAGAGCTTTTGTCTTAACAGAGAGGGTCTCTTTGGTAAGACTGAATAAATGGCCATCACAGGGAGATGTGAACTAGGAGAGGCCAATTTTTTTCTGGTTTTGAGAGAAGTGTCTTTAAAGTTAAGCTCCTACCTCGGTGTTGAAAACAGACTCATGGCTTTTAGCCAGAAAGGAGGGCTCCCAGCTCTGCCCCCAGCTGCCAGCAGCAGGACCTGGAAGGGCTGCCCTGTTTGCTGCAGGACAGTCTGGGGGCCTCAGGCTGCACTCACTTCCCCCTCGATGCACTCGAAGCCTTGGCTCCATTTCACAGCTCTTCATGGAAATGACTCTCTGTTCTGGGAGGGACTCCGTCTCTTCTCAAATAATAATGCAATCCAGACATGAATTGGCAGAAATGTCATGAGACTTCTTCTTCTTGCATATTTCCAGTGCGAATGCTCTGAAAATATCCTGGGAAGGCAGCCTTGGCATTTTTTCTGATGAACTGACACTGACCTGACATCTTATTGTGGTTTCTTCCCCCAAAGACAGTTATATAGAAAAGAAACTGAAGAATCCCTTTCCCATCCCTAGTTGTTTTCCAGCTGTACTAATATTAAAAACTATCATTTTTCTATGCTGCATTTTAAAAATTGCTGTTCTATCAACACACAATTGAACACCACTTTTAAGCATATGCCAGCTTTGACTTAGAACTTATCAACCTTTGAATCATGTGTAACACGCATTTCAGGAGGCTTAGTGCACCAGGTAGAAGAGGGCAAACAAAAGTTCTATATCGTCCTCTGAGCAAAAATTCAGAGGGGTAACTTCCTCTCTCAATATATGGGCAGCTTAGGATGACTTATCTCCTTCAGTGTTGGCACCTCAATTTACTTCCTAGAGTTGGGCAAAGTGAATAGCTGCTGGTTATTATGTTTGTGTCTTGAGATGACAGGATCCCTCTTTCTCTGCTTCTCTGCTTACTCAGGTCACAGACAGGGATTCCTGATATACCCGAATGACGGAGGGAGAAAAAGTGTTTCACAGGTTTTTTCAATTCTGTTTTCATATGTGAAGGGGCTACTGATGTGATACAAGAACAGTCACTGGGAAAAAGACTCTGAGGATGGACTGGGGTAAAGTACCGTTTACTGAATTGTCTAACAGCTGGGAAATATGAGTGCCTGATTTAGTGAGCTCTGATGTTGTATGGTGATAGGGAAGGACCTCAGTACAGACCTTGGCCCCCGCTGTGTGTAGTCTGCCCATTTTAGGGGAAGGTAGGCTAATTTTGACTTCTCTGCCTAATCTAGACAAAATTTCCTAAGAAAGAGATCCTCAGTTGTCAAAACCAAATAGGTGATTCAGGAAAGAAAATGACATTTCTTCACGCGTCTGTCCAACATATTTATGAGTGGGTACGCCAAGGTAGGTGCGAGCAATTTAGATGAAGTGACACAGGAGAGCTGTAGTGGAGTTAAGGACAAACCCTGACTTCCAGCCCCGTGGAACTGACCTTCCTGTGGGCTCTTTGTTTTCAATCCCCAGACCAGAACGGCAGCATTTCATACCATGTAAATGCATAATTTTTCATAAGGTGGAAGATATGAGGCACTGGAGGTTTGGATCTGCTGGTTTTTTCCAGCTGTTGTTGGGCAGCTGAGTTTGCTGCCTGCCTCCTCCGGCCTTACCTGGCTCTTCACCAGGGCCAGGCACCTCTGTGGTTCCTGGATGTCGATCTTTAGTCACCAACCACTGAGATGCCAGAGCAGATGGGATTGCTGGTCAGAGTGGAGCTTGGGAAGAAGCTTTCTTCATGTTTCTACCTCTCCCAAACACTTCTCAATGGCAGAGATGTGTCACCTATGGACAACTGAGCTGCTTCTTCCACGGATGAAAACCTGGGAGAGAACCAGCTGGTCCTCATCAAGCTGGTTGGCCTAGTGACTGGGTTGAACTAATGGTTTGTATATGCCTGATCTAAAGTCTAATGTGTCACCCAGCCAAGCACATTATTTTTAAAGCACACTCAACGTAGATCTGTTGGTAACACCTGGCAACCTGAATGGTTGTTCACAGGGAATTGAACTGCTGCACACTTGTTAGAAAGGCAGAAAACACAGTCAGTACCAAAGCTGCAAAAGCACTGCACTGGTAAAATATCATAGTATGGCAGGCACACCACAAATCTATACTATAGAAGAGTTTGAAATACAGTGTGTAGAAATATTTACAGACCATGGAGCTTAAAAAATATTGCTGGCATGGCTGGGGGAATCGATACATGAGGGTAATTATGAAATGCCACTGCCTTCTGAGGCAAAAAATATAGGTCCCTATCCTACCCTAATAGTACTTACTGTGGACCTTTATAATGTTTTGCTGAAAGCAATGAAAAGTTCAAGGCATTTCTGTTCCTCAGCTGAGTTATCTAACTGGAGCCAGTATCAGCCTATAGAAATGTGTCCCTTTCTTCTTGCTCTTTTAAGGAAAATAAAAAATCCTGGAAAACAGGATTAATGAAGTGATAAATGATAGGAGAGAGGAATATTCAAAATGCAGAAAATTTAAAAATTGTAAAAACAGTTCCTCAAATTTTCATGTAGCTCCAAGTTTAATTCTGGGAATGTAGGGATCAAACTGAAGTATGCAATTTAGGATTTCTTTTTTCTGTTGGATTTCAGTAGGTGTGATTTAGTTTTTCTTGTGCTTAAGCAGTTGTAGGGAGGATAATACTCCTGACAGTGTTTCAATATAGCCTCTGTTCATAGTTGTCAAGTGGATTTTATTTTTTTTTTCTTTCTTAATACTGGGGGGTGAATTAATATGTGGCCTGTCAAATATGTTGGAAATTTAACTATTTAACTCTTGTGAAGGAGAAGGCACCTCATCCCTGCAGTAAAGCTATGAGCAGGGTGGAGCTGGAGGAAGATTGGCCTCCTCTGCTTTAAATGCTAAAACTCATCCGAACTGCAGTGACATGGTCTGTGGTTGCTGCCTGGTTAGGTGCAGTCTGCAGAGGACAGGATCCATGGAAGCCATCTCTGGGCCCACAGACAACTGAGGACATAATGAACGGCAGAGCTGTTCCTCTGGCACTTGATCCATCTGTGACAGCCCAGCAAAAGCTGCGGTGAGGTCACCTACCAGCTAGTGCTTTGTTGCTGCCCAGGCAAGATGGCACTGCTAGCCTGATGTAAATGCTGAGAATTTTGAAGGGAAACCATCTCCAGAGAGTGGAAAAAACAAAGCTGTTAGGTGGACAGCCTTAGAAGACAGGGGGTGAGTAGCAGGCATGTGTTGCAGTAGGTCTCTTTAGATGCTAGTTGGATGAAGAGAAGTTACAGCAGAACCTGAGGGTTTGGAAGCAGCCAAGGAGGAAGAGCCAAAAAATCTGGAGGCAGCAGAAGCTGAGTTTCTGCAAGCACCAGAGACCAGTCGACCCAGCCCAAGCATATTGTTACTGTTTTATTAAAAGGGTTGATTTGGAGAATGTTGTGTTTGCAATTCAGCATCATGCCTCGGAGCCTTGATTTCAAGCCTTTATTTATATGCTTAATTGTTGCTATGGAAATTCAATATTTAAAGAGGTAATTATTGCTGATCTTGTTGCATGTGTCCATTTCTGATGTCCAGCTGTTAGCTCTTTAGCTCCAGTCTAGCAGATTAATTACTACTATTGATTACTTTGAGCTTCTCTCTTCACACCTGCAGTCTGTGTAATTAGCCGGTGGCCTCCTCTGAAAATTAGGAGCAGTTTCATCTTGGCACCTTGCCATTTCTCAGCCATGTGCCTTACACTGATGAACAAAAGCAAAGCTATTTTAAATAGAGATATCTGGGCAATGAACTCTTTGTGTTTTTGAACTATCTGTGGATAACTCAGATTACTCTATGTTAGCAAATATTGCACCCCTTTGGAAGACCACTGATAGTAAAAAGAAAAAAATTCCAAAGTGCTGGTATTTGTTTTGTCTGCCCACTAGTCAGTAAAGCTGTCCTGGCTATTTGAAATTTATTGTCCACAGTGTTTTTTTTTTTCACTAAATGGGACCCAATCCTCTGAGTGCAATTATTTCTCCTTTCAACCTGCTTTCCTGAAGTGGAGTTTTCCTTTCTCTGTTGTGTGTGAGAGATTTCCTGTTGTTCTTACTGGATGCAGGGCACATCAGAGGAACTTTAAGTAGGAAGGCAGGAGGCGTATGCCTGTACCCAAAAGGCCCTCATCCATCCTCTCTCTTCCCAAGCACTGTGTTTCTCTGTTTTCCAGTGCCCACTCAAGGCTCTTCTTGGAAAGACAAGTCTGTGCCACATTCCCCTCTCTGCACATCACAAAGACAAAGACTGAGGGTTCAAAGGTTTTATTTTAAGAAATAAAATATAATTATTCTGCCACTGGGGTCATGGCTTTCTCCTCTCAAAAAAAAAAAGCCTTTTCTCTACGTTTACTGGGTTGCTAAGCACAGGTCATGCCAACATTGTGTGATTTGGACATAAGTAGTGTGCTGGGTGGAAATGGGAGCATGGGGAGAAGTCTGTCTTTGCTCTCTCTGGGCAAGCATCCAGTCTAGATTTATAGCAGACCAAGGGCAGTCCAAAAGCACAATACAGGTGGCCTGTGAACCAAAGTGTGCTGAAATTCAGTGTTCAGGAACTAACTTTAGTATTAATGCTGCATGACTGGATGCTGTCCACATATCAGCAGTTTAATGTGCCGTGGTTCAAGGTTGTCAGTCTCCAGAGCCAAGGTAGCAGTGAAGGCCCTCTCTGCTTCATGGGTTGAACACCACCCTGAAAGTTGTAGTGAAGTTCAGGGGAAGAGAGGAGACTCATTCCCTTTCTGGTCGGGTAAAGTAGTTGCTGTAGACTATTTGGTACAGCACTGGCCTCCAGACCAGAAGGTCCCCAGCTGGAATCTCATCACTGCCACTGTTTCTAGATTAAATTCTAAATTGTGTACTGTCATTTGGAGGCCTTCTGTGCAGGGTCTCACTGAGTCACCAGTTATTAGGGATGCCTCCTATTATCGCAGCCCTAAAAGCTATTTGAACAGAAGCCTAATGTGAGTGTGATTTCCAAGGGCCATTTGCTGTTATTGCAGCTCTGCTTTGCTGTGACTGAGAAACAAACCAAAGTTGCTTTCAGATCACATGAAAGGGAGGGACACAGAAGCAGTAGAGCTGGAGTCACATTCAAGCTGCCAACAAATGTAAATTCACCAAAAATAAACAATCTTTTTATTAACTAAAGCAGGGTCATTTCTAATGCAAGGAAACAAAGAGGTTGCTTTTCTTCAAGCAGGTGTATTTTGAAATTCCTGCTTTTCCAAGTAGCTGAAAAATTAGCTGCTGAAGAAGTGTGCAGAACCTATGCACTGCCATACCCTATGGGCCAGAAGGACCTTCTCCTCTGTAGAGGAGGAGGACATAGCAGAAAGGCAAATGCCTGATCTCTGGGAGAGGAATGCAGTAACTTGTGTGCACAGAATGGGAAACTACAAATGCAAATGTTATTCTGAAGACACACAGATGTATGTCAGAAATATATACAATGCGGGAGGGTTTGGAGTCTGAACAATACAGTTTATGGGCTGGATATCAGAGCAGTCCTGATTCTACTTTATTGCTGATTCTAAGAGTTCTTAGTCCTAAATCACCTCCATAAAATGAAAGTGGAGTTCTGCCATCAAGAGGGACGATTAAGGTACTAGGAAAATAGGCCTTTCACACAGAAGTTTTTAGAAATTCTGTTTTATCTACAGCTGAATGTGCTGTGAACAGCTTGCTCCTGTTTAGAAGGACTGATGTGAAATGGCACTGGTCCATTACAACTAGTGGTGCTGGGTTTGCTGGTGGTTGAATATTTGGACAAATATTTATATTAGTCCTGTATTATACAGTTGTATACACGAATTAGCCCTGCCTTTTCCTTAGCCTAGTGCTGGGGTGTTTGGCAAGGATGAGGGGCTACATCAAAGAGTCTATTTTGAGCACGAGGTGCCAGACATCATCTTCATATCAGATGGACTGCAGCCAGCCATGCTCACAGAAGGACAGACATCTGGGGAGGGAGAAGACAACTGAAAGCTGGGGCCATTAGAAGAAGGCAGTGGTGCTTCCAGCTATATTTCCTGTCCCAGCTGGATATACCCCATTTAAGATGTTGCTGTGTTGCCTCTGGCAAACAGATCAGTAAATGGGGAAGGAAGGACAGTAGGATAATAGAAAGGTGGTCAAAAAGAAGAAAGAGCAAAAATGTTTCTGCATCCATATGCTCATAGAGCTAGCTTGCTGTACTTGGAAATCTTTGAAACTTAGGACAGAAGTTTCAGTGATTTCAAAGTGGCAAAAATCTCAACTGCAGCAGCAGCCGTCACAGTTTCTGGACAGTCTGAGATGCAAAAAGGATATTCCTACCATGATTGTCCCCTGGAATCTAAAAGCAGCAACTGATCCAGTTCTGTTGAAAACTGGCAGCCTGGAAAAAGTCAGGCCTGAATGTCCAGTGGAGTCACCTGAGCACCAGCAGCCTTTGTTACATGTTTTAAACCACCTACAGGCATTGCTTTTGCTTAATGGGGACGGAGCCTAGGACAGCTTGCTCCTACCCACACACAGAATTCGATCTCATGGCTTGGGGGTGCAGGTGAAGTGGTTGCTCCCATACTGATGATGTGGCAAGCTCACCAGACTTACAGTCTGTGTCAGGGCCAGCTTGCTGAACCAAAGTGGTGGCAAGCTGGAAGACTTCTAGGATGACTGCTTTGACCCTGAAGAAACGTAAGGCTACTGGTAACACCCCTCAGGGGCTGCTGGTAAATGAAGAAATGTTCTATCTTCAGGCTGTGACTAAAACTGCCATTAAGAGTCTGCTTAAACTAAAGGACTAAAGGTTTGATTGGAGTGTCTCCCACACCCTGAAGTCCTTAAAGTAAGTTTGCTCAGCAAACCATTCATAGGCACCTACTGGCATTATCAAAAATTTCTGAGTGCCCAGTTCAGGAGGATCTGAACATGGGTGCTTTTGGAGATTGCTGCCTGTATCGTTCTGCTGTCTAAATCTTTAGGTGTGTAAGCAGTAGTCTGTTGTTGTGCTTAAGAGAGTGTTAAAGATGTGACTTGAGCAGCCTATCACTTAAGACCCCTTATGAGAGGCCTCATCATTTAATTTCTTATCATTGCTGCAGGTACTTTCCTCCTTTTACTAGTCTGTGAGGTACAGCCTCTGCCATCATACTCTTATGTGGCTCTCAGCACAGCTGGCTGAGACTATAAGTTCTCCCAAGATGCAAACAGTAAACAGGAATAAGAGCGTGAGGTGGGTATGCAGTGACAGAAGTGAGATGCTCACAGCTGGCAAGTTGTGTGTCACTGGTTTGTAGATTTGAAATGCCATTTATATCCTGAGTGCTTGTCTCAGTGCACTGACTTTGTTCCTGTGCCAGGTGTTGCATTTGGCCTTTGGCATCAGCCTGTGCAACCATCATGATCTTCATCTGAAGCTGTGCTGGAGTGCTGCACTGTGTTGCCTTTTCCTTCCCCAGAATCTGTTTGAATTGCTAAGCGTGTGATCCTTCTTCCACCTAATGACACAGGATGGTTGTACTTTGTCTTTTGTCAGCTTGGGGTTTTCCTTTAGCCTGGTACAACTGGGAGCTCCTTTTGAGCCCTGATGGTTTGGGGCTTTTTTCACCAGTCCCATGAGAATCTTTTGCTCTTGCTGGAGAGCACATCTGGGAGCACAGAGCATTAGAATAAGCTTCAAGCCCTGATCTGCATTTGAGGTGCTTGTTAAATCCTGCTTCTCGGTGATACCAGCTCAGGAAACCTTTCCGACTTGCTGCCTATAGGATGGAGCTGCTAGCACACTCCGTGTCAGGCTGCTCTGCAGCCCTCCATCTGCCTTGCTTAGATGGAGCATTTATTGTCCAAAGCCCTCCTGACAGGAAACATTCCGGCTGTAGTGAAGCATCCACAGAGATTATTATGGTACTTGTTCCCAAAATGTCTCCCAAACCCACAGTACTGATTTCTGTGTCCTAATTATCCTGCATCTGTTTCCAGCCTTGGAATATTACCTCTTAGGTGGAGGGGCTGATGTAACCACACTGTCTCTTGGTATCCATTGTGGTGTCTATGTTGTTCACGAGCTAAGGAAATAACATGGATCCAGTGGAAGCTGGGACAATCTGGGTTTATAAATATGACTACATGTCTTCTGGAGGCATTTGAAATCCTTGATATAAAATCCCTTTCTCGAGAGTACTTACTTTATGGCTCACATTTTTTTCTCTGTGAATGTCAATACATGTACATGCATATGCATGTGTTTGTACATGACATATATGACAAATTTTTGTCCCTACATAGGGAAAACATGGATTGGTGTGTGTTTTCATGAGCCTGTGTGTCCCATCCACAGCATCAGCTCTCACCCTAATGAGCTGCAGCTACATTAGCAATATCCCAGGCAGATAAATTGACTTTAAACCTTGGTTTGATGATCCTACTAAGACATTCAATTAATTCTGTTTTGCTACAAGCTAATTTATGACTTTGTGTTTATTCCAAAAAAATGTTGAATGTACAAATCAGTAGCAGACAAGGTAATGAATTATTCTACCTTCCTTCATGCTCTTGTCTTCACACTTCACTACCATAAGAATGGAAGAGGAAATATGAAAGAAATGTCTTTTGATGTATGAAATGTGGGTATTTTCTCATACTGAGCTGTATCTAACTGGTGTAAACACATAATCAAGCCCTCTAGGAGATGCTAATTAGTGCAGTAAATGTTAGTTTATTAATTGCCATTACGTTTCTCTTTGTTTCACCAGTGAATGTGCCTTTTCAGGAGAACAGATTTGATATGGTGTGTCTGTAGAATTTGTTTGTGTTCATGGCAAATGAAGACAAGTAGCCTAGCAGAGCTGTGATGAATTAACAACATTCCATGCGATCAACGTTTCTGTAACAGAGTCCACAAAGTGCATGGGCTTCTGTGTGATCTGAGAAGAAAAAAAACACAAAACAAAAAACCCCAGAGGATTTGATAAAAATTTTCTGCTCCATCTCTCTACTTGGTGTGTTTTTAATGAGCCCTCCAAAAGCACAGGTAGTAAAACTTTTTCCTTTTTGATGTGGCAGAATACACTGCCAAGACATACTGCAGGAGAGGCACTTCAAAGGCAAACAGCCAGCGAATACAATTACGTTAGGTGAGGCTGCTGGGTATAATTGAGTTCCTCCCATCCTTGGAAAGTGATAGAAGACAGTCCCTTAACAATTCCCTCTTCCTGCTCCTCCAGCTTGTCATTATGAATCAATACTTACCCTGTGATGTTCACATTTGTAAACTTTACCATTATCACATGCTACATTGCCTGTGTCAGGTACTGGGAGCCAAATAAAGGATCAAGTGAGAGGTCCCCCTCTAGGCAGCTGCAGCATGGAGTATGGAGACAGCAGAACCAGCAAAGCCTGGAAGACATCCCTTTGCCTCTGTGAAGGCTGCCAAAAATTGCTGGAAGCACTCATGCCAGGAGGTGCCGGTGCTTCCAAGAAGCACCAAAGTGGATGGTTGTCCTGGTTGCAGAGAGGGGGCAGAGCTAAGGTGTGGGCGTGGCAAGCTTGTGTTCTACACTATCACATCATCACTAGGGGCCTTGGTTTTGGGAAGAAATGCTGGGTACCCCATCGGAAGTGTGCCACTTTTGCCTTCCCCTGTCCAGTGGGAAGGTGTTTGGGTCAGCCCCTGTGTGTTTTTGCTCCCAGTGGTGAGTACCTTTTTGTGGGTAAGACACCTTCTACCTTTGTATACTTCTGGTATTAAGATTGTTGTTATTATCAGGCACGTCTCATTCCATTGCTTTTTGCTTTCAGTAAAATGTTATCTCAACCCATAGTCTCTGCTGTTTTCCCTCCTTTACCAGAACACATAGGGGGAAGGGGAGTGACTTATTTGGAATTTAATTTCCTGTTGGTGTTAAACAATCACAGCTGTGTGTGTTGAAGCAACTTGCTGTCCCAGAAGGACCACTGTGGAAAGCAACTTTGCTGGGTGTGGATCTAGGTCATAGCTTGACCAAGCTCTCAGGATCTACTTTTAGACTTTGTATGGAGAGAAAGGCTTTGCATGTTTTTAATCACTTGTTTTGTGAAGCCAAAGCATAGGAGGAGGTGTTTCCCTTCTTTGTGGAACATGAGCAGTTGTTGTGTTTTCATGGATTTTGGCTAACACAAACCAAACCCCAGATATCTCTTCATACTCCTTTCCCTGCAGAATAGGCTCTACAAAGCCTTGAACTATGAAACAAAGAATATTTTTCACCCTGACATTTGAAAAAGCTTTTTCATAATTTTCTTCAGTTATTTGCCTAGAAAAGTTTCAGTAGGCCACTGAAAATCTGAGGCTAGAATTCTTGTTTCATCTTAATCTTTGAGAGCAAGGTTGCTTTGCAATGTCTTTGAAGTGTTCGAGTCCCACCCTAATCCTGTTCAGGACATCTTCTGTTTTATATTATTGTACAAATAACAACAGTCATATGTCAGAAACTTCTAGCTTGGACTTCTAAAGCTGTCTGTTCAAGAGGTAGAATCCATCTTGCCCCTTTCCCTTCGGCACATATCTTGCCTCTGTGCTTCTGCAGAAGTCAAAGGCAGGCATGGATGACTCTCTGCTGGGACTCTGCATGGCAACAGTGGGTGTTGCTGCTACAGGTCTTAATTGCCATTAAGTCATTGGTTTATTTTTTGGTGATAAATAATCATAACTAGCGTATAAATATGTAGTTCTTCTACGCTGAATTTGGAGGTTCTGTCCAAATGTTTGCATAATGACGGACAAAAAAAAATATTGGAGCACCTTTTATTTTCCAGATTGAGAAGATTTTAAAAAAATTGTAAATTTTGTGTTCAGTGTTATACTTCAGCACAGCTTGAGCAAAATTTCACATTTTAAGTAGGGACCTTTGGGTTTTTTTGGACTCTAGCAGCAGAAGTGTATGGAGGATGGACCTAGCTTAGAAATTTGCTGCAAATCTGGAGATAGAAACTGGCTTATCCTCTGAGACACGCTCCATATATGCAGAATCTATCTGAATAAATGAGCCCCTTACTTAACTGGGAACGTACTGTATATTCCATCTGCAGACTGAATGATTGCTCCATTTCAAGCCTCCTGACTCCCATGGAGCCATCTGGTACATGCTAGTTTGTACGAATAGGTGAGGATTCCTGCTAACACAACAGTCTTCAACTAGGCAGAGTGCTGATATTTAGCACTCTGCTTCACATCTGCGCGCAAAGCCGTAACAAAAACCCCAACATTTTCTGTGTTTAATATTTAAATGAACCTTCCTTTTTCTCCTGAAAAACCAGTTGGGACAGGAACAATTAAAGCAATTGCATCAGAAAATGAGTTGAGCTATTAATACATCCAACTAAGCAGAGATTTCCTGTTATGTGGCATTGTGAATTTTTTTTTACCCATTGAGTGCGTAGGGTTGAGTGGGGAGGAAGGTGGGAGAGGAGAAGGTATGTGTCATATAGATATTTTAATATCACTTTGAGATATTGTCAGAAAATTAAGCTTATGGACATAATTCATGTCTGTAGGCAGCAGTGGGCTGGTCAAAGGACTTAACAATAGATATGTAAAGGTTGTATCCTTTTTGGCTGCCCTGCTGTGTCGCAGGTGTATATATGAGATTGGTGGCCTGGCACAGCACCACAGAGAACGTGCCTTTGTGGTAGGTGAGTCACTCCAAAGGGTTTCGGTGAAAGCGGACAGAACAAGGTGAATGGGGGAGAAAGGGAAGTGGGCTAAAATCCAAAGGCTGCCTGCATACTCACACTTTTATTCTCTGGCACAGAGATCCACAGATATGTTTAAGATATCTAGCTGGAGAGACCTGTGTGCTCTTTGGCAATTTAAAAAGTATAAAGAGACATTAGATCCCGTGTTCCTTCCAGACACTGCTCGGGGTTCTGGAGGGAAGGAGGTCAAAAGGACTTTGCAGGGTCTGTGTAGAAAGTGCTGCCTCTTCTCTGGGCTGAGCAATGGTAACCCTCATGCCTCTGGAACTTGTAGGAAAGTCTCAGCTCGGAAAAGTCCTACCAAGTCTTGCTGTCCTCAGATGTTTTGCTGAGTGTAGGTTACTTAAGACTTTTGCTTAGTCTGGAATGACACTTGCATCAGTAGCAGACACCTATCTGGTTTTGGTTTGACTGTATTCATTTATTTATTTCAGCAGCAAAAATACTGAAGGATCTTTCCAATGTAAGTGCCTTTTTTCAGCCTTTTGAGCTAGCTCTATCTTCTGATGCATCTTGACTAAATGGGAGTCAGTGTGTATGGTGCCAAGACTCACATTCGCTCACACCATGGCAAATACGTGGTTTAGCAGTGCAGGATTGCGTCTGTGAAGATTCTTGTGATTCACGTCACTGCCATCTCACTTTGTTTTGGTAAATGTTGCCTCTCAGACATGGGATCTCTTACAAACTGGGATCTGTGCTCACATGCCTATTGCAAAATACAGCCTGCTAAAAACAGCTGTAAGGAGCTCCCTTTGTCTGGTTGGGGTTCTTCACTTAAGTGCTTGTGCTGCCTGATTAAATTAGTAATCAGAGATATAGTCATGCTATTTTGTGACTCTGAGAGCCTTGATTGTGGATTATATTTACACACTGCAATTTCTTTCTAAATGGAGCTCTTTGTATTCAAGGACTTTAAGAGTCTTTCAGCCTGTGATAAAATCCAGTTTGCTATATAGACTAGTTCTTGTTGTGGTGCCAAGCTCTTGGTCAGGCATGCTGTGTAAAACAGTTTTTCATTTGCACAATAACTATGGCTATGTAAGAGTTCATGCGTGGTGCAGTGGTTTTGCTGACCCTTTACACTGAAAAACTGCATGAGGCAGGCTGGCAGATGCATTGAATGTCTTCATGTTGTGTTCTCTCAAAAAACCAGAGTTTTGTTTTTTGTCAAAACAGGAGTTGGCTTGAACCAAAGTCACATAAATGGTACCAACAAACTTTGTGGTATTTAAAATCCCTGCATGCATTCAAACCCTGTGGCCTATCCCTGGTAAAAGCAATAGGGCTGGAAAGTCAGGCAGCCCTTACAGAATATTTTGTTGTGTTTGGAATCCACAGTGTATGCTAAGATGCTGGCTCTGTCACATGCATGTATGTAGCAGAGGTAGGCAGAAGGAGATCTGACTACTCTGCTGATTTTGAGGCTCCAGAGTAATTCAGGTGAGCCCTGTGGTTGGATGTCCCTGTTTAAAGTTACTTCTAGTCCTGTTCAGAATAGGGACAGGAAACTTGATCTTCTGCATCAGGCCAGCTGTATTCACTTCCAAAAGTGTGCAGGGAAAATGAGGAGGACTTGGCCTGCAATGATAGGGTGCTCCAGTATGAAGGCAACCTTGGGCCAGGCTGTGGTTTGAATCATCTCAGAGAGGGCTCTAGTCACTTCGGGCTTTCTCTAGGCATGGCCAGAAATTTCACCCAGGGTTTGAGGAAACTTTTGCAGGATGGGTTTTCTTGCTTGCTTTGCTTTGTTTTGCCTTTTTTTTTTTCCTTCTGGAAACTAATGGGTTTTTGTGAAAAAAATCATACTTCCTTCTTGATGACATTTGATTCAAGCCCTGAAAAATTCCTGATCATCTTTAGTGGGCACTGTTTTTTAATTTTTTTTTTTAGGTGAGTTTTACTAGCAGTACAGTTTGTTTGAATACCTTACATTGGTACTAAAATGAAGGTCCTTTTATAAATACGTCAGTGGGGTTAAAACAGGTAACTCTATTTCTTGCTTTAGTACCCTGCTAAAGTAGTACTTCAAATCTCTGTGCCTTAATTTCCCTTCTCCCATTGCTTGCCTCCTCCATAAAAATTCTTTGGAACTAGATTTTTATTACTTGTGCTAGGAAACGGAACTCTGATCTCACTTGGATCTTTGTATTGGTATAATGCAAATAATGCTCTATTTATTGGCATACCTTTAATAATTATTTTGAGGTATCTTATCAGCTACATTAGCCATTGAGCCTATTAGAAAGGCGAAGCCTTTGGTTGAATTAACCAGATGAACAGATGCAATTTACACACTTATAATAAAATTCACTCTTTCCAGAAGATTAGAGTACCATCTTGCAGACTGTTGGAATGATGCTGCCTAATGGCATATTCCTTCTGTCACAGAATAGTTGCAGATCACTCCCTAGTGAACTGAAGAGTCCTACAGGATAGCAAATGTATCAGGAATTCCCCTGGAGTGAAGTCTCTTTGAGTTCAGGAGGTTTCTTTTCAAACGGCTGGAGCTGAACTTGCCTCTTGTGTTTCCTCTTTCAGCAGAAATGTGCCTACAGGCTTGTTGAAACAACCTGCCAGGACAAAAAACAAGTCACCCTTGCGTGGTGGCAGCTGTACTCACTGTAACGTTGTGCTTCCAAGAAGGCTCCTATCCCCATTCCTGGCCAACAGCAGGTGCTTGGTGAAGAGTGTAAGAAGGGTGACACGAGCATGGTGACATGTCTGAACACCCTCTGGTTTCTCCATGGCCCTTGACTATGGCTGGTCATGGCTCAAGCTGGCACAGGGACCTGCCAGTGTGAAGGCAGACATTGGTGTGATGTGTAAATCTAGAGCCAAGCCTTAAGGGAGGGGAGGGCAAGGAGGCACACACAAACATGAAGAAGAAGGGTTGTCCCCCAGGCAGGCTGGAGCTTGCCTGAAACATTATTTAACAGGCAGCTTCGTCTACCTGGAACGTGCTGTCTCCAGTACAGTCCTGCCTGATCACACCCATACCAGCCTTTGCTCTTCAATAGCTGTTCAAATGCACTGGCTATCATACCGGGTTTTGCTACTGGCTCTTTTTGGTAAGTTGTATTTAGTGATCTCACCCTTCATGGGAGAAATGTGGCTGTTAGGATTTGGTCTCTGTTAGGTGTTTGATTTGGGGTTTCCCTGATCTTGGATCAATGTTCCCTGAATTGCAGAAGCTACAGGCTACCCTCTCACATAATTTAGGAACAGAAAAATATGGCACATAGGTGCAATTGCACCCAGCCCTTTTATTGGTATGTACAGCCTAGCTGTGATCTTGAAGGAGCATGTTCCCAGGGGCTCCATGTGTTGTTTAGTGTTAATGGCAAGTAATAAAATCCTAACCCAGGCTTCCTCCTGAGCCTGAGTGCCTCTGCTGGTAGCCTGCTGCTCTTGCTCCAGGCTCTTCCGCTTCACACATTCAAATGCTTTTATTTTATGTGGTTGGATGTAATGGGACTCACCTGTTTCAACTGCCAAGCTAAGTCAGCAAAATAACCTTGAATCTCTGTGAAGATTTCTTCTAGTCTCCTGCAATCACTGGATTACTGCTCTCCTCCTCAAAATGTTAACATCCCTTTCCCTGCCACCAGAAAAAATCCAAAGACCTCTAAACCATCAGTGCAAGAACTAAAGCTGTCACGGTCATACAGTTTCCAAAGGTAGCACCTTTCATGTTAGTTAATGAATTTTTTGAGGGCCTTATTACTATAGCAGTAGAATTGCTTGGTGGCTTGTGTGGAACAAATAAAACGGGACTAAAATTGTGACTGCAAAAGTTTAAAGGAATACAGTTACTGTGTGTTTGTTAATTCTATCTTTGCAGGAGGATAGCAGCTGCTTTTCTTTTCTTTTTTAACAGATGGAGTGATTTCTCATGTAGTGTTACAGTAATGACCAACGTGACACAGAAGGAAAATTCTGTGACAATATGGTGAGCAAGATCTTATTGACAGCTCCACTTGGTTGTAATTTGTAAGCTCTATACTATTGCTCTATTCTTTTTTTTCTCCCCCCACCTCCCAAATGCTGCTTGTCTTTTCTGCCATATAGAATTAGATTTCAAGCTGAATCAAACAGTTTAATTTGAAGGACTCTTAGCTAAAAGCTGTTGAAAATGCTCACAAGAGTTTACACCCCATCACAAGTTAAAAAAAAAAAAAAAAAGGCATTGCATTATGAAACGGTGCGAAAATTATCCTGTATTTAATGTCTCTGTTGAGACAGCTGCCTTGATTCCTTCTGTAGCAGCTGATGCCTTCTCAAGGAAGGGAATTTCCCCCTTTGCAAAAGGAAGCTTAGCCCTAGCATGAAGGAGGACACAGCCCAAATGTGGGCCATGAATGACCAGAGAGTAGTGCTTGTAGCCTGCCCTATGACTAAACTGTGTGCAGGGGCTGGAAATAAGCCCAAGGACATGATTGCCAACCAAAATCTGTGACTTCTGCCATGCATAGAGGTGCCCACACAAATGCCACCATCCATTTGTAGAGGAGCTGAAAATCTACCTGCAGACCCCCACCCACAGCCCCTCTTTTGCAAGACAGCATTAACTTTGTCACTATGTGCATTGCTCTGTTAGGTAAAAGGCTCTGCAAGTCCCCATAAGCTTCTCAGCTACCTTTATGAGGAATAAGCCACAAGGCAATCTATTTATGGGGTAGATAGAATGTTCTATTCTTCCTTTGAATCTATTAAATTTGAAACTTGAAAAAAAAAAGAAGAATGTTTGTTAGCTTGATACTAGCAAAGTAAAAAGTACAGTGGAAATCTTTTTTCCTAAAGGGAACGTTGCAAAATAACAGAGATGCTATTTTTCTGTGGATGATAAGGACGATAGAACGATCCAGTGGATTCGGCAGCAGTGTAAAGCAGAACTGCAGAGACTATCAGGCCACTATGAAGACAGGTGGAGCCTGCACATGCTGCAGTCCTGACCTTCTCTGCTCCTGAGGGTTCTATAACCATCCTTGTTCCTGAGCACTGTGGACAGGCAAATTCTGCTCTTGGAAAAAGTTCCCTAAAAAGTAGTCCCAAGGGTTGGTTTTCATGCTTGCTACCAAGTGCCAGTGGCTCTAACAATCCTATTGCACAATGTGTACAGTGCTAACACAGCCATTTCTTTATAACAGGGAGAAATGCCCCTAAGAGACACATTTTCCTTTACAGTTCATAAATGGGACTTAACTTTTTGTGTTTTCTACACACACAAAATGAGGCTTTTTTGATCTCTATAGCAGATTTAACTTTAATTTCTGGAATTAGTGGAAACTTGTGATAGTGTTTTTCAGAAGGTTAGTTTGAATAGGGGGAGATTAGACTGATTCTTTATTTCGCATTAACTGCCTTTAAAATTTCTCCAAGTGAAGGGCTACCAGCCTGCTGCTCAGTGACTAATAAATTTGATTCATCCTCACTCCCCACAGGGTTATCCTCCTTCTTACTAATGTTTGACATTTTACATTTTAATTAAAATCACCCTCCAAGCAGCAAACCACTAAGAGAGTGACAGATATTCCTCCTGCAACAGGATATAAGAAAAAGGGCAATTTGCTAACTGTATCTTCAATAGTGCCTCTCACTTATTTGCTACGTGAGCACCTAATGCCTGTGTGTGTGTGTGTATGTGTGTGTGAGACAAGACAATGCCTATCTTAACATTCAGGGTGTTTCCAGTGTCCAAAGACACTATCTTTTAATGTCTGCATTCCAGTAGGAGCAACTGGGACTCAGGAGTAGCAGTGCTTGCTTGATGCTATATCCTTCCCTCCTCTTAGGCTACAAGTTGTGTAGCTTAAGAGAAGGGAGAAAAGGCAAAGAAGAACAAAGTAATTGTAAGCTTTGAAAGCAATTGCGATAAAAATACTGCACATTGCCTCATCTGGCTGATGGCTGCCCCAACCACTGCTGATGGGCTGGTTTTGTGGGGCTTCCCTGCAGAGAGGAGCAGAAAGAGGATGACTGGTGGATAAATAAACCTTGTGGACAGGTGTAGAGAGGGTGTGTGTGTAAAGACCTGTATTAGTCAGCACATTAAAACATCACAAGAAGCTGAAGAGCAGGCAGCAAAGCTGGTGTCAGTGGCAGTATGGAGGAGATACTTGATGGGAGATGAAGCCAGAGGCTGGAGTGCATACAAAAGGTGTGGGGTGCATGAAGCTGGAGATCAACATTACAGTGTGCTTAGAAGGAAGAGGAGCTGATGCCATTGCAAAGGATTAATACCCCTTGCAGAGGGAGTCTGTGGGCCTCAAGAGGGGAAGTAACAAATGTTTTGATTATTTGAACAGAACAAAGGATGACCTGAAAATAGAGCAATGGGGTTTTTCTAACTGCTCTGTACATAAGTCAGAGAAAGGATAATCCATGGAAGTTGCCCTCCAGTGTACAGAGCTTGATGACAAAATGATGGTAGAGCCAAAGAGACAAGGATGGATTCAGGCAGAGGGACAGAGCAATGCTGTAAATACATTGAGGAATTGTTGGCTGACTCTATATGGAGAGACAGAGGAGGGAAAGACATTTATCCGCTTCCTTAGGAACAAGCATGAAACCCAGAACAAACCCATCTGCTTATGAATCTTATCTACCTTTGACAGAGAGCTCTGGTGAGATGTGTCCAGGTGTTCCTGACAAACCAATTTTTTTTAGATAGCAGTGGCTGGACATGTACAATGTAAAAAATTCCATGTTTCCTCATGCAGTTTAAGTGGCAAGGTTGTGATAGGGCAGTGTCACAGCCTACACCTCACTTGTTTCTAACCCAATGCAGCATCTTCCTGATTCTCACTTGTGTCTCTTCCTCCATCTCAAACCCAACAAAAAAAATATTTTTCTCATATGTACCAAGTCTGCTGATATTTAGAATTTGATTTCAAATGTCTTTAGAAAAGACAGTGTGCAGGAAGATCTTGCAAAATCCTGCAAGTTATGGGCTTGTCTGGGCCTTTCTGCAGTATGATATGAAACCCAAAGGAATAGCGGAGAAATGACACCTCCCTTTCATGTGATATTCTGGCTGCCCTTAGGAGATGAACAGTGGAATATGTGATTTCTTAAGAGAAATATACTGAATAAAGAAGAAGGCAGCTTAGATATATTGGTATGAATATATGGGGAAAGAGAGAAAGCTATAAGGCGAGGTTTTGCATTCACAGCTCATTTCTCCTCCCTTCTGGAACAGAAAAGTCAGAGAAACATGGTAGTTCCTCTTGAACAGCTTAAATGAACTGCATTTCAGCATCACCAAAACCAATCAAGTGGGTTGAACTGGTCTCCTGTAACTCCAGGGAGACACCTGTCTTTGGTTTGCTGGAATAGCTGCTAGATAACAAAACCTCTGTGTCACGTCCCCTTGGAAATAAAAGCTTGATGAATAAAGGTTGCTCTAAGAAAATAGTGTTTGTGTCTCTTCATGACTTGGTCCCTAGGAGGCAATTAACAAAAAATGCTAGAGGTGCCCCCTTCCATCCTGACATCTCAATTTTGTGTGGAGGAGGCTCTTGTGTCACCCCTGGTAGAACCACCTTGACTTCCTGAGTGCCCTTGCTGGGTGTCTTTGTGTGGTTATGATGGAGAGGATCCAGGATGTTTTCAGAAGCAAGTTTCTTTGAAAACTGCAGGGGTATGTGAATGCTTGGTCAGACTTTTTGAGTGCACACAGGTATGTGAAAATAGGAAGCAAACACCAGGTCTCCAGGAAGATGGGTGCAATGCTGTACAGATTCTTACTCTCCGTCAGCCATTCCTCAGATATGTTGAGTCATAAGTTAGCCTACAGAGGCATGTGGAAAAAAAGAAAGAAACCCAAGCTAGCTAGATGATCTGAATTTAAAGTGGACTGATTAAATTCCATTAAATCCCTATGTAGATGTCCTTGTTCAGAATTAAGGTAAAGTAAGATAAGTCTCATAAAGGCCAAGTTAATTCTGAAGGAGAATATGTACACAGAGATTTAATGCGTTTTTAACTAATCCATTTTAGCAGTTAATTCAGATTAACTGTACTCAGTTTTCCTCTCTGACAAAGCCCTTCAAGGGAACAAGATATGGAAAAACACCAGTCTGAGCAGTGCAATGTTTTTAAACATCCCATGCTGTTGATTACAAAGCAGATAATTGGTGCCACAGCACTCCTGTATTGAATGACTGCATGCAGACCTACCTGTGTGGGTGCTGTCAGAGGGGACAATGGTGTAGGAAAGGACTTGCTAAGAGCATCTTTGCTTCCAGGAAAGCGCTTTGAGAAATGCTGAAGCATGCTGGCAAGGCCTTGGCTAACCTGCTGCTACAAGGAATTTTGATCATTAATGAGGTGTCTGTGCTAGCAAAGTGAATCCTCCTCACAACGAATGTGGAGTCAGCTGATACCTGTGTCTGCCCATTGTTTGTGTGCCAGAGATGCAGGATGCAGGGTGAATGTTAATGGTTTCCCTCCTACCTAGAGTGATGTATTCTTGGGCCAAATCCTGTCTTCACTCTTTTGTGTAAACAAAGCATTGCTTAGCCCTGTGCAGTCTCTAGATTAAAAAGTCAAAACCTGGAGTTCAAGCTTTACTATTGATTTTAAAAATATATTGCAAACAATAGTTGAAAAGGAAATGGGAGATTATGAATAAATAATAAGGTGCATAGGTGTACAGGGAAAATACAGCAGTCCATAAATATAGTTAAGAATTCAGTTTTACAGTAAAAAGAAAGGGCATTAAAATGTAGATGACTAAAGCAATATGTGTGCAGAGGAATAATAATATACCATGAATTAAAATCTGCAACTATTGGGGACTAAATTGCTTTTACTACTCTATACATTTTTTTAAAGTACCTAGAGGCCTCCAGGTAAAAGTACTAAAATAAAAATATTATTATTATGGATTTTGGGGGGCAGATGAGTTGGAACTCAAGGATGTCTCCTGTGTTTTAGCTCTGTTGCATGTGGTTAAACACACTGGGCCAAATTTATCCCTGGCCTGCTATATTTACTGTTGAAAGCACTTTGGAAAAGTGCATATTAAACCTATATGTTAAAAAGCACTGATTTTTGAGCAGGCATTTAAGGCCAGGCAGTAAAATCAAAGATGTTCTCTCAGGTCAGTTTAGTTTTGGGTGAGGGGAGCAATTGCTCAGTCACATTGGTCCAGTGAATCTGAAACAACAGCGCGTGAAAAGATATGGTGGCAAAATAATGGCTCCTTGTGGGATAAGTGCTAATGCTAATCACTGGCTAGGCTATTTCTCAGTTTTTACTCATGGATTTTATCCTGTTTTTTTCACTGATTATTATTCTGCCTCAGTAACCGCCAAGGTAACTTTTCACCCTGTTTCACAGGGAAATTTAAGGCCAACTTTTTCTGCTGCACCATGAAGTTCATGTAGAGAAATTTTTCACAGAATTGCTTAGGTTGAAAAAGACTTCTAAGACCGTCAAGTCCAACCATTAACCTAACACTGCCAAGTCCATCACTAAACCATGTCCCTCAAGGCCACAAATACATGTATTTTAAAGACCTCAAGGGATGGTGACTCAATCATCTATCTGGACAGCCTGTCCCAGTGCTTGACAACTCTTTCTGAGAATTTTTTCCCCCTAATATTCAATCTGAACCTCTCCTGGAGCAACTTTGAGGCCATTTCCTCTTGTCTTGTTGCTGGCACTTGGGAGATGAGACTGCCCTCCACCTGGCTACAACCTGTGGAAGGGAGCTGGCATGTTGGGGCTCAGCGTGGCTTTTGCTCAGCACTTGTGCAAGCAGCTTGTGCAAGCATGCAAGCTGCTGCAGCATTAGCCCTCATACTTGAGTGGAAGAGGATGTGGTGCTGGGGCGGCACCCAAATCAGCACTGCTGAGTACCCAGAGAGAGAAATGGTCAGGGACAGAGCTGGAAACCAACACTGGTCAATATGGTCACCAGGGTGATCATAATGAAGCTATCACATAAAAACCCTGGGAAGAGGCTGAACTTGTCCATGGCAGGCAGAAGAGTTGGAAGAGGTTTTGATCCCAGCCTTTTTTTCCCTGGAGGAGCAGGAAACCACACATGGCCACTTTGAGGCTTTGTCCTATTTTTGTCCCCTTCATTTAAATGCTGTGGTCTGCAAAGAAGGACAAGGGCAGTTTCATCCTTGTCTGTCCTTGTTTTGCATCTGTGCTACATCAAGATTTGTGTGTGTGTGAGACTTAAAATCTGTGTAGTGAGTTAATGGGGTGCACATATGAAGAGGTATCTCTCTTTCCTAGATGCTCTCAGATGCATCGCCATGTAGTACTTGCCTTTTGCCTTTTATTTCTATTTCTGGTAGTTGAAAGTATCCCACTGGTTGCCATGCAAGCAGCTTGTACCTCATATGGCTTGGGTTTGTTATCCTGCACTTTCCTGTGGGGAGAGGCTCTTGACCTCAGTGCAGAGGCTGCGTTTTTATCGGCAAAATGGCTTCAATGCACAAACAGTGTGAGGGGAAGCTCAATTTTCTGTTCACTTTAAAGTATATGGATCACCCAGGCTAAAAGGATTCAGGAGTTTCCAGCAGCACCTTCACAGACATTTCTGTGATGGCTGCTGTGCCTCCTGGGAGGTTCGAGTCCAGTGGATAATGCCCTGCTGTGCTGCTTCGGCACAAGATGCCTGCCAGAAGTCAGTCCGCTCCTACCGAGATCAAGATAGAGCTGCCACTGATTTTTAAGGCTGCATGGCTACAGACTAGATCAGGTGTGCAAATCATTCCTAGGGATCATGCTTTTTTTTTGTTACAAGTGTGAAAATAAGGTTATCCTCTCAGAAAGACAATTTCAGCCCCTCTTATCCTTCAAGCTGAGGAAAGCCCTCTCTTATCATATCCTTTTCTTAATCAATGTTTCCTGAGTAGAGGTAGCTAAGTATGGAGAAGCAGGGCTGTCTGTATTTTGACTATATAGCAATGCAATTTTGTTAAAACTGTGGATCAGGCAATTGGATCAATAGAAGAAAAAATTACCCAAAGTTTCCATGCAAAGCTCAGTGAGACAAAAAGAGCAACTCTCCATCAGCTCAGGGCCTGAGCATACTCTCTCTCCAGTGATGCAAGCAATATAATTCCTTTATCCCAGGTGAAGGTATTCCTAAAAGTGAGGAACAGCAGACAGAGCCAACTGTCCTGGTGACCCAGTTTGAGACCTGGTGTTATCTGCACAGTGGTGCCACTCTGGTGTTACAAAAAAGCAGGTTCAAATGCAACACCACTTCCCATGCTGAGGGGTCTCAAATGCCTCTGCTCTGATGCTCCCAGTGATGGAGGAGCCAGGACTGGCAGCTTTCAGCATGGCAGGACAAGGGCAGCTCAGGCCCTCTGTACTGTGGCAGGATTCTCAAAATAAACCCTGCAAATCGCTTTTAGGGAATTCACTGTACAGAGGAACTCCTGGCCTGGGCAAGCTCTTCCCTGCCATCCATCCTCATGGTCATCCTCCAGTGGCACAGACATCATGAGCGCACATCTGGGTTCAATAGTTCTACCCTTTGGTTGTTCCTGGCACTGAAGGCTGTCTTTCTGCTCCTGTTTCTGTTCCACAGAAAGGCAAGTGATGATTTGCCCATTCCATGGGTGGGTTGTGAAGATATAAAGCCCTTTGGAGGAGATAAGTCCTGCAGGCATCCTATTTTGCAGAGCCTTATGCCTCACCCTGGATTTGAAGCACTGAGATCTGCCAGCCACTTTTCCAAGTCAGGAGCCGAAAACATCTGCATGGAGTGGGACTGACACATCTTGGGCATGGTGCTGGGGAGATAAATGTGACAAAGGGAGAAGAAAAAGTAATACCACCTCACTTTTTCCTATCTCCTTTTTTTTTTCAGATGGTAGGTTTTGCTCCCTTCCTTGTTGCAGAGGTAATGGAGGGCAGCAGTGGCGTGCCCAGGATGCCTTTGGGGTCATGGCAGCTGCTGTGACTAAAGGGGAGCGTGGTGGGCTGACTGGATCAGGGAGTGTGCTTGCAGGAGGCAGCAAAAGTTTACATTTGTGAGAGCAAAGTGAAGAAGCGTGGGATTGGAGAACACTGGGTGCTGCCATACAAGCACCATAGCCCCAAGTCTAATGGGTAATAGAGTCATTAATTCTGCTGATTAACTTGGCCTTGGGGTTCATGGAAATGACATCCACCTCCTTTATTTTTTTTCTTTTTTCTTTTTTTTTTTTAAGCTCAAACTGTGGAACGAGGGAGCATAAAAAAACAAGCTAATTAGAGAGAAATCAGGAGAAAAGAAGCAGGGAGAAAAGAGAAGACAGTCTGAGCATTAATGAGACTGATTTGGGAAGAGGATGTGACAAGCTCTTCAAAAGCATTATTGTCAAATGTGTCACTGTTTCATAGATGGCTACTGCTACCTTTGAGCTTCACGCTGATAGTTAATGATTTGAAACTATAAAAAGATTGAAAAGGTAAAAGAGAAAATGGCAGAATCGACTGGATTTTAATGAGAGTACCCCCCTTCCCACTTTTCTCTTTTTCCATATGAAGCAGCCTGGGAAAGTAGAAAAAAAGTCCAGTTTCCCCCTGCCTGCTTGCTCTCTCAAGGCAAAAAATGTTTGCAGAGGAGAGGAGAGAGTGCAGAGGTCCATCCGTCTCACTCTGACCACCATCCATCTTCCCTTCCGCAAACCCTCAGCTCTCCCATTCACTGTCAAGCAGTGGTGGGGTTGTGGTTGTACAGGCAGAGGACTGACAAAAATAAGCTGAGATTGATGGAAGAGACAGCTATAGCTCTTGTTTGTTTTTTTGTGACGTGCTGAGCAGAAGCAGTCTTCACACTGTGAAATGTAACAAAGAAATCTGAAGTGATTACACAGGTTCATTTGTCAGTATCACTGCTCCAGCTATTGCTGTGTGCAACAATGAGATGACAAGGCATTTATTGCTGATGGTTGGTTATTAGCTGCATTATAGGAAACATTAGCACAGTCTAGGATACATAGACCAGGGAGACAATAGCTTTCTGGGCTCCAAACTCAGCAGGGTAGCCTTGTCATTAAATTTGGTGGCACCAATTTAATTTTTTTTTACAATAAATTGAAAGGAAACTTTGAAAACTCAGTCTGTAACCCTGCATTTACCTTAAGACTGATCAGCGTGCTTTCTTTGGATGCTACATTTTGCATCAGAAAAACTGTGCAGCCCAGCAGGACAGCAAATCTAAAAGATGCAGTGGAAAAGCCGTATAATATGTGGCCTTTTGGCTGATCCCATCACTACCTTCCAGCCCTGACCTCCAAAGTGCCCCTCTGCTACTGGGGTGGACCAGGTTCTTCTCAACCAAATTGCAAGCAAACATACAAGGAGGAAAGTCTTGTATAGTTTACAGAAAGGCTTCTGTAAACTTTTGTTATGACCTTTGTCTTGCTTTTCTTATCTTACCTGGACCTGATTTTTTGCTTGTCTTGCCTGGGTCCTTTAGGGTCAGATTTTGGTATCTTCTCCATGAAGTCCATGTCCTTCGTGTGCTGGGGACCCCAGGGCTGAATGCAGCACTGCAAGTGGGGTCTCATCAGAGAAAAAAAGTCTTTGACAGTGAGGGCTGAGTGTGGAAAGTAAAGGTTTGGCATGCATGGGATGTGACTGGATGACTGCCATGTTTATTAAGCCATAAAAGAACATGCCTGTTCCGTGGCAAAAGCTGTGTTTGCACAGTGGTGTGAAGCCAGCCCTCAGTTCTGAGGTGAAGTGCCTACTTTTTGTAGCCCTTCAGTACTGAGTTGTGCAGTAAAACTAGAAATTCTGGTGGTGGCCTGTTCTTTTCAAGGAAGGTTTTTTTATTATATAATTCATTCTCTTATGAACTCAGTCAGTGAGTAATACATTCCCTGTTCCCTTTTTTCTGACACTCAGCTTCAGTTTATTTTATGCTACCATCAGATTTCCAGAATGCCCCAGATTTTGGCACTGACAGCACTTAGATAAACTGAAACGGTTGTCCTGGGAAAGTTGGAGGTTTTGACAGCTGCATGAGGGATCATGGGACTTCAGCCCATAAAATACCAGTGTAAGGGGAATTACAATGTTTTAAAAACCACTATCACTTGATAACATTGTAAATAGCAACAGGAGCTGGATTTGAACAGATTCAGGCCAAACCCAAGTATCTTTGA
Organism: Aphelocoma coerulescens; assembly: GCF_041296385.1. Lineage (NCBI taxonomy): Eukaryota > Metazoa > Chordata > Aves > Passeriformes > Corvidae > Aphelocoma > Aphelocoma coerulescens. The sequence goes on along the minus strand of NC_091015.1, from coordinate 73,546,516 downwards.
ATATAAAAATAAAATTTTGCTGGAATCTCTTCATCACCAGATTTGTGTGAATCAGATGTGGGTTTTTTTTCATGTTAATGAAATTTTTTGTATTCTGTGCCCTATATATTGTCTGCCCAGCAGTGAATTTAATCTAAACTGTTCTGGATTCACTTATCAGAGAGGTAACCTGAAAAGATTCTGCCAGACTCATACCCTTAAGATTCATAAGTCAGGTTGTAAATTTTATAGCATTTTTGAGGTTAAAAAGTGGTAATTTTCTTTCTAAACTGCATTTACCAAATGTGTGTGAGAAAATGAATAGTCAGGTCTCTTACATTTATTGAGCAAGGTGATTTTGCCCCCCACTAGACACACTTTGGGGCACATCATCTGTCTCTGCCCAGCAATTAATTTTGCCTTGAACTACCCAGACAATATTGTTCCCTCCAGTTTCAGGATCACTGGCCATTCTCTCATTATTTCTGCTCTTGTGTTAATTTTGTCTTTAATTCCAACTTCCTGCTGAAATCCTGTGATTTCAGTGAAATCTGAAAATATAGGGAGCGGAGGGCACCGTAAATCAGTTTAATTAAAGAATGTGTGCCTGCTGAGCTAGGGTCCCTGGAAAAAAACATCCTGTGTAAGATGGACACATAGCAACACCTGTGGTCTAGCTTTCAAATGAGGGTATTTTGTAAAAAAGAAAAAACAGAGCAAATAATTAATTCAACAATAAAAATATGAAACATCATCAACAACAACAACAACAATAATAATAGTACTAATAATATCATGCCGATCCAGACATAAGAGGATTTGAAAGGGTAGCCAATAGGTCTAAATCTATGGTGGCAATTCAGAATCAAGTAAGAAGAACATATCTTTTGAGGCCATAAAGCTTGAAACTTGTCACAGAAGAGGAATCTAAACTCTGAGAAAAGAAAGCAATCTCTATTTGAGAACACACAGGCATTTCTGATGAGTACGGTCTGATGAGTCAGCATTTCAGCTACTGAGTTAATGCAGCATTTGGCAGCTGAGCTAGAAAAAAAAGTATAAAAAAGCCCTTTGGCATGAACTTTGCTTCTGAGATATATGCAGTGAGTGTATCTCTGAGAAGTGGGAAGGTTTTTGAAGTTGTAACAGAGGCTGTTTTAATTTGGGGCAGGCTCATTAAGGAACATGGTTTAAAAACATAGATTTTGTTCCCTCTGGCTGTACGCTGTGCTTCACACTAAACTTGGCAAAGACAAAATACAATCCAAGAGAAGGTATCTGTATTGTAAGATAAAATGCCTCAAAGACTGCCTGCTTTGTGGCTGGCTCAGATCAGATAAAGGCTGCATCTATCATACCCTCCTCGTGGTGTAAGCCAGAGCTAGAGGTATTAAGGGATATGCTAAGATGATGTGTCAAAATTTAATTTAAATCCTACTGCAGTCAAAAAGGCCAAATCTTTCAAAATATTAGATGTTTAGCAGCAGTTGGTGCCAACGGAGCTCTGTTGCCTAAAAGGGAAATGGTGGAAAATGACATAAAGAAGCAGTTAGCAACCCTGCGTGCTGGTCCCACCTATTGTCAGCTGTTTCACTCAGGCAGAGGCACACCTTGCTCTTTGTAAAGGCTGAGCTGTGCTTCTGCTCGCTCTTCTCACGGTTGCCACATGGAATGTTAAGATTGGCTTTCAATATACGACTTATGGAGGAAGGGCAATGTCTGCTTTTCAGCTGAGAATGAAATGTTAGGCTAAAACTTAGACTTCAGATCCACAAGAATTTGTACATGAGAGAGCAGCAAGTAACTGATGACCCACTTATAGGAAATGTATTAAATAAAAGTAAATTGTTCTTTCCCCTGGAGGATGCTAAACTTTCAGAGTAAAGTATTGACCAGCTATCCATTACAAATGATACACAGGTATTTCAGACAAAGGATTTTATTGTTACTATTAATCATTATTTGTGTCATGACAGAGACTCTGAAGGCCTAGTGAAAGCAGATCACTGATGAGCCAGGCCCAACAAATACTAAGAATTCATAGCTTAAATGCACAAGAGAGCCACGAGAAAGAGCTGTCTTACAAAAGCAGCACAGTGAGCTGCTGTGGAGAGAACACGCAGCCTGAAAAATGCAGCCGAGTCCTTGTGGCAGCCCCTGCCTGAGCAGCGTGATTGCTGCCCTGAGCTAAGCCTTGATGAGGCTGCAGGACCCAGGTTAACTTCTCTGCCCAGCACTGGGCTGGAAAACGTGGTTGAGTGGCTTGGAGATGGCACAGCAGCCTTTAGCATGGTGCTGTGTGTGTTTGTGCACCCATAGCACTTCCACGCCTGCAGCCAGCTGGCCATGCAGGGGATCCCTCCTTCCCCTGGGCTGTGTTTGCTTTCCCGTGTGCATGTGCAAAAAACACCAGTGGAGGACAATCAAAGTAATGAACAAACATTCAGGGCTGACCCTGAATGTTTGTGGTTGGTAGATTAAAACAAAGCCCATTGCAGCAGAGTTGCTCAGGATGACCCTTGTAATTTCAGTTTTAAAGGTCAGATGGTAAAAACCACTCCTTTGCTGCTTGTAGGAAGGAGAGTTTAGCTGTAAGGTCACTTTGTTTTCACACTCTCAAAAATGTTACCTCCACCCTTCACAGGGAATATAAATCAAGTGAAAAACCACCCAGCAGGGTTATCAGGGTAACACTAAATCAACACCAGCTGCAGCTGCTAGGGGTGAATGTAAAATTTACAGTGAGGCATATGTCTATTGCTACTGAGCGATTAACAGTATTCTCAATTAAAACATGCAAAGACCAAGATGATTTTTGTTTTAGTGGTCTAAATAAAAGCAAACTTTGAGGCCAAACTAATCCAGGTTTTCAATTCAGTGATCATGATGTCTCTAAATCAGGACCATATTGCGAGCTGAAAGAAGATAGGGAGGAGAGCAAACTTAAAGCAATTTTAAAAAAACTGCTGACTAAAATCTGTATCTATCATCTTGTTATTGAAAAGTATAAGTAAAAGGTGAGAGAAAATTGTGTCTGATATGGGATGTTTAGTTGACAGACAGCTCTTTGTAACAGATGTGGCTCCTTTTAAATAGCACCGTAAATGAGATCCCAGAAAGACAAGGACAAAGGCTAGGAGAGAGCACTTAGTCTAATTAGACAGAGAAATCCATTTCCTTTTTAACTGAATGCTTCTCTGAATGTGCAGAGATTTCCAAGTTATGAAGCACAAGCAAAGGATGGAGGCTACAGCTATCAGTTCATAATCTGCAAGGCATGGAATAATAATGGTCCTCATTTTTCAAGCACTGATCTTCAGTAGTTTGTTAAACCTGCACATCAAGTCCACACTAAAGCACCTGCAGATTAATGGCATGGTTAGAAAGCTTTTCATCTGGTGTGTATGTGGGGAGAAATTGTAAAGAAAGTCAAAGAATGGCCTTAAAATTTGTTCTGTTAAAAAAAAAAAATCACAAAGGAAAGGACTGGTAGTCCAGATTTTTACTTATCCCAAACTTACAGGAGATAAAAAAATTAAGACAAAGAAAGAAAGACACAGAAATGGTACTATGGTTTCTATAGCAATCAGCACTCCAGACCTGACTTGCCTTTCTATGTGCTTTCTGCTGGCCACAAGATATTAAAGGCAGGACCCCTCTCACCTGACTTCAGGTCTTTCACTGCCAGTCTTTCATATATTACTGCTCTTATAAATGTACATGAACCAAAGTTTTCCAGGATCCTCCTACAGTTAACTTTGGGAGAGAGAGAGACATCTTCAAAATCTGTTTTATCTTGTCTGGGGCATGTATCTGAGTCTGGCACCACTGGAGGGTTAATCTGTCAACCTATTGCCCTGCACTGGCTGCAGAGGACAGATGTTTCAGGTTAGCAGATGTGCTTCTAGACAGAGAGGTTGCTATTTTATGAGAAGTGATTTTGCACTTGTCACCAGGAAACAGAAAAATTTTCAACAGAGGTCAGCGCACTTGCTTATTTTTGATCTTTCTCTGTTCTACCCAAAAAGAAAAGGGAGGAATCAAGAAAGGGAAGCTCAAGGAAATGGAGAACATGACTAATTTTTGTTGACTGTTTTTGAGTTGAGCAGGCAGCCAAAATTTAGTGCCTTGGACATTTGTGGAATAACCGGTTATCCAGTTGAGCATTTTTGGTGCAACTTTTGTGTTTTTCTAAATCAGTAATTCTGCTTTCTTGAAAACTGGAGAATCAAATGAATGGAAAATGTTTCTCAGCTCTCACCTCTATACCTCTTCTGCCAGCATTTCCCTGACCTCCTTGAGAGCCTTTATTTGCAGTCCTGTTAGAGTGCTTACGCAAATCATGTCTTTGCCAGTGATTTTTGATGTTTTTCTGCACCCCACCAATAAGTAGCATGTGCTAACAGGGCAGATAGAGCAATGTGGTTTTCAGAGAGCCATGAGAACCCAAAGTCTGTGGGACATGTTTAGTCTGGTTGCTGTCATGTATTGAAGCCTGGGCTGCAGTGCATTTTCACTGCTCTTGCCCATGCCAGCTGCATTGACCAGGAGGGATATGCCAACATTAGTGAAAGACTAACTAAAAAGTCTGGCAAGAGACTGAAGTGAGGAGAAATAGAAAGTAATTTTTTTCTCCAAGGGAAAAAGCCTGAACCTCCTCTTCCAGAGCCAGCTCCTCTCTAAAAGAGTAGGAGTGGGAGCAGGGAACGATGAGCCCTGCTCCTTCCTGTGTCTCCAGATATAAGAAGAATGTCCAGGATAAAAACATAATTTTAGGAAGGATTTGGTTCTTCTGGGCTGTGCTCCTTGCATGTAAGGGAACGTTTCATTAATTTAAAGGGGAAAGCAAAACCTCTTGTCAGAATGACAACAGCAGCTTTCTAGATGGTCTGAGGAATAGTGCAGTGTCTTAGTAACATATGAGCCAAACAAATACTGGTTTTTTTTGAGCATAAGATCTGCCAGACTCTTGCCAGTGGTGTTTAACAGGCAAATTGCTTAACAGTTACAGGATGGGTTCTGCAACTGGGATTTGTGCAGGTGCAAGCTCCTGGTTATAGGCCAGACAGATTTTGCAATGCCACTGGCTAAAATTATTTTTAAAGGAAAACATGATGAAACTGTGTTTGTTTCCGTGTGTGTGTGTACCCATAAGTTTAGATACACACACCTTTAAGTGTGTGTGAGCATATGTGAACACAGATACGTGTGTGTTTGAACTGTACATTGTCTGTATTTGGAGCAGCATAAAAATCTTGCCAGCATTGCTGGTGATGAAGTAACCCCAGTGGACTGAGTTTAGTTTGATGACTCTGAAACAAAACAAAGCCATCCTCAGCCCCAAAGATTAACAGCACATGGAATGATTAAATAATGGATGTTAGAAACTCAGCAAAGTTGTTTTGTGTTTTCAAATGGCATGGGATGACGTGGGCACAAAAGCATATTGCAAGCACAAGCTGGGCATGGGTCAAGACACCAATCTCAGCTGGATTTCTCCATGAATGGGGGCAGGTAGCTGAGCACACAGGGCAGTATTTTCCAGACTTAGCAGCTTGTCGACTTCATTTGCTTACAAAGCCACAGAATAGGAAATATACAGAATTATTTATCTGTGATTTTGATCAGAGACTGCCTTAAGTGAGATACTAAGAGAATTAGTTGTGGAATAGATTTTGGTGACAGATGTCCTGTGCTCTGCTGTTATGTAAAAAGCTACCTTACCTTCTCTGTCAGCTGCGATATCTGGCTATAATTAGAAGAAGTAATATCTGTCAAATAATTGGTTATGCATATTTTGATTAATTTCCTGAGACAATTCCACTCCTGTGCCACTTCTCATTCTCCCTGTGATTTTTAATTTTCTCATTTGGGGAGAACTTTCAGTTAATTAGACTCCAAAGTCTTGCTAACAGCTCTGTAAACATATGCGGTAAGATTTATTTCCTTATATTTGTGAGATCCTGGTATAAGTGTTGTATGAGTATATATAATATTAACATATATAATATATAAGCAATGCATGGTAATCTTAAAATGTGTCCTCTAAGTTATATAGCACCATTGCTACTTGAAATGGAAGAGAAAAACTAAGGTAGAGAATTTTTCTTGAAAGTTTAGTTATGTTATGAAGAAGGACTAGAACAGTCCAGGAATGCTGTAAGCCTGCTTTGCTGGTTGGTCTTACTTCAACCAGTTAAGATTGTGAAAGACATTTTTGGTGAAATGAAATGTTTTGAAATGTGAGGCTTGTTCATCCCGCTGTGGATTTGTTATATAAATTTAATTTTCTTAGAAAAGGAGTTAACCTGAAGACTTCTTAGAATCTTGAATTTGGTGTATCTGTCAGACAGGGATGATTAACCTGTTCAAAATGTAAAATCAAAACAAGCAAGAGGAGAACACATGCTTTAAGAAAAGGTGTTGTCCCAGGCACGGGACCAGCTGAAAGACAGGAAAAAGGTGTGGAGAAAGCCAAGGAAACTAGTTCCCAGTCTTTCCCAGGGATACTGCTTCGATAGCATCTGTGTGTGTTGCATTGGCAGGCGAGCTGCCCGAGGGGCTGCAGTCATCTCCAGCGGATCCACAGGTGTTGGAGCGCGAGGCTCGCTCCGGATCCGTGCCAGGCGCCCCGTGCCTTGCCTGGCTGCGCTGCCTCAGGCTCCGCTCGGGCAGGGCAGCGAGCGGCAGCAGCTGCAGTGCCAGTCCTGGCCCTCCCGCCAGCAGCAGGCACCGGCATGCTGGGATGGCACTAGCCTAAGGAGCCTCCAGGCTCAGGGCAGGGTTTAGGATGAAGAGGTGATTTTCTGCGGCTTTGTATAGATAAGAAACAATTAAACATCCAGTACTTCTCTGGAATAAGGGTAACTGGAGAAAGAGCAGATTTAAAAAGTCTTTTTCTTTCAGCACTCCCTTTTGGGCACACAGCAGTAACTGCAATCTACCCCAAATGTGCTGTCATATTCAAGCAAATGTGCAGTATCTTCATGGAGCCTATACTGCTGATTATATCTGCTTATAAAATTTTGAATGAGATCCACCTGCATTTTGGGAAAGAAGCAGGTCAAACATCATAAGCATTAGATCAAGACTAATCACGTATTCTCAGGCCTTTCTAAGCACTTTGGAGACTTTTACTAATTTGAAAGGGGCCAAGATTTTTCCATAACATGGTGTAAAAATGGGCTAGACTTGACTTTGATCTCACCATTAGATATTGGCCCTCTTCTCAATCCAATCTCTACTTATTTTCTATGTGAGTTCATCCTCCTTTATGGAGAAGGCAGTTTTTACTCCAGAGCTGACCTGGGGATGGATTCACTGTGACCAAATCTTACTGGACATAGGGATCTCCCTGCTGCCCTGCGTGTTGACCAGGAGATGGAGCCTGCAGAGGAACCCTGGGATTGACTCAGAGGGCAGGGACAGAGGAACCTAAGCCTCCTTTGCTCCTCCTGGGCTGATGAGAAGGGTGCACACCTATGCACAGGAGGGAACTGCACCAGGATGCTCGCTTCTGTGGACGGCCTCCCATCTGGAAGATGTGGCAGGCATTGCACTCAGCCACTAAGCCTCCTTTGCTCTTCCTAGTCCCATCTTGCTTCGGGGAGTGTAGATCTGCAGTGTTGCATTTCTTAGGCACTTTTCAGTTCTAGGGCAGAGCACCAAGGGTGGAATACATCCCACCTTACTCCTCCGGACCATTTGGCCAGGCCAGTCCATGTGAGTGTGTAGAAAGTGGACTGGACAATGCCTCCTGCTGTGCTGTGATAGATAGTGCCATGAAGTGGACGTGATGTGGTTATTAGGCTGTGATTCAGTTCATACTGAGCAGTATTGATTCGTGTTGGTTCAGCGCTTGCTACGTATTTTATCAATTGACCTTTGAGATTGTATTCCTGCTCTGCTACTTTTACTTCTAATTCTCTTTGCCTTCAGTTTGTGTAACTCCTAATCTTCCTGTGTTTGATTTGTCATAGTATCTCCTTAGTATTCTAGTACAGAAAAGCTTTTTTAGTGAAGCTATACTTTCCTTCCTTTGCTTCCCTTCCCTTTGTTTGCTTCTTAAATTTTTTTTCCAAGAAATCCACCTGCTCTTCTTGATACATCAATTCCATTAAGAGATTCAGCTTCTAAAATATTTTGCCCTCAGCAGAAGAAAGAAGTATAAATGCAGGTGTTTTGCAATAAAGCTCAGGGGTGCAGAAACTGGTTTTATAGCAGATCTTGTCAAATAGGATTTACAGAACCCGATAACATAATACAGTTCGATAACATAATGCCTTCGTGAACAGTTCTCCTGGCCATCTGTGGAGCCGCACAGTTACACCAGCTGAAGATCTGGTAGCCTATTTCCAAGATGCTGTTTGTAAATACACACTGAAAACCTGAAAGAGTAATTGTAGCTAAGTGCATTTAGCTGGGTGCAATTCACTGCGGGTATTAATTTTGGACTTTCACTGAAAGCAAGGAAGACAATGTTGTCTGCTGGGTTGTTTTAGCACTGGCTGGTACTAAAACAAGGTAGGGAGCTAAAATACCTGCCTAGACCTATGCAGCTGCCTATATGGCAAAATCAGGTTGAAATGAAAGAGTTTCTGACTCATAGCAGTGCTCAAAACAAGGAGTGTGCTACCTGTGTGTCACAGACCTTTAACAAGCAGATATGCCACATCAAATAAAGTGACTCAGGTTGAAAGAAATGCAGCACGGGAAAAAAGCGAGTTTGTGCCAGTCAGAAAAGTAAAAGATAAATAATATGCTGTTAAGCCACAATGTGCACAAAACTTACCTTCAGTAAGAGGATGCAGAGCATCAGAAAGAAGGCCACAGGATTTTCAAACCTTTTTTTTAATTGCAAGGGATATAAGATGTCCAGTAGTAAATGTGAATCCCCACAGATATCAGCTAGGATAATTTAAATATCTCAGATTTATATTCCTGGCTGAAGTTCAGAGTTATCCATTAGAAAATGCTTTCTAGGATCTTATTACAGCCTTTGTGTAGGA